>NC_029779.3:19541287-19542046 GCF_000817695.3 Arachis duranensis
GACCATTCTGCAGGTGGATCTATTCACCTGAAGAAAACGCCTGAAGAGGCTCAAGAACTCATTGACATGGTTGCAAACAACCAGTTCATGTATGCCTCTGAGAGGAATTCCGTGAACAATGGGATATCTCAGAAGAAAGGAGTTCTTGAAATTGATGCTCTGAATGCCATATTGGCTCAGAACAAAGTGTTGACTTAACAGGTCAACATGATCTCTCAAAATCTGAATGGACTGCAACATGCATCCAACAGTACTAGAGAGGCAGCTTCTGAAGAAGCCTATGATCCTGAAAACCCTGCCATGGCAGAGGTTAATTACATGGGTGAACCTTATGGAAACACCTATAACCCATCATGGAGAAATCATCCAAATTTCTCCTGGAAGGATCAACAAAAGCCTCAACAAGGCTTTAACAATGGTGAACGCAATAGGCTGAGCAATAGCAAGCCATATCCATCATCTTCTCAGCAACAGACAGAGAATTATGAACAAAACACTTCTAATCTAGCCAATATAGTCTCTGATCTGTCAAAGGCCACTTTCAGTTTCATGAATGAAACAAGATCCTCCATTAGAAATTTGGAGGCACAAGTGGGCCAGCTGAGTAAGAAAGTCATTGAAACTCCTCCCAGTATTCTCCCAAGCAACACAGAAGAGAATCCAAAAGGAGAGTGCAAGGCCATTGATATACTCAACATAGCCGAATGCACAAGGGAGGAGGAGGACAAAAGTCCTAGTGAGGAAGACCTCCTGGGACGT
>NC_029779.3:19542149-19542468 GCF_000817695.3 Arachis duranensis
ATAGAGATTCCATTAAATCTCCTTCTGCCATTCATGAGCTCTGAAAACTATTCTTCCTCTGAAGAGGATGAAGATGTGACTGGAGAGCAAGTTGCTCAATATTTAGGAGCTATCATGAAGCTGAATGCCAAGTTGTTTGGTAATAAAACTTGGGAAAGTGAACCTCCCTTGCTGATTAGTGAACTAGACACTTGGATTCAGAAAACTCTACCTCAAAAGAAACAAGATCCTGGCAAGTTCTTAATAACTTGTACCATTGCCACCATGAGCTTTGAAAAAGCTCTATGTGATCTAGGGTCAGGGATAAATCTTATGCCAC
>NC_029779.3:19543469-19544915 GCF_000817695.3 Arachis duranensis
AGGAGCTGTGATAGATGTCAACAGAGGAGAATTAGTCCTTCAATTGAATGGGGACTACCTTGTGTTTAAAGCACATGGCCATCCCTCTGTGACAAAAGAGAGTAAGCAGGAAGAGCTTCTCTCAGTTTAGAGTCAAGAAGAGCCCACACAGTCAAACTCTAAGTTTGGTGTTGTGAGGCCACAACCAAACTCTAAGTTTGGTGTTAAGACCCCATATCCAAACTCTAAGTTTGGTGTTGGGACTACACTAACATTGACCTGATCACCTTGTGGCTCCATGAGAGCCACTGTCAAGCTATTGATATTAAAGAAGCGCTTGTTGGGAGGCAACCCAATTTTATTTATCTAATTTTTATTATATTGTTATTTTGTGTTTTATTAGGTACATGATCATGAGGAGTCACGAAAAAATAAAAAAAAAATAAAAATAGAGTCAAAAAATGAGGAGTCACGAAAAAATCAAAAAAATTAAAAACAGAGTCAAAAACAGAAGAAAAAAATTTTCACCCTGGAAGACGCACAGACTGGCGTTCAACGCCAGTAAGATGCATCTGGCTGGCGTTCAACGCCAGAACAGAGCACCATTCTGGCGCTGAACGCCAGAAACAAGCAACATTCTGGCGCTGAACGCCAGGAATGTGCCCAGAGAAGAAAAGCTGGCGTTGAACGCCTGCAACAAGCATGAAACTGGCGTTGAACGCTAGAAACATGCTTTACATGGGCGTTGAACGCCCAGAACATCCTTTACATGGGCGTTGAATGCCCAGAACATGCTTTACATGGGCGTTGAACGCCCAGAACGTGCACCAATGGGCGTTTAAACGCCAGTTTGGTGTGCAAAGGCATTTTACATGCCTATTTGGTGCAGGGATGGAATTCCTTGACACCTTAGGATCCTGTGGACCCCACAGGATCACCTCAGGATCTGTGGACCCCACAGGATCCCCACCTAATATATTCCCACCTTACCTTTTAATCCTATTTCACTCTTCCCCATATCACACTTCCCAAAAACCTTCACCAATCACCTCAATTCCTCTTCCCAACTACCCCTTCACCACTCACATCAATCCACTCTTCCCCATAAACCCCACCTACCTTCATAAAATTCAAAATCAATTCCCCACCCATTCCCACCCAAAATGGCCGAACACCCACCCTCCCCTCTCCCTATAAATACCCTTCCATTCTACTTCATTTTCACACCACACTAACCCATCTTCTCCCCCTTAGCCGAACCTACCTCTCTCCCTCTCTACCATATTTTCTTCTTCTTCTTCTTCTCTTCTTTTCTTTCTTGCTCGAGGGCGAGCAAGTTTTAAGTTTGGTGTGGTAAAAAGCATAAGCTTTTTGTTTTTCCATTACCATCAATGGCACCTAAGGCCGGAGAATCCTCTAGAAAAGGAAAAGGGAAGACAAAAGCTTCCACCTCCGAGTCATGGGAGA
>NC_029779.3:19546179-19546405 GCF_000817695.3 Arachis duranensis
GATGTGGTGACAATACTTTTTGTTTTCTGAATGAATGATTGAACAGTGCATATGTCTTTTGATATTGTTGTTTATGAGTGTTAAAATTGTTGGCTCCTGAAAGAATGATGAACAAAGAGAAATGTTATTGAAGATCTGAAAAAAATCATGAAATTGATTCTTGAAGCAAGAAAAAGCAGTGAAAAGCAAAAGCTTGTGCGAAAAAAAAATGGCGAAAAAAATATAT
>NC_029779.3:19547247-19547970 GCF_000817695.3 Arachis duranensis
CGAAATGGATTTTCTGGAGCTACAGAACTCCAATTGGCGCGCTCTCAACGGCGTTGGAAAGTAGATATCCAGAGCTTTCCATCAATATATAATAGTCCATACTTTGTTCGGGTTTAGATGACGCAAACTAGCATTCAACACCAATTCCATGCTGCATTCTAGAGTCAAACGCCAGAAATACGTCACAAACCAGAGTTAAACGCCAAAAACATGTTACAAATTGGCGTTTAACCCCAAGAGAAGCCTCTGCACCTGTAAAGCTCAAGCTCAGCCCAAGCACACACCAAAGTGGGCCCCGAAAAGATCAAGCTCAGCCCAAACATACACCAAGTGGGCCCCGGAAGTGGATTTATGCATCAAATACTTACTCATGTAAACCCTAATAGCTAGTCTAGTATAAATAGGATAAGTTACTATTGTATTAGACATCTTTGGTCTCAGTTTTTTTTTTATTCTTCATCTTAGGAGACTATTGATCACATTCAGGAGGCTGGCCATTTGGCCATGCCTGAACCTTTTACTTATGCATTTTCAACGGTGGAGTTTCTGCACACCATAGATTAAGGGTGTGGAGCTCTACTGTACCTCAAGTATTAATGAAATTCTATTTTCTCTTATTCAAATCTCTCTTATTCCTATTCCAAGATATTCATTCGTACCCAAGAACATGATGAATGTGATGATAAGTAACCCTCATTATCATTCTCACTTATGAACGCACGT
>NC_029779.3:19548119-19551096 GCF_000817695.3 Arachis duranensis
GTGATGCCTCCAGACGATTAGCCATGCGAGTGACAGCCGCATAGGATCATTTTCCCGAGAGGATTGAAAGTAGCCACCGCTGATGGTGAACCCCTATACACAGCTTGCCATGGAAAGGAGTAAGAAGGATTGAGTTGAAGCAGTAGGAAAGTAGGCGTCCGTGAGCCATACAGTATCTCCATATGCTTATCTGAAATTCCCACCAATGAATCTGCATAAGTATCCCTTTTATTATTTCTTTTTATTATTTGATTTTCTAAATTCCATAATTTTATCTGCCTAACTGAGATTTACAAGGTGACCATAGCTTGCTTCATACCAACAATCTCTGTGGGATTGACCCTTACTCGCGTAAGGTTTATTACTTGGACGACCCAGTACACTTGCTGGTTAGTTGAACGGAGTTGTGTCCACTCGTGCCAATTTCAAATTCCATAAAAGTACAACTTAAAGAATAGTGATCACAATTTCGTCCACCAGAAGGTAATCGAATTATCGCTTGATCCAGTTGGTGAAGGGTTGCATGAAGTTTTTCCATTGTTTCCTTGAGACAATCCCTTGATTCTTGTTGCGCTCGGCTATCATAAGTAGGATCATAGTGCTCTTAGATTGATGGATATGGAGATGGTGAATATTGAGGTGGTAGTTCTTGGGAGTAATTGGGTTGGAATTGGGGTGGTTTTATATATGGTTCATATGGCTCATAAGGTGGTTGGTATGGTGGTTGAGGGTTAGGATTATATGAGGTTGTTTGGTAGTAAGGGGCTTGTGAGTATGGTGGTCTAAAGTCATGTTGAGGAGGGGGTTCATAGGCATATGGTGGTGGTTGTTGATAATCAAAAGAGTGCTCACCATAGCCATGCCTTGATATGCATCACAGAATGGTTGTTGATAATCCATTGGAGGTGGTTGTTGCCTTGAGGGTTGATTAAATCCTTGTGGCTCCTCCCATCTTTGATTCTTCCAACCTTGATGTCTGTTCTCATTATACTTCCCATTCCTAACAACAACATTGAAAACAAACTTGAAGCCAGAGGGGTGAGAGTTCATAGTAGTAGGAGAAAATAAAAACAAAAACTAATAAAAAGAAAATATTTTGAAAAAAAATATGATTTTTTGAGAAAAGATAAGATAAGATTTTTGAAATAGATATGATTTTTGAAAAAAGATATAATAAGATTTTTGAAATTTAAAACTAAGATAAGATAAGATAAAAAATTTTAAAATAAAAATCTGAATTTTTTTTTGAAAAATATTTACAATAACCAATAATAAGGCACACGTTTGCAATTCCCCGACAACGGCGCCATTTTGACGATCGAATTTTCTATTGGTAAAGAATAAAAATATAATCGCGTTGTAAGTATAGTTTCTAAACCAACAGAGAATCCTTTCGTAAAAAAGTTTTGGTTGTCACAAGTAACAAACCCCTTTGGAATTGATAATCGAAGTATTTAAACCTCGGGTCGTCTTCTCAAGGAATTGCAAGGAAGTATGATTTATTATTGGTTATGGAAAAAGATATATTTTATTTTGGGTTTTTTAAAATAAGGAACAAGAAATGTAAAATAACAAGTCGTTAAAATAATAACCAATAAAACTCTTGGCAAGGTATGAGAATTGGAAATCCTGTCCTAGTTATCCTTATCACTGGTGGTGAGAATTGTTTATTGCTCCCACTTAGTTAACCCTTACTAATTAAATGAAAGTCAAGTGGACTAATCAGTTTGATTCCTCAATTCCTAGTTGATGGTGTTTTTGTGGAAAAATGAATTTCCAATACACATATCCAACCGGCAAGTGTACCAGGTCGCATCAAGTAGTAATAACTCACTTAGAGTGAGGTCGATCCCACAGGGATTGATGGATCAAGCAATTTTAGTGGGTGATTAGTTTAGTCAAGCTAACATTGAAGTGAATTTGGATGAAATGTAGCCAACAGAAAGTAAATGGCTGGGAATTAAAAGTGCAGAATAATTAAATTGCTGAAACTTAAATTGCAAGAAACGTAAATTGCATCAAAAGTAAAGGGGTTGGGTGCTGGAAATTAAAGAGAGCAATAGATTAAGCAACTAGAAATTTAAATTGCAGAAAATGTAAATGTGCAGGAAATTAAATCAAGCTCAATGTGAACAAAGATGTGAAAGTGCAGAATACAGGAAAGGAAATTGCAGAAAAGTAAATGTAGCAGAAGAGGAATGAAACAGAAAGTAAAATGCAGCTCAATTTCAATAGCTAAGGGAAAGTTGATGATCTCAGGGGTGGAGGAGATTAGAAAACAAGTCTAGATCTCAAGTCCTTCCTTGATCAAAGTAGAAAGCAAATTGAAGAAGAAAGAAAGATGAAAGCCGTAGAGAAAAACTTGGATCCAAAACTCAATTCACTGAATTATGCAGAAAATCAACAAAGAGCAATCTTAGATCAAGAATGAAACAGAATTCCTTCAAATCTCAATCCAAGATTCAAGCAGAAAGGAAAATTAAAAGAGAGAGCTATCAAATCCTAATATTCCTTAGTGGAGCTCCCCCCTCTCTGAAATGAGAGTGATGCCTTTATATAGGCTTTTCAAAGTGAAAAATGAAAATGAAATTAAAACAAATTACAAAAATGAAAATCCTAATTTAATTGATCCATGTGCCTTTGAGTGATGATGTGGGCTTAGCTTGCTTTGGATTTGAGGAGAAATGGGTTTGGTTGGCCTTGATTCAATTTGGTGAGGAATTGAATTAAATTGAATTTTGGTTGATTTTTGGCCCATGACACTCCCAGGAGGCTGCCCTGCCCTTGTGGAGGGCAGGGCAGGATTTGGTGCGTGCGTCCTTGGTGCGAGCGTGGTGTGGGCTTGGAGTGTGAAGATGCTGCCCTGCCCTTGCGGAGGGCAGGGCAGAAAAATCTGGTGCACCAATTTGGTGCTTGTGCGTGCTGCTGGTGCTACCGAAGCCTTCCTTGGTGCGCCAATCTGGTGCGTGTGTGTGCA
>NC_029779.3:19551350-19553209 GCF_000817695.3 Arachis duranensis
TTGCAAAAGTGTGATTGCAATTTCGTGCACCAAGTTTTTGGTGCCGTTGCCGGGGATTGTTGAGTTTGGACAACTGACGGCTTATCTTGTTGCTTAGATTAGGACTGTTTTATTTTTGTTGGTTTAGAGTCTTTTAGTTGAGTCTAGTTTCATATTCTAAGTTTGGTGTCAATTGCATGCTTTTGTTTCTTTTCTTTTAAATTTTCGATTTTTGCATGTTCTTAGTCCCTTTTTGATTTATAAAAATTCTAAGTTTGGTGTCCTCTTTGTGTTTTTCCCTTAAAAATTTTCGAAAACTGTGTGCTTGATTTTCTAAAAATTTTAAGTTTGGTGTCTTTTTGTGTTTTTCTCTTTCCTCTTTTCAAAATCAAATCTTTTTCATAAAAATTTTTCAATCATATCTTTTTAATTGCTGTTTTCAAAATCTTTCTGATTAACTCATTGATTCAGTTTTCAATTTGCTTTGATCTTATTCTCTTTTTGTTTTTCTAATTTTTATTTTAATTTTATTTTGTTTTATTCTATTTTTTTTTCGTAAATTCAAAAAAAAAACAAACAAAATTTATCTCTTTGCAATCATTATCATTTCCCTTTTGTCCATTATGGACTCAAGTGGGATTAATCAGTCCAAAAGGACTCTGGGGTCATATGCCAACCCCATTACAGCTGCATATGGGAGTAGCATTCATATGCTAGCCCCACTACTGCTTCATATGGGAGTAGTATATGTATACCCTCCATTGGAGTTAGTAGTTTTGAGTTGAATCCTCAGCTCATTATCATGGTGCAGCAAAACTGCCAGTATTCCGGTCTTCCACAAGAAGAACCTACTGAGTTTCTGGCACAGTTTTTACAAATTGCTGACACGGTACATGATAAAGAGGTAGATCAGGATGTCTACAGACTATTACTGTTTCCATTTGCTGTAAAAGATCAAGCTAAAAGGTGGTTGAACAACCAACCTACAGCAAGCATAAAAACATGGAAACAGTTGTCAGACAAATTCCTGAATCATTTTTACCCTCCAAAAAGGATGACACAGTTAAGGCTGGACATCCAAGGCTTTAAACAAGAGGGTAATGAATCCCTTTACAATGCCTGGGAGAGGTATAGAGGTATGCTAAGGAAATGTCCCTCTGAAATGTTTTCAGAGTGGGTACAGTTAGACATTTTCTACTATGGGCTTACAGAAAAAGCTCAGATGTCTTTAGACCACTCAGCTGGTGGATCTATCCACATGAGGAAGACAATTGAAGAAGCTCAAAAGCTTATAGACACTGTTGCTAGAAACCAATATTTGTACTCTAGCAATGAGTTCTCTGACGATTAGATTTTTGACGGTTTAGAATTTCTCAAATAAATTCTCGTTGTAAAGTATAGTTTCTAAACCAAACAATAATCCTTTCGTACAAAAAGTTGTTTGTCACTAGTACAAACCCCTAAATTTATAAACCGAAGTATTGGACCTCGGGTCGTTCTCCCTAGGACTACAATGAAGTGTCTTGTTATTGGTTGTGAGTTATTTTGGGGTTTTTGATAAGAGGCATGAAAAGTAAATGGCAAGAAAGTAAACTAACAACTATAAAAGCTCTTGGCAAGATATGAGAGCTAGTAGTCCTATCCTAGTTATCCTCCTCAATTGTGATGAGAATTGTTCATTGCTACCACTTAGTTAACCTTTGCTAAATAAGGAAAGTCAAGTGGATGAATCAATTTGATTCCTCAAATCCCAATCAACTCCTAAAGGAAAGACTAGCTTTAGAGGCATTCAAATCAATTAGCAATCTCTCCAATTATCAATCAACAAAGGAATTAGATAACTCAAGAGTCACTAATTACTCTACCTAGGCCAAGAGGAA
>NC_029779.3:19553616-19553915 GCF_000817695.3 Arachis duranensis
ACCATGCTATTTCATTGAATAAATGTGGGTAAAAGGTTATAAAATCCCCTAAAATCAATACACAACAAACCATCAAATTGGGGTTTGTCAACCTCCCCACACTTAAGCCTTAGCATGTCCTCATGCTAAAATAAGAAGGAATTAAAGGTGATGACATTTATTGAATGCAACTAAAACTATATGAGTCCTATCTAAATGCAACTACCCTAAGATAAATGCAAATGCTTAGTTCAAACACATCAAATTGCCAAGAGAGCATGTGTAAGCACAAGGGCTAGGCAATAGGAATTAATTCCAAC
>NC_029779.3:19554052-19555051 GCF_000817695.3 Arachis duranensis
ATGTGTATCCGCTCTATTCACTCAAGTGTTTAAGGGTCAATTCACTCAATTCTCTTCTAATCAAGCTTTCCAAAATTTGATTTCCTTCTAACAATCAACATTTATTCAATGCATGCATACATTCATCATGAGGTCTTTCATTTAGGTTGTAATGGGGTTAGGGTCAAGGTAGGATCATTTATGGTTAAGTGGGCTAAGATTGAATCTTTGATTAGCATAGACTTCCCCACCTAACTATATGATGACCTATACAAATTCAAACTATTCTAACTACCCATTCTTCACTTTTCTTACATATTCATGCATTCTTATTTGATTCATAACACCTATGCATTGATTCCTTTTTATTGACTTCACTTTGGGGCAATTTGTCCCTTTTTCATTATTTTCTTTCTTTTTCTTCTTTTTCCATATACAATTTTTTTTTCTTTCACTTTTATTTCCTTTTCTTTTCATCATTTTTTTTTCTTTTCATTTCTTTTTTTTCTTTTGTCAAACTATATACAAGAACATCAATGCATACGGTCTATTCATTTAATCAATACATGAGTATGTACCCAATTCCTAAACATAAAAATGTACTACCCCTTTTATCCCATCCAATGTTCCCAAACCTCACCAACTTTGAATAATAAACACTCTCACTAGCCTAGGCTAATCAAAGATCCAAACAAGGACTTTTCATTGGTTTTCCGCCTTAGACTTGTAATGTGCTAAATTTGAGAACAAGTTGGTTAAACATAGGCTCAAAATTGGCTAACAATGGAGAATAAAAGGTTGGCTATTTGGGTAAGTAGCTAATGAAGTAATGGCCTCAATCATATAAATGCATAAATACAAGAAATAAATGGACATATAGAATCAAGCAAATCAAGGATTCCAATCATAGAAAGAGAACAATTTCACACAAGAATGGAAAATAAGTGGTTATAAAATGTAACCACATCAATAGGCTCAAGTCTCACAAGCTTGTGTTCTTAATTCAATACATGCTTCACA
>NC_029779.3:19555412-19558507 GCF_000817695.3 Arachis duranensis
CGGAGAGTCGGGAAGCGGGGGTAGCTCAAGGCCCTGGGCCACGAACATCTGGTCGATCCGATCCAAACGGCGTCTGATATGGCGTTTCTCACGCTCTAAGAATCGGAAAAGGCGCTGAACTAGGAGGTAAGTAGGCTCAGGTGCTGCGGGTGGATCAGTGGACGATGAAGGGGGTGCAGCTGTAGAGGATGATGGGGCAGCTGTAGGGGCTGACGGCGAAGGTGTCCCGATGACAGCTCTAGCTCGAGAGCGGCGTCTAGCAGGTGGCCTCTCATGCACCCAACCACCCCAGGGGATAGTAACCTCCCTGTCATCAGCATCAGGGGGTGGTGGTCGCACATCATCGTCCAACCATGGGACCTCAGCTAGGGCCGCCATACTCATGACCAATGTAGGAAATGGGAGTAGGCCACGAATATGCGCCCGCCACATGCACTGTCTGATAAGCCTAGGGAAGGAGACCTCCTTCCCCTCCATGACACACCCAATAAGTAGAAGCATCTCCATAGGAATCTCAGAAAAGTGGGTGGTGGGAAGGACATAGCAAGCAAAGATCATCTGCCAAGTCTTGGCCTCCCTAGTCAGATGAGAAAACATCATCCCTTTTGGCTTGGTATTGTTGGCATCCATAACCCAAGTAGCCTCTGGTATCCCAATAACAGTCCTGAGTGCCTCATAATCGAAGGTCATACTATGTATGGCTAACTCAGCCTGCTGATGGGCACACAGCTCATCCGGGACATGCCTGCACTGTAGTGCCTCCTCAATGGCAGTCTCAGTGATCATAATCTCCCTACCCCTCACCTGAACCGAATCCAATGTGGGACGGAAGAAGTTACAGTAGAATTCCTTCACCCAGGAAACATTAATATCCCCCAAATCTCGGTCAACAAAGTCAATCCCCAAATCAATGATCCGACCGGAAATGGAACGTCTCACATCCATTGGGAGAAGTAGCTTCTTCTCAATGTTGAGCTTTGTAGTCCGATACTTAGAAAACCGGAGCTCACAGTAGAGATTAGGGAATTTGTCCGGATTGGTGGAAGGTAACTGTTGATTCTCTTTGTCCACATCATTCATTAGATTCTTGGCATAATGCTTATATGTGGAAGGGAGAGAAGGGGTAGAGTGTTTTCTCTTTTTGGAGGTAGTGGCTATGGCTTTGCCTTTGTCGGACATCCTGAAAAAAAATATAATAGAATATATAAGACATTTAGCATTTAACAAATAAAGCATGTTCAGGAGGCAAATAGCAAAAAGAGACAATCTTTGATGTTGCAATGAATATGTAAAGGGGAACGAATGAACCAAGAAAGCAAATTTCTTTAAAATTGACCACTCATATTCAAAATGCAAGAAAATCATCATATTTTTGAAAGAATTGTTAAAGAGGGTTAAAGTGAGCGGAAGTTAGAAAGTTAGAGAAATTAGTAGGTTAAAGAAAATGGATGAGTAATATGATGAGATGTATGCATAGTGAATGGGGGAGTTGTGGTTCATGTTCACAAATAATATGCAAATCCGAGAAGTTAAAATGGATGTTGCCCAAGTTTGAAAGAAGATAAAAGTGAAACCAATCTCCGCGAAAATCAGGCAGCACTCCGGCTTAAAACAGGATGTTCCCGGATAGCAAATGATCACAACAAGCATATAAAACAACATCAAGTAAGTACAGCACCATGGAAATGGGATTCAGGCAGCAAGAAATACACAAAAACAGTCTAACAGCATCATACAACGTCCAAACAAACAGACAGCAAGTAAGCACATATGGAGCACTTATCAGGCCTAGAATCCTCTATCCAGCCCTAGCTACCTAACCGCAATTATTTCTAGCTAATCTAACATGCAAAATTTGAATTTAAACTCACTAACATACAATATACTAACTAATCAGAAATTAAAGACTACAGAAAAACAGAACAAAACTGAGTAGAACCTGGGAGTAGGGGAATCAGTGATAGAAGGGAAAATGGGAGAGAAATGCAGCCAAGAACAGCGCCGCCGTGAACGGTGGCGGAAAAGACGAGCAGCGGCGGTGAATGGTGGTTCTACCGGAGGAGTGAGGAACCGAGGGAATGAATGAGAGAGAGAAAGAGTGAGAGGGGACAGAGCGGGAGGAGAGAGAGTGAGATGGGCTGCCGGCGGCGAAGATGAGGTGGTGGCGGTGGGTGTTCGGCGGTGAGACAGAGGAAGAGAGAGATGAGACTGAGTTGGTGAAGAAGAGGGAGGGAGTGAGAGAATGGGAGAAAGCGGGTTGTGGGTGAACAGTGGTGGTCACGGTGGTGGTTAATGGCGCTGCTGTGGCGGGTGTTGGAGGTTGAGAGAAGGAAGAAGATGATGGGGGTTGAGGGGGTGAGTGCGCGACTGCGCAGAATGCGTCGCGCATTAGGGTTATACCAAATTTTGAATCGACGCGCGCGCGCACCTTGCGCGTCCGCGTCTATGAAGAAAACTTGCGACCTACGCGTGTGCGTACACTGCGCTTACGCGTGGATGAGAAATATAGGAAGGTACGCGTGCGCGTACAGTGCGCGCACGCGTGCATGAGGTTGGGCTAGAGGCATAGAGTTGGCCCAAAGCAGGCCTAACTCTCTGGAGAATGGCCCGGAAGTTGCGCCATCAGATCGGCGCGCACGCGGCATGTGCGCGTCCGCGTACATTGTTGAGGTATGAGTCGGCGCGTTGGCGCGATGTGCGCGCTCGCGCAAATCAAGTTGGGCCTGAGGCCTGGAGTGGGCTCGAGGCACGCCCAACTCTCGGGTCCGTGGCCTAGATTGGTGGCAGCACTCACGGACGCGCGCGCGGCAAGGACGCGTCCGCGTATATTGCTAAGGTGTGAGGTGGCGCGTTGGCGCGATGTGCGCGCCCGCGCAGATTGAGTTGAGCCTGTGGCCTAAAGCTAGCCTAGAGCCGGCTCAACTCTCTGGAGTTTGGCTCAAAGACCTGCAGCAGCAAATCGGTGCGGACGCGGCATGTGCGCGTCCGCGTGAATGTTTACGCTCTTAAAAACGGCGCGCACGCACGATGTGCGCGTTCGCGTGGGTTGAGTTGGGCCGGAGGCGTGATATTTGCCCAAGGGAGGCCCAACTCTC
>NC_029779.3:19559319-19562643 GCF_000817695.3 Arachis duranensis
TTGGTGTTGACATTTTGTTTAATGGGAGGTGATTCAACTTTGGATAGGAATTCATCGATGAATGAATTCATCTCTTGATCAACCTCTTCGTATTCTTCAATTTCAATATACACCATGTCATTTTTGTTTTCCTTGGGAGGTTGTACACACTCTCCTATAGTTCCAACTTCATGTCCAATGGGAGAGGATTCGATTGTAGATAGAAATTCATCCATGATTGAATCCATCTCTTGATAAGCTTCTTCCAAGTCTCCAATGATGGTATGCCTTGGAGGTTGCGCACCCTCCTCAACATCAAATTCAAACTTCTTGGAAAAGTACTCCATGATGCTACATTCCCATGGACTTTCAACATCTCCTAGGTCTTCAACCACTTCTTCCTTTTCTTCAATGATCATAGGCTCCTCCAATTGTTCTAACACAAAATGGTATCCTCCATCCCCCACCGAATCTTCCAATTTCTCCTTCATGCTTTGTTCTTCTTTTGACTTTTCACATGGGATCATGGAAGTACCTTGAGCATTCAAACATCGGTAGGCTAAGGTGGACACTACCTTGGTCAAGTTGGTCACAAACTCAAGTGTATCCCGCTTCATGGCTTCTTGTCCTTGAAGTAACAAAGAGAGAGAATCGTTTATTGGGGCTTGTGGTGGATAGGAAGGTTCATCATTTTGGAGAGAGGGTTCATAATAGGAAGGTGGTTCTTCTTGGTAAGGGTATGGAGATTGTGTGTATTGAGGTGGTTCTTGGGAGTAATCTTGATAGGGTTGTGGTGGTTCTAAGGGTTCTTGCTCATAATGGTCATAAGGGTATGGTATGGGGGTTTGGTCATATGATGGATATGGATCATAGGAAGGTGCTTGGTATGGAGGGGCTTGTGAGAATGGTTGCGGCTCATGTCGAGGATGTGGTTCATAGGCATATGGTGGTGGTTCTTGAAAATCACAAGGTGGTTCACCATAGCCATTGGGTTGGTATGCATCATAGAATGGCTCTTCTTCATAGTGCATTGGTGGAGGTTGTTGCCATGATGGTTGATCATATGCATATGGCTCCTCCCACCTTTGATTGTTCCATCCTTGATACACATCTTCATTGAAGCTCTCATTACCTACAACACAATTGGAACCAAGCTTATAGCCAAAGTGAGAATTCATGGTGGAAAGGGAAAATAAAATTCTACACTAGCAAACAAAGCAAAAAGCAAGATATTTACACTATTCACATATGTACAACAACCAATAACATAACACCATTGCAATTCCCCGGCAATGGCGCCATTTTGACGATTAGATTTTTGACGGTTTAGAATTTCTCAAATAAATTCTCGTTGTAAAGTATAGTTTCTAAACCAAACAATAATCCTTTCGTACAAAAAGTTGTTTGTCACTAGTACAAACCCCTAAATTTATAAACCGAAGTATTGGACCTCGGGTCGTTCTCCCTAGGACTATCAATAAAGTGTCTTATTATTGGTTGTGAGTTATTTTGGGGTTTTGGGATAAGAAACATGAAAGTAAATGGCAAGAAAGTAAACTAATAACTATAAAAGATCTTGGTAAGATATGAGAACTAGAAGTCCTATCCTAGTTATCTTACTCAATTGTGATGAGAATTATCCATTGCTACCACTTAGTCAACCTCTAACCAAGGAGAAAAGTCAAGTGGATGAATCAGTTTGATTCCTCAAATCCTAATCAATCCTAAAGGGAAGACTAGCTTTAGAGACATTCAATTCAATTAGCAATTTCTAATTATCAATCAACAAAGGAATTAGATCACTCAAGAGTCACTAATTACTCTACCTAGGCCAAGAGGGGCAAAATCTACACTAAATTCCAACCAAGCATTTCATCAAACACTTGGAAGGCATGAAAGGAAAGCATAGTAAATTGACAACAAGAATAGAATCTAACTACAATTATTGCAAAGAATTAATCAACAACAATCAAGGAAATCACAATTATCAGGAATTACCTCAAATTGCATTATTGAAAGGAAACTAAAGAACAACAATCTATCCAAAACAAAATGAAGAACTACAATTATGAAATCACATAACTAGAAGGAGAGAGATGAGAGGATTGAGAATTGACAAAGGAAAATTGGATCAAAGCATGAATTAAATCTAGATCTAAGAAGAGAGAGATTAACCTAAACCTAATCCTAATCCTAATTCTAGAGAGAAGTGAGAGCTTCTCTCTCTAGAAAACTAAACTAAAACTAATCCTAGTGAGTGTATGTGTGTCTAATTTGTGAATGTATGTCAATCCCCTTCAATCCTTGGCTTTTATGTGCATTTTGGCGCCAAAGTTGGTTGCTGAAAACCTCTCCAAAATCGCCAGGCACGTGCTACATAAATGAAGTCATGTGCCATCATCGGCGCGTAAGGATTGAAAAGCATGTTTTTACACTTAAGCACAAATATGGGAGAGATACAAAACCATGCTAATTCATAGGCTAAATGTGACAAAAGGTTATCAAAATACTCTAAATTCAATACACAACAAACCATCAAATTGGGGTTTGTCATTCTCTCCAAAAGAGGAAGTCATGGCAGTAGTCACTGACCCTAGTCCTCAAGAACAGATAACCGAGCTTAATCAACAATTGCTCCTGATGACATAACAGTTAGCAGACTTTAAAGAGATGCTCCATGAAACTAAAGTTGCTAACAAGAGCATAGAACTGCAGTTAAATCAAGCAAAACAGCAAATATCCAAACATATAACAGAGGAATGTCAAGCAGTTCAACTGAGGAGTGGGAAGACACTGAATAACACTGCTCAGAAGAGCAAAAAGCCAAACAAGTGGGAAGACCCTGAATAACACTGCTCAGAAGAGTAAAAAGCCAACCAAGGAACAATTGACAGAGGACAACCAAACCACTGTTCAAAATCCCTCTGAGGACAGTAAGAGCCCAGAGAGGAATGCTATTGGCATTCAAACGCCAGAAAGGGAAGGAAAACTGGCGTTAAACGCCCATTCCTTGCCCAGTTCTGGCGTTCAAACGCCAGAAAAGGGGGAAAAGTTGGCGTTAAACGCCCAATTTCCACCCAATCCTGGCGTTCAGACGCCTAGGGAGAATCAGACACCTGAGAGTGCTGACAGTAATCCCTCTAACAAAGCTTCTTCAACCACTTCTGTAAGGAATAAACCTGCAGCATCTAAGGTTGAAGAATATAAAGCCAAGATGCCTTATCCTCAAAAACTCCGCCAAGCGGAACAGGATAAGCAATTTGCCCGCTTTGTAGACTATCTAAGAACTCTTGAAATAAAGATTCCGTTTGCAGAGGCACTTGAGCAAATACCTTCTTATGCTAA
>NC_029779.3:19565229-19567354 GCF_000817695.3 Arachis duranensis
AATAAGGATATATACACTTGTCTTATTCATTCCATTTTCTCTTGATTTTGATGCTTGCTTGGGGACAAGCAAGGTTTAAGTTTGGTGTTGTGATGACAAGTCATCATATACCCATTTTTCAAGCTAATTTCACTTGTTTTGTTAGCATTTATGCACTTTCTTGCATCCTAAGTAAAGGATTTGGAGTAAAAATGCACAACTTCTCTAAATCAAGCAATCACCATGAAATTAATGTTAAATCATGAGGTTTAAGCTAATTTTAATTGCATTTTAATTGATTTATAAGCCTCTTGAATTTAGTGATACTTTGAGTGGTTGTTTGGTTCATTATAGGTGAAGAAAAGAAAAGAAAATGAAAAGCGTGGCCTAAGAAGCGTGACACAAAGGAAAGCGTGGCCAAAGGGGAGAGAAGCGTGCCGCATCACAATGGAGGAAGCAACCTTGCCCTCCACAAGGGCAGACTGCCCTCTAGGAGGGCAGCATTAAGTGACCAAGCAAGTAAAGGCAACCTTGCCCTGCCCACTCCAAGGGCAGAGCACAAAATGGTGCCTTGGAGCCAAAAGAAGCAAACTCTGCCCTGCCCTTGTGGAGAGCAGGATCGGGCACCTCAAGGAAAGAAATCCAAGGAAAAATAGCTTCCATGCATGCCACAAGGTTCGAACCAAGAACCATGAGGAAGCCAAGCCTTGAGACACACTAGCGTGCCAAGAAACCAAGAAAATAATTAGCGTGTTTGCACCCTCCCAGGATCGAACCCACGACGTGAAGGAAGGATCCTGCCCTGCCCTTGGCGTGGGCAGGGCAGCAATTGGACTGGCGCACCACTCAAAATTTTCTGGCGCACCAAATTTGCTTTCTGGCGCACCAAACGCCCCCTGGCAGCACCATCCGAGCGCTCAACGCTCCCTGGCGCATCAACCCGTTCCTGCCCTGCCCTTGGCGCGGGCAGGGCAGTGTCCCATGCACCAACGTGCATCGCGCGTACGCGCGCACTCCTCATCTGGCAGCACCAAGCGCACGCATGCCTCACGTTCTGGCGCACCAACCTTCCCGCCCTGCCCTTGGCGCGGGCAGGGCAGCCTCTGGCGCACCAACTTCATGCCAGACGCGCACTACGCAGCACCAAGACGCATCATGGCCGCACCAACTCCAAGCACCAAGCATCAATTTTCTGCCCTGCCCTCCACAAGGGCAGGGCAGCCTCCTGGAAGTGGATTTTGGGCCAAAATTCAAATTAAAAGTTAATTTGAACTCATTTCTTCACCAATCCAAAAGCCCATCCAAATCCCAAAATCCAAGAATAGAAAGTGTATAAATAGGACTTAGTTTGATGTAATTAGAACTTTTGATTTTTACAACTTTTCGCTACCTTTACTTTGAGCTTTGAATTCTTACTTTTATTTTGAGAGCTTTTGAATACTTTCTTGAGAGACTTGTCCGAGCACTAAGAGGATCAAGGGAGAATTAGGGAGAATTGATTGATCTCCTTCCTCATTTCCCTTGGGCAATTCTACTCTTCTTTTTCTGAGTTTTGGGTGTGTGAAATTGGGGAAATTCTGTCTCAATTCCCATTCAAGCTCTTTGCACTTTGTTTTCTGCATAATTCAATTCCAATTCTGCTCTTCTATTACATCTTCTTTAATTTTCTGTTAATTGCTTAGTTAATTCAGATCTGGGAAGGAAATTGGGTTTTAGGCTCTGCTACCTAAGCCCTTGGGATCCTGAGATCACAACTCATTTTGGGTTCTTCTGTGAACCTTTCAATTCTGTTTGAGTGCTTATTGTTTCTGATTTAAATTCTGCTCAATCTCTTGCTGCAATTTACTTCTGCTTTGTTTATATCCTGCAATCCCATTCCTGAATTCCCTTTTACTTTCTAGCAATTTATCTTTCTTGCCATTTAAGTTACTGCAATTTAAGTTTCTTGCACTTTAAGTTTCAGTCATTTACTTTCTTGCACTTTAAGTTTCTGCAATTTTACTTCCTGCACTTTAAATTCCTTGTCATTTATATTCTGTTGGTTACAAATCACTCAAATAATCAACTGTTTACTTAACTAAATCAACCACCTAACTGAAATTGCTCAATCTTCAATCCCTGTGGGATCGACCTCACTCATGTGAGT
>NC_029779.3:19567962-19572757 GCF_000817695.3 Arachis duranensis
TGCCTGTGGAACTGGAACATAAAGCCTACTGGGCAACCAGATTCCTAAACATGGATGCACAGTTAGCTGGTGAAAAAAGACTGCTCCAGCTAAATGAGCTAGAGGAGTTCAGACTCAATGCCTTTGAAAATGCAAAAATTTATAAGGAAAAGGCAAAGAAATGGCATGACAAGAAGTTGTCAACCAGAGTCTTTGAGCCAGGACAAAAAGTTCTGCTCTTCAACTCTAGGCTCAGACTGTTTCCAGGAAAACTTAAATCCCGGTGGAGGGGTCCGTATGTGATTACAGGAGTGTCACCATATGGATATGTTGAGCTTCAGGATATTGATTCTGATAAAAAGTTCATTGTTAATGGACATAGGATCAAACATTATCTTGAAAGCAATTTTAAGCAAGAATGCTCAAAACTGAGACTTGAGTGATTCTCAGTGAAAGTCCAGCTAAAGACAGTAAATAAGCGCTTGCTGGGAGGCAACCCAGTCATTAGGAAGTTGTATGAAATGTTCTTACAGAGGCAAGTATCAAAAATGAAGGAATTCACAGAGTTACAGAAGGATTCAGCTCAAAAAGCAGAGAAAAAGAGCTTACTGGCGAAAAAATGCCAGTAAGGGGCATTTTGGGCGTTAAACGCCAGAATGGGTACCATTCTGGGCGTTTAACGCCAGGAATGGTGCCATTTTGGGCGTTAAACGCCAGAATGGGCACCATTCTGGGCGTTTAACGCCAGGTGTGCAGCATCCTGGGCGTTCAGAAAAACGCCCAGTGCTAAAGGATTTCTGGCGTTTAACGCCAGCCAGGGCACCTGGTGATGTGTGGAAAACGATCCAACACAAAACTCACCGGCAAGTGTACCGGGTCGCATCAAGTAATAATAACTCACATGAGTGAGGTCGATCCCACAGGGGTTGAAGGATTGAGCAATTTTAGTTTAGTGGGTGATTTAGTCAAGCGAATCAAGTTTTGGTTGATTGATTTGTGTTTAACAGGAAATAAATGACAGTAAATGTAAAGGGGGAAGGGAGAAGTGCAGTAAATTAGAGAACAGAAAAGTAAATTTGCAGAAACTTAAAGAGCAAGAAAGTAAATGACTGAAACTTAAAGTGCAAGAAACATAAACTGCAGTAACTTGAATGGCAAGAAAAATAAATGGCTTATAAAAGGGAATTGAGGAATGGGATTGCAGGATCTAAACAAGGAAGAAGTAAATTGCAGCAATTGATTGAGCAGAAATTGAATCAGAAGCAATAAGCATTCAAACAGAAAGAAAATAAAATGCAGCAAAGGTTCACAGAAGAACCAAAAGTGAATTGTGATCTCAGGACCCAAGGGCTTAGGTAGCAGAGCCTAAAACCCAATTTCCTTCCCAGATCTGAATTTTCTAAGCAATTGACAGAAAATTAAAGAAGAAGCAATAAAAGAACAGAATTGAAATTGAATTATGCAGAAAACAAATTGAAAAGAGTTTGAATGGGAATTGGGACAGAATTTCCCCAATTTCTCACACCCAAAACTCAGAAACAGAAGAGTAGAATTGCCCAAGTAAGAATGAGGAAGAAGATCAGTCAATTCTCCCTTGATCCTTTTAGTGCTCGGTCAATTCTCTCAAGAAAGCCCAAAGAAAGTGCCAAAGTAAAAGTAAAATTCAAAAGCCAAGGTAAAGATTCAAAAGCCTCTAATTACAAGTTGCTCCCAGGAGGCTGCCCTGCCCTTGTGGAGGGCAGGGCAGGATTTGGTGCATGTTGGTGCGGCCTTGGTGCGGTCTGGTGCGACTTTGGTACGCAAAACGCTGCCCTGCCCGCGCCAAGGGCAGGGCAGAAAATTGTGGTGCTGCCAGATCGAGGAGTGTGCGCGCTGGTGTTGCCAGGGAAGGATTTGGTGCGCCAGATTTGTGTGTGGTGCGCCAGAATCGTGCGCCAATCCAAATGCTGCCCTACCCGTGCCAAGGGCAGGGCAGAGTTCCCTCTTCCACGTCCCGTGTTCGAAACACGGCTGGGGCACAAATTCAATTAATTTCCTTGGCTTCTTGGCACGGCACTCATCCTTAAGTCCTAGCTTCCTCATGGTTCCTTGTTCGAACCTTGTAGCATGCATGGGTGACATTTTTCTCTTGAATTTCTTCCTTGGAGAGCCCGATTCTGCCCTCCACAAGGGCAGGGAAAGGTTCTCTTCCTCTTGGTCCCAAGGCACATTTTGTGCTCTGTCCTTGTAGTGGGTAGGGCAGAGTTGCCTTCCTTGGTTGGTTCCTTTATGTTGCCCTCCTGGAGGGCAGTGTGCCCTTGTGGAGGGCAATGTTGCCTCCCCCTTTGCTTGCGGCACGCTTCTTCTATCAAGCAAGCCTCAAAACTAAGAGTAAATGAAATGAATAAGAAAAGGATATTTATCCTTATTATGCAGATAGCAGAACTTGATTTATGGGGCATTTATGCAGACAATGACAACTCAAGTTATTGTTCTTGTTACATAATATACATTTTGCATCAAAGGTTTGCTAAACTTGCTGTTATATGACTCACTTTTTGATTCCTCCCTTGCTAACTTTTCTTGGTTTATAATGCTTTAACAAGCTTATTATTCTTTTAGAGGTTGGGTGTCAAATGCTGCAGCATAGCCTTTGGCTTTATTTGTTTCTTTTCTTTTTGCTTAACATCTCTCCACCACAGACACTTGGCTTGCTAATTCTTCCTAGGATCATTGATGCCCAGCATCTCTTTGGATAACTAAATGTTCTGTATCTAAGTTGCTCTTTATTGTGGATTTTCAATTGGCCATCCCAAATCAGTTGATCTAAGTGACCGGGTTTTAAAATACCCCTTAGAATTTACTCATCCAAGCAGATCTTAGTACAAGAACATCACAGGCATATATCCTAAGATTCAAGCTATTGGTGTCCAACCTTTATTCTTTGTTTTTCTTGCCATTTTGGCTTTTTCTTTCTTCCTTTTCTTTCTGTTTTTGTTACCAAGGGTTGTTTCATTCTTAATAAGAATCTTTGTAACAGCAAGCTAACTTACAATTGAATGAGAATGATATTATGCAACAATTATTTCATGAGTTATACATTTAATCAAACACATATACCACCACCAACTTCCATTCATACTTATGCAACATTGGATATTTTTACTTTTCAATTCAAACCAAACTCTTTTATTTAAGCATATGGGAAACAAAACAATTTTCAAGCTAAGTGATGGATACAAGCATTATGCAGACTTGTCATTTTTAGCAAACAATCTCACTTGCAACTAGATAGACACTTTAGCAAGACAAATAATGGTTCCTATGTTCAAAACAATACACAGCAGCAAGGGTTAAGTTCAGATACAACCTTTGAAGTTGCAGCCCTTTGATTCTTCCTTCTGTTGTGTTCTCTTTGAGTTAAAATGCATAGTGTCTTCAATTGTTGACTCATGTCCTGCATAATCCTCAAAGTTGCTTGCTTCTCAAGCCCTTAATTATATGGTTAGTGTGTATAAACTGAGTGTGGCTCCAGGATTGATTTTTGGTGTAAGGACACCAAACTTAATTGTTTGCCACTTCCTCAGATGTAACAAGTTAACCATAATTGAAACCATGTATCCTTGCTAAAGGTGAATGAAATTAAAGCTAGAAAACAATTCAACAGTTGAATAATGTGTTTGATTGCTTGGAGCCAGAATCATGCAAGAGGTGAGAATGTGTTTTTAAATGATACTTTTGGTGGAACACCAAACTTAGAAGTTTTCATTCTCCCTCAAATTGTTTTGGTGTGCAATACCAAGCTTAGCTCCTTGCAAGGCATACCAATTACTCAACATTTTTATTGAAAAAGCTATGGAAAAGAAAACTACCTCAGGTTGGGTTGCCTCCCAACAAGCGCTCTTTTATTGTCATTAGCTTGACATCTTCTATTTTTGCTTCAAGGAGGGTTTAGGTTCTGGACCTCCTTTTCTTTGTTCCATTGTCCCCCTAGATACAATTTTGCTCTATGACCATTTGCTGTAAACTGATTCTTTGTTGCTTCATCTAGCAATTCAATACTCCCATAAGGAAAAACCTTAGTCACCAAGTATGGACCAGTCCATTTAGACTTAAGCTTGCCATGGAATATCTTGAGCCGTGAGTTATACAGGAGTACTTGTTGTCCAGGTTTGAACTCTTTCTTCAAAATCTTCCTGTCATGCCATCTCTTAGCTTTCTCCTTGTATATCTTGGTATTTTCATAAGCTTCTAGTCTAAACTCATCTAGCTCATTCAGCTGCAATAATCTTTTCTCTCCTGCTGCTTCAGAATCCAAATTTAGAAGTTTAGTGGCCCAAAAGGCTTTGTGCTCAAGCTCTACAGGGAGATGACAATATTTGCCATATAACAGTTGAAATGGGGACTTCCCAATAGGAGTTTTGAAAGCTGTTCGGTATGCCCAAAGTGCATCTTCCAACTTCCTAGCCCAATCCTTTCTTGTCCTACCAACTGTTTTTTCTAGGATCTTCTTTAGTTCCCTGTTTGCTAGTTCTGCTTGCCCATTAGTTTGAGGATGATATGGTGTGGCTACCTTATGAATAACTCCATATTTGTGGAGAAGTTTCTCCATTTGTCTATTGCAGAAATGACCACCACCATCACTGATGAGACCCTTGGGCACTCCATATCTAGTAAAAATGTGCTTCTTTAGGAATTGAAGAACAACTTGTGCATCACAGGTAGTTGTGGCTATAGCTTCCACCCACTTTGAAACATACTCCACTGCTACCAAGATATATCTAAATGAATAAGAAGGAGGAAAGGGTCCCATGAAATCAATGCCCCATAGATCAAA
>NC_029779.3:19574934-19575883 GCF_000817695.3 Arachis duranensis
TGGTGGGTTTGAGTTCTTCTATGGCCAACTTCTTCATCATGGACAAGGGCATTAAGTTGATACTAGCTCCAAGATCACAAAGGGCTTTGTCCAAGGATAGTTTGCCTATAGTGCATGACACTACAAAACTCCCTGGATCCTTGAGTTTTGGTGGGATTCCCTTTTGGAGCACGACACTACATTCCTCACTAAGCATCACCGTTTCCTTCTCATTCCAATCTCTTTTCTTGTTGATGAGCTCCTTTAGAAACTTGGCATACAGAGGCATTTGCTCCAAAGCCTCTGCCAAAGGTATGTTGATTTCCAACTTCTTGAAAGTCTCAAGAAATTTGTGGAAATGCTGATCCTTTGTTTTCTTGTGAAATCTTTGTGGATAAGGTAATGGTGGTGTTGGGCTCTTCTCCACTTGATGTTGTCTTGGGGTTGGTTCTTCCAAGATCTTCTTTCCTTTCTTCAAATTCTGTGGTTTGTTGTCTTCCTCTGTGAGTTTTTCTGGAGTATTTTTGCTTATCATGCCTTTGTTGATGGCTTCATCATTCTTTCTTGGCTCATGCTTGGTTGCTCCTTGGTTACCATCCACTAACACTTTTCCACTTCTTAGTTGCACGACCTTGCATTCTTCCTTTGGGTTGGGAATGGTATCACTAGGTAGTGAACTTGAAGGTTTTTCAACAGAAATCTTCTTAGAGATTTGTCCAATCTGCCTCTCTAGGTTCTTCATGGAGGCTTCTTAATTCTTGGTTGTCAATTCTTGGTTCTTCATAAGTTTCTCCATGAGCAACTCTAGATTGGTGATTCTCTGTGAGTCTTGTGAGATGGATTGATTTTGGGGTGTTGATGGATGAAGATAAGTGTTTTGGTTAGTTGGGTGGTTATTGGGTGGGTATTGGTTAGAATTTGGGTAGTTGTTTTGTGGTTTTCTGTATGAGTTTTGGTTAGTGTTTGGCTG
>NC_029779.3:19578617-19584022 GCF_000817695.3 Arachis duranensis
CGTTGGTGCTGCCAGGGTCGAAGATTGGTGCGCCAGATTCGTGCGTGGTGCGCCAGGAACGCAAAACGCTGCCCTGCCCGCGCCAAGGGCAGGGCAGAAAATTGTGGTGCTGCCAGATCGAGGAGTGTGCGCGCTGGTGCTGCCAGGGAAGGATTTGGTGCGCCAGATTTGTGTGTGGTGCGCCAGAATCGTGCGCCAATCCAAATGCTGCCCTGCCCGCGCCAAGGGCAGGGCAGAGTTCCCTCTTCCACGTCCCGTGTTCGAAACACGGCTGGGGCACAAATTCAATTAATTTCCTTGGCTTCTTGGCACGACACTCATCCTTAAGTCCTAGCTTCCTCATGGTTCCTTGTTCGAACCTTGTAGCATGCATGGGTGACATTTTTCTCTTGAATTTCTTCCTTGGAGAGCCCGATTCTGCCCTCCACAAGGGCAGGGCAAGGTTCTCTTCCTCTTGGTCCCAAGGCACATTTTGTGCTCTGCCCTTGTAGTGGGCAGGGCAGAGTTGCCTTCCTTGGTTGGTTCCTTTATGTTGCCCTCCTGGAGGGCAGTGTGCCCTTGTGGAGGGCAATGTTGCCTCCCCCTTTGCTTGCGGCACGCTTCTTCTATCTTTGGCTACGGAATGGGCACCATTCTGAGCGTTTAACGCCAGTAAAGGTGCCATTTTGGGCGTTAAACGCCAGAATGGGCACCATTCTGAGCGTTTAACGCCAGTAAAGGTGCCATTTTGGGCGTTAAACGCCAGAATGGGCACCATTCTGGGCGTTTAACGCCAGGTGTGCAGCATCCTGGGTGTTTAGCAAAACGCCCAGTGATAAAGGGAACTCTGGCGTTTAACGCCAGCCAGGGCACCTGGCTGGGCGTTAAACGCCCACAATGGGCAACAAATGGGCGTTAAACGCCAGAATGGATGCCATTCTGGGCGTTTAACGCTAGAGAGGTGGGGGACCAAGATTTTGCTTTCCAATCAAATTTTTTTTAAACTTTCCTTTTCTTACCCATACTTTTCTACATAAACACAATTCAACCTTTCATCATTCACTTTCAAATCTTCAAAAATCAAAATCATTCTTCAAATCATTCCCAAATTTTGTTCAAAAACTCACCCTTCTTTCAATTTCTTTCCATATCTCCTCAAATCTCCTTTCAAATTTTTTTTTTTCGAAAATCTCTGCCCCCCACTCTATAAATAAACGTTTGCCACCCCTCATTCCTCACACCATTCAAATTTCCTCTTCCTCTCTCTCTCTCTTCTCTTCTCTTCTTTCTTTTCTTTTTGCTTGAGGACAACCAAACCTCTAAGTTTGGTGTGCTTTTCCGTGATCACTAAGCCAAGATTCATCAAGATCATGGCTCCTAAGGGAAAACAAACCAATTTAAGAGGAAAGAAAGAGAATAATCCAAAGAATCTTTGGAACCAAGAGAAGTTCTTAACCAAAGAGCATGAAGACCATTATCACAAAATAATGGGTCTGAGGTCAGTGATCCCGGAAGTCAAATTTGATCTGAAAGAAGATGAATATCCGGGGATCCAAGAGCAAATTCGAAACAGAGGATGGGAAGTTTTGACCAATCCTGAAATAAAGGTTGGAAGGAACATGGTTCAGGAATTCTACTCTAATCTGTGGCTAACAGATAAGCAAAGAATGACTGGAACTGCTTACCATACCTACAAAACTATGGTCAGAGGGAAAGTTATGTACTTCCATCTGGACAAAATAAGAGAAATCTTCAAACTACCTCAACTGCAAGATGATCCTGATTCCTTCAATAGGAGGATGGTGAGAGTAGATAAAGGGTTGGATCAAGTCCTAGAGGACATATGCCTCCCCGGGACTAAGTGGATAACCAATTCAAAGGGTGTCCCAAACCAACTCAAGAGGGGAGACCTCAAACCAATTGCAAGAGGTTGGCTAGACTTTATTGGGCGTTCCATATTGCCCACTAGCAACCATTCTGAGGTCACCATCAAGAGAGCAGTGATGATTCATTGCATTATGCTTGGAAAAGAAGTGGAGGTCCATCATGTGATTGCTTGTGAGATCTACACAATTGCAAACAAGAATTCCACTGAAGCCAAATTGGCTTACCCAAGCTTGATCTCCTTGCTCTGTAAAGAGGCTGGGGTGAAGATGGGAGTAGATGAATTCATACCAATTGAACATCCAATCACCAAGAAATCAATGGAAGGACAAATGCAAGACAACTCTATCAAAAAGAGGGTGCAAGAGTTCCTCTCTGAATTTCCTGAAATTGACTACTGGTCCAGCCTAGAAGCATCTATCACCAAGTTGCAAGAAACTATGGAGCAACTTAAGGAAGAACAGCAGAATCAGAACTGCATGCTTTGCAAATTACTGAAGGAACAAGAGAAGCAGGGGCGTGAACTCCAAGAATTGAAACGCCAAAAGTTCTCCTCTCAAGCTGAGGGAGCATCCACTTCTCAAAATCAAGGTTGTTGAGTCCTAACTCTGTGAAAACCTCTATCATTAGGAGCCTATGTTTTTGCGCTTTCTTTTTCTTCTGTTTTGCTTTTATTTTTTCGTTTTTCTAGTCTCATTTTATATCTATTTTTGAGTCTTGTTCTAATTCATAATTAATAAAATTGAAATTTTATGCCTTAAAGATATGAATGTCCTATGAATCCATCACCTCTCTTAAATGAAAAGTGCTTTAATCACAAAAGAACAAGAAGTACAGGATTTCAAAATTTATCATTGAAACTAGTTGAATTAGTTTGATGTGGTGACAATACTTTTTGCTTTCTGAATGAATGCTTGAACAGTGCATATGTCTCTTGAATTTGTTGTTTTGAGAATGTTAAAAAAAATTGTTGGCTCTTGAAAGAAGGAGGAAAAAGAGAACTGTTATTAAGGATCTAAAAATCATTAGACTGATTCTTGAAGCAAGAAAAAGCAGTGGATACAAAAAAAAAGAAAAAAATTTCGAAAAAAAAAGAGAGAAGAAGAAAAGAAAAAGAAAAAGAAAGAAATAAAGTTGTGATCCAAGGCAAAAAGAGTGTGCTTAAGAACCCTGGACACCTCTAATTGGGGACTCTAGCAAAGCTGGGTCACAATCTGAAAAGTTTCACCCAATTATGTGTCTGTGGCATGTATGTATCCGGTGGTAATACTGGAAGACAGAGTGCTTTGGGCCATAGCCAAGACTCATACACTAGCTGTGTTCAAGAATCATTGTGCTCAACTAAGAGAATCAATAACACTATCTGAGTTCTGAGTTCTTATAGATGCCAATCATTCTGAACTTCAAGGGATAGAGTGAGATGCCAAAACTGTTCGGAGGCAAAAAGCTACTAGTCCCGCTCATCTAATTGGGCCCTGCACTCGAAGTGGATTTTCTGGAGCTACAGAAGCCCAATTGGCTCGCTCTCAACGGCATTGGAAAGTAGACATCCTGGGATTTTCAGCAATATATGATAGTCCATACTTTGCCTAAGATTTGATGGGCCAAACCGGCGTGGCAAATCAGCCTCAGAAATTCCAGCGTTTAACGCTGGAACTGGCATAAAACTTGGAGTTAAACGCCCAAACTGGCATGAAAGCTGGCGTTTAACTCCAGAAAAGGTCTCTACACGAAAATGCTTCATTGCTCAGCCCAAGCACACACCAAGTGGACCCAAAAGTGGATTTTTAAGTCATTTACTCTTTTCTGTAGACCCTAGGCTACTAGTTTACTATTAATAGGATCTTTTAACATTGTATCTGTACCTCATGACACTTTACACCTTTCTTTGTGTACTTTCCACGGCATGAGTCTCTAAACCCCATGGTTGGGGGTGAGGAGCTCTGCTGTGTCTTGATGGATTAGTGCAATTACTACTGTTTCTCATTCAATCTTGCTTGCTTCCATTCTAAGATAACACTTGTTCTCAACCCAGATGAATGTGATGATCCGTGACAATCATCATCATTCTCAACTATGAACGTGTGCCTGACAACCACCTCCGTTCTACCTTAGACTAAGTAGTTATCTCTTGGATTCATTAATCGGAATCTTCGTGGTATAAGCTAGAACTGATGGCGGCATTCAAGAGAATCCGGAAGGTCTAAACCTTGTCTGTGGTATTCTGAGTAGGATTCAATGATTGAATGACTGTGACGTGCTTCAAACTCCTAGCAGGCGGGGCGTTAGTGACAGACGCAAAAGAATCACTGGATTCTATTCCGGCCTGATTGAGAACCGACAGATGAATTCCGCGTGCTGTGAGCATATGCAATCGTTTTCACTGAGAGGATGGGAGGTAGCCATTGACAACGGTGAAACCCTACATACAGCTTGCCATGGAAGGAGACTTGCGTGTTTGAAGAAGAAGACAGTAGGAAAGCAGAGATTCAGAAGATGGAGCATCTCCAAACCTCAACCTATTCTCCATTACTGCAAAACAAGTAATCATTTCATGTTCTTTTGTCTTTCACAATCAATCCTGATAATTTCTAATATCCTGACTAAGATTTACAAGATAACCATAGCTTGCTTCAAGCTGACAATCTCCGTGGGATCGACCCTTGCTCACGCAAGGTATTACTTGGACGACCCAGTGCACTTGCTGGTTAGTTGTGCGGAGTTGCAAAAGTGTGATTGCAATTTCGTGCACCATGAACAAAGATGTGAAAGTGCAGAATACAGGAAAGGAAATTGCAGAAAAGTAAATATAGCAGAAGAGGAATGAAACAGAAAGTAAAATGCAGCTCAATTTCAATAGCTAAGGGAAAGTTGAAGATCTCAGGGATGGAGGAGACTAGAAAATAAGTCTAGATCTCAATCCCTTCCTTGATCCAATAGAGAATAATTGCAGAAGAAAAAAAAAGAAGCAATCAGTGAAGACTCAAATTCAATCCTCAATTTCTTAGAAATCTGCAGAAAGCAAACAAATAGAATTCTCAAAGTGAGAATGAAACAGAATTCCTCCAATCTCACTCAAGAAAAACAGAAAAGAAAACTAAGAGAGAGCTATCTATTACTACTACTCCCTAATAGAGCAAGCCTCCTAGTGAGATGGAATTGATGCCTTTATATAGGCTTTACAAAATAAAAAATGAAAATAAAATGAAATTGAAATTAAAAACAAATTCAAAAAATGAAATTCCTAATCTAGCTTCTCTGTGTGCCTTTGAGTCATGTTGAGTGGGCTTTTGCTTGCTTTGGATTTGAGGGAGAATGGGTCTTGGATGGCCTTGATTCAATTTGGTGAGGAATTGAATTAAATTGAATTTTGGCCCATATTGCTCCCAGGAGGCTGCCCTGCCCTTGTGGAGGGCAGGGCAGGATTTGGTGCTTGGTGCGTGCGTGGTGCGGGCGTGGTGCGCAGGATGCTGCCCTGCCCTCGCGGAGGGCAGGGCAGAAAAAATTGGTGCGCCAGAATTGTGCCACGGTGCGCTGCTGGT
>NC_029779.3:19585447-19591575 GCF_000817695.3 Arachis duranensis
CTATATATCGTTGGAAAGCTTTGAATGTCAGCTTTCCAACGCAACTGGAAGCACATCAATTGGACGTCTGTAGCTCAAGTTATAGCCCTTTGAAGGAGGCATGGTCATGCTGTGAGCGCCCAGATTTTACCTTAGCGAAATTCTTGCTTCCAACCACACTTTGCATCACGATTCTGCCCTGCCCTTGGCAAGAGCAGGGCAGTGTGCGTGCTGGCTGCTTCCTTCCTTGATTTGGTCATGGGCCACGCTTTTAAAAGCGTGGCCTAAGGCTCCAAAGTGTACCCCAACTTCAAAGTGTATCCCAAAGCTCTTTTTTTCTCCTTTTTTTGTGCTTCTTTGCTTCTTTTTCTTCTTATTTTCTACAAGATTTATAAAATTAAAATATCAAGAAAATATATCATTTAAGTACAAAAGCATTCAATATTTAAGCACAATTCATCAATTTCTTGTATGAAAAAGCATAAAAAAATAGGTATATGATGATATGTCATCACTAGTCAACTCCTATGGAAAGACTAGCGTTAGAGGGATTCAAACCAATCAGCAAATTCCAATTATCAATGACAAAGGAGTTTGTTAACTCGAGTGTTACCAATTACTAAGCCAAAGCCAAAAAGGGAAAAATCTAAATTATTTATATAAATAAAAGAAAGCAATCATAATTTTGAAATACCTCAATAATGTGTATTAAATAAGAAAATCAATCCTAACATGGAGTTCATAAACCAAATTGAGAAAATAAATAAAAGGAACATTGAACCTGTGATTTGAAGAAGATGAAATTCTAATCTTAATAGAAATCCTAATCCTAATCCTAAGAGAGAGGAGAGAATCTCTCTCTCTAAAAACTACATCTAAAATTATGAAAAGTGGATTATGAATGAATGTATGAAGTCTCTCTTTGTTCCTCTACTTTGCAGCCTTTAATCTGTGTTTTCTGAGCCGAGAACTGGGTCAAAAACAGCCCAGAATTCGCTGGTTAAGAAATCTGTCACGCTGACTTTCGTCACTGCGATGCGTCCGCGTGGAGCATACGTTTGCGTCGCCTAGCTGTATGGCGACTATGGCAAATTATATATCAAATCGAAGCCCCGGACATTAGCTTTCCAACGCAACTAGAACTGCATCATTTGGACCTCTGCAGCTCAAGTTATGATCGTTTGAGTGCGAAGAGGTCAGGCTGACAGCTTTGGCAATTTCTTCAACTTCTTATATTCCTTCCACTTTTGCATGCTTCCTTTCCATCCTCTGAGCCATTCCTGCCCTGTAATCTCTAAAATCACTTAACATACATATCAAGGCATCGAATGATAGTAGGAGGGAATTTAAATAAAAGAAAATAAAAGCCAAAGAAGCATGTTTTCAATCATAGTACAAAATCAGGAAGGAGAACGTAAAACCATGCAAATCATATGAATAAGTGGGCAAGGACTTGATAAAAACCACTCAATTGAGCATAAGATAAACCATGAAATGGTGGTTTATCAGTGTTCTTCTTGATTTTCAAAGTGTTCTTGTTTTTCTTTTTGTTTTGACCTTAAAATTTTTAAGTTTGGTGTCTTTTTGTATTTTTCTTCTTAATTTTTGCATAGTAGTGTCATTAGATCTAAAAATTTTAAGTTTGGTGTCTTTTTGTGGTTTTTCTCTTTCTTCATTAAATTCAAAAATAAAAAAAAATAAAATATCTTTTCTTATCCTTAATTAATTTTTTTGAAAATTTTAATTAAAATTTCAGATTTTAATTTTAAAATTTTTATCTTATCTTTTTATCTTTGTTTTAAATTTCAAAATTCAAATCTTTTGAAAATCAAATCTTTTCAAAAATCTTATCTTTTTCAAAATTTTATCTTATCTTTTTATTTTTCTTAAAAATAAAAAATCTTATTTTATCTTATTTCAAATTTCAAAATCAAACCTTTTTCAAAATTGAAATCTTTATCTTATCTTGTTTCAATTTCAAAATTTAAAATTTAAAATTTCAAAATTTAAAATTAAAAATTTAAATTTCAAAATTAAAAAATTCAAATTTTCAAAATTCAAAATTTAAATTTAAATTTTCAAATTTTGATTTCAAATCTTTTTAATTTAATACTTATCTTCTCTTAACTTCCTTATCTTATCTTTCTTACCTAACTTATCTTATCTTCTCTATCTTATCTTCTTTTAATTTTTAAAATTAAATCTTTTTCAAATCTTTTCAATTCTTATCTTGTTGACTTTTTCAAATATTTTCAAAATAAAATCTTTTCTAATCTTCTATCTTATCTTGTTTTCAAATATGTCTTAATCAGTTACTTGTTCTCTCTCTTCTTATTCAAAACTTCTTACCTAATTCTTCTCTTTTCTATTTTTGAAAATTCATCATTTAATTTTTAAATCTTTTTAAATTTATTAACCTTTATTTTCGAATTACATAAATAAATAAAACAAAATAAAAAATATTTTAATTCTTGTTTATCTTTTCTACTTCTAATTCTTCTCCTCTCTTTATTCGAATTCTTCTTCTACTTCTTCTATCTTCCATCTTCTTCCTCTTATTTCTTCACATCTCACAGGTAGTCCTCTATTCTTGAACATAGAGCTCCTATTCTTCTCTGTCCTTGGTTTCTTTTTTTCTTTTTTATGACTAGGAACGGGGATAAAGAAATTCTCTTTAATCTTGATCCTGAACCTGAGAGGAATTTAAGGAGGAGCTTCTTACAACAAATTAAAGCACAACACTCTGGAAGAAGCCTTTCAGAAAATTTTGAACAAGAAGCTGAAGACATGGCCAAACCTGAAAGAGAGGCAAGAAAGGTTCTTGGTGACTTCACCATGCCTACCTCTGACTTTTATGGCAGAAGTATCTCTGTACCTGCCATTAGAACTAAAAATTTTGAGCTTAAACCTCAGTTATTTTCTCTTTTGCAACAGAATTGCAAGTTCCATGGACTTCCACTGGATGATCCACACCAATTCCATGGACTTCCATTAGAAGATCCTTTTTAGTTCTTAACTGAGTTCTTGCATATCTGTGATACTGTTAAGACCAATGGAGTTGATCTTGAGGTCTATAAGCTTATGCTCTTTCCCTTTGTTGTAAGAGACAGAGCTAAAATATGGTTAGATTCTCAACCAAAAGAGAGCCTAGACTCTTGGGAAAAGCTGGTCAATGCTTTCTTTGCTAAATTCTTTCCTCCTCAAAGAATGAGCAAAATCAGAGTGGAAGTTCAAACCTTCAGACAAAAAGAAGGTGAATCCCTCTATGAAGCTTGGAATAGATACAAGCAACTAATTAGGAGGTGTCTTCCAGACATGCTCTCAGAATGGTCTATCATAGGAGTGTTTTATAATGGTCTGTCTAAGATGTCCAAAATATCATTGGACAGCTCTGCAGGTGGATCACTCCACTTGAAGGAAATGCCTGCAGAAGCAAGAGAACTCATTGAGATGGTTGCAAACAACCAATTCATGTACACATTTGAGAGAAACCATGTGAACAATGGGATCCCTCAAAAGAAAGGAGTTCTTAAAGTTGACACTCTGAATGCCATATTGGCTCATAACAAGATCTTGACCTAGCAGGTCAATATGATCTCTCAGCATTTGACTAGAATGCAAGCTGCAGCTAGCAGTACTCAGGTAGCTTCTTCTAAAGTAGAAGCTTATGATCCTGATCAACCCACCATGGAGGAGGTAAATTATATGGGAGAACCCTATGGAAACACCTACAATCCTTCATGGAGGAATCATCCTAACCTTTCATAGAAGGTTCAACAGAAGCCTCAGCAAGGCTTCAATAATAATTAAGGTGGAAGGAACCAAAATAGGTTCAATAATAGGCAACCATTCCCATCTTCTCAAGGGAATATGGAGACTCCTAAGCAGAGCCTTTCTGACTAAGTTACTATAGTCTCTAACCTCTCTAAGACCACTCATAGTTTCATAACTGAAACAAGGTCCTCCATAAAAAATTTGGAGATACAAGTTGGTCAATTGAGCAAGAGAATTCCTGAGACTCCTCCTGACACTCTTCCTAGTAACACTGAAGTAAACCGAAGAGAAGATTATAAGGCCATCACCATAGAGGTTGAGGCCGAATTTGAAGAGACTGGGAAGGCATTAAATGCCAGTGAGGAAGATCTCATTAGGCGCTCAACACCCAAAATGGCTGAGAGCCTGGCGCTGAACGCCAGTGAGGAAGCCCTCACTGGGTGTTCAACGCCCATCCTGGCACCAGAGCTGGCACTGAATGCTAGTGATGAAGCCCTCACTAGGCGTTCAACACCTAAACATACAGGGAATCTGGCGTTGAACGCTAGCAAGGACATCCCTGTTGGGCGTTCAATGGCCAAAATGGTAAAGGAATTGGCATTTAATGCCAGTAAGGGTATACAGCATGGGCGTTCAACACCCAAAAAGCCATCAGAGCTGGCGTTGAACGCTAGTAATGGCACACCCTCTGAGTACGCAATACCAACTCAAGAAATCCCTATCCAAGAACTAAAGGAAGCCAAGGCTCATATAGAGACCATAAAGGTTCCTTTGCATGCACTTCTGCAGTGCATAAGTTCTAGTGAATACTCATCCTCTGATGAGGATGAAGACACTAGGGAAGAGCAAGTTGTTCGGTACCTAGGAGCTCTCATAAAGCTGAATGCCAAGCTATTTGATACAAAGCCTTTGGAGGAAGAACCTCCAGTGCTTTTCAAAGAACTTAAAGCTTTGTTTCAGCAGAAGCTACCTCAGAAGCTTTCAGATCCTGGACGCTTTCTGATCCCTCGCACCATGGGTGCCATGACCTTTGAGAAGGCTCTGTGTGACCTAGGGTCAAGTATAAACCTTATGCCATTCTCTGTAATGGAGAAGCTGAGAATCTTTGAGGTACAATCTGCAAACATATCACTAAAGATGGTAGACAAGTCAATGAAGAAGCCATATAGCTTAGTAGAGGATGTCTTGGTAAAGGTTGAAGACCATCACATCCCTACAAACTTTAGAATCTTGGATACTGGGGAAGATGAAGATGAATCCTTCATCCTTGGAAGACCTTTCCTAGCCACTTCCAATTCTATCATTGATGTAGCTAAGGGAGAATTGATTCTACAACTAGGGGAGGATCACATCTTGTTTAAGATGCCTCACCCTAACTCTACCTCTGAGATAACTATTCAACACTTAGTGTTCCAACCATCTCTTTCAGTACAAAGCTTTACTAAGCCTCAAACATCAATTCTAAGTTTGGTGTTGGGTAGCCATTAATAAGCACTAACAACAAAGGTACTCAGAAGAAAGTACCTAAAGGCTGGAGGGCCAAGAAAGTCCCCACTAAAGGCCTCTCACCTGGCATGAGAGTTGTCTTCACTAAGAAACCAGTCAGACCACATGCAGTTAGTCGTATCCTATCTCTAGAGCATGTGAAGTTCATTCATGAGAAGACAGGAAGAAAGTTTACTATAAGGGGCGAAATTCTGAGCCCATACTCACCTCCGTTAAAAGCTAACCATTAAGCTAATGACGTTAAAGAAGCGCTTGTTAGGAGGCAACCCAACCTTAATTAATTATTCTATTTTCTTTCATTTTGTTTTTCTTTAAGTTGTTGTTTAGGTTCATGATCATGTGCAGCAGTCAGAATAGAAATAGAAAAAAATTTAATAGTGAATATAGAACACTCTTGATGGAGTGTTGTTGGAGTTGAATGCCAGCCAGGGAGTAGATCCTGGGCGTTCAACGCCAATGCAGAGGGCAGGTGGTGCGCGAAATTGTGAACAATACTTTTTCACAACTCTCATAATCCCCGGTAATGGCTCCAAAAAACGTGGTAGCTCAATACCATGGCATTACACAACTTCGCACAACTAACCAGCAAGTGCACTGGGTCGTCCAAGTAATAAACCTTACGTGAGTAAGGGTCGATCCCACGGAGATTGTTAGTATTGAAGCAAGCTATGGTCATCTTGTAAATCTTAGTCAGGCAAACTCAAATGGATATAGTGATGAACGAAAATAACACAAAGGTAAAGATAGAGATACTTATGTAATTCATTGGTAGAAACTTCAGATAAGCGTATGAAGATGCCTTCCCTTCCGTCTCTCTGCTTTCCTACTGCCTTCATCCAATTCTTCTTACTCCTTTCCATGGCAAGCTC
>NC_029779.3:19596664-19596824 GCF_000817695.3 Arachis duranensis
TGTCACAGTATAGAGATTCCTTGAAGTGTCAGAGGAAAAGAAGAGTAGAAGACAGAAGTGGAAAATTCGAACTTAACAAAGAAGATAGAGTTCGAATTTTGCCTTAAGGGATAGTGTTAGTCCATAAACAGAAGGATGTGAGAAGGAGGGAAGTGATTTC
>NC_029779.3:19599873-19609176 GCF_000817695.3 Arachis duranensis
AGGTGACTTTGAACGCCGGTTTGGGCCATCAAATCTTGGGCAAAGTATGGACTATCATATATTGCTGGAAAGCCCAGGATGTCTACTTTCCAACGCCATTGAGAGCGCGCCAATTGGGCTTCTGTAGCTCCAGAAAATCCACTTCGAGTGCAGGGAGGTCAGAATCCAACAGCATCTGCAGTCCTTTTTGGTCTCCGAATCAGATTTTTGCTCAGGTCCCTCAATTTCAGCCAGAAAATACCTGAAATCACAGAAAAACACACAAACTCACAGTGAAGTCCAGAAAAGTGAATTTTAACTAAAAACTAATAAAAATATACTAAAAACTAACTAGATCATATCAAAAACATACTAAAAACAATGCCAAAAAATATACAAATTATCCGCTCATCAGCAGGGAATCTGAATTCCCTAGCCTCTCAAGACCATGGGTCCCACAGCATTTTTACCTACCCCACTTCTGCCTTCTTACTTTCACACTTTCCCGTACACTCGTCCTTATAAATCCTAGCCCAATCAAATCCATATCACTTTCGTAAATCCATCATAACTCCCACCAACTCCCACCCACTTCAAAATCAAATTTCCCTCCCATTTACCCCACCTTTGATTGAACCTACCCTAGCCCTCCATACACTCCTATAAATACCACTCCTTCTAAGCCTTCATACACACTCCTCTCATACACTCTAAAGCCCCATTGGCCGAATTACTCGCCCCCTCCATCTACTTCTATTTTCTTATTCTTCTACTCCATTCTTCTCTTTTTTTTTTATTTTTTCTCAAGGACAAAAAAAACTTTTAAATTTGGTGTGGGAAAAACGTTGCTTTTTGCTTTCTATTACCACTTATGGCACCTAAGGTTGGAGAATCCTTTAGAAAGAGGAAAGAAAAGGCAGTAGCCACCACCTCTGAATCTTGGAAGATGGAGAGATTCATCACCAAAGCCCACCAAGACCATTCCTATGAAGTAGTGGCAAAGAGAAAGGTAATCCCTGAGGTCCCTTTTAGGCTCAAGAAGAATGAGTATCCAAAAATCCAAAGAGAGATCCGAAGAGGAGGTTGGAAAGTCCTAACCATTCCCATCCAAGAGGTTGGGATCTTAATGGTGCAAGAGAATTATGCTAACGCATGGGTCATGAAAAACCATGACATTAGTGTGAACCCAAATCCCAAGAATTGGAGCACCATCGTTCGAGGAAGAATCTTAGATTTTAGCCGAAAAAGTGTGAGGTTGGCATTCAACTTGCCTTTGATGCAAAGAGACCCACATCCTTACACTAGGAGAGTCAACATTGATCAGAGACTGGATCAGGTGCTCTCAGACATTTCTGTGGAATGAGCATAGTGGAAAAGGATTCCCATGCCAAGACCATTCAACTAAGAAGGCTTGACCTCAAGCCCATAGCTAGAGGATGGTTGGAATTCATCCAACACTCTATCATCCCTACTAGGAATCGGTCAGAAGTGACTATTGAAAGAGCCATCATGATCCATTGCATCATGATTAGAAGAGAGGTGGAAGTACATGAGGTGATTTCTCAAGAACTATACAAGATAGCTGAAAAGCCATCCACCAAAGCAAGGTTGGCATTCCCTTACCTCATCTGTCACCTATGCAATTCAGCTGGAATTGTCATAGAGGGAGATATCTCCATTGAGGAGGACAAGCCCATCACTAAGAAGAGGATGGAGCAAACTAGAGAGCATGCACAAGAGCTTGTGTAGCCTCCTCAGCATAAGATCCCTGAGATACCTCAAGGGATGTATTTTTCTCCTCAAAGCTATTGGGATCAATGGCATACTTCCATGGGAGAATTGAGCTCTAACATGAATTAGTTGAAGATGGAGCATTAAGAGCATTCAACCATCCTCAATGAAATTAGAGAAGATCAAAGGGCTATGAGGGAAGAACAACAAAGACAAAGGAGTGACTTTGAAGAGATCAAGCACTATATTAGATCCTCAAGGAGGAGCACTAGCCGCCACCATTAAGGTGGATTCATTCTCTTAATCCTCTCTCCTTATGTCATTTTTTTCTGTTTTCTGTTATGATTGTATTGTCTATTCTCTTATTTTTATTGCATGATCATTTCTATCTATGTCTTAAAGTGATAAAATATTCAATATATCTCTCACCATTACTTAAAAGAAAATTTTAATTGAAAAGAATTGAGAGATACATGAATTTCAAGTTTATAATAAGAATAGTTCAATTATCTTGATGTGGTGGCATTGCTTTTGGTTTCTGAATGTATGAATAAATAGTGCATATTTGAAGTTGGAATTTTAAAATGTTGGTTCTTGAAAGAATGATGAAAAAAAAAAGTATTATTGGTAATCTGAAAATCCAAAATTGATTCTTAAAGCAAGAAAAAGCAGTAAAAGAAAAAGAAAAAGCATGTTGCAATAAAAGAAAAAAATTATATGCATGTGAAAAAAAAAGAAAAAAATAATGGCAAAAAAAATAATAAAAATAAAAAGCAGAAAAAGCCAATAGCTCTTTAAACCAAAAGGCAAGAGCAAAAAGCCAATAACCCTTTAAACCAAAAGGCAAGGGTAAAAGGATCTAACGCTTCGAGCATCAATGGTTAGGAGGGCCTACAAGGAAGAAAATCCTGGCCTAAGCGGCTCAACCAAGCTGCCCTTAACCATATACTTGTGGTTTGAAAGTGGCAAGTAAAAAGCTTGAGATTGAGTAATTAAAGTCATGGTCCAAAGCAAAAAGAGTGTGCTTAAGAACTCTGGACACCTCTATCTGGGAATTCTAGCAAAGCTGAATCACAATCCGAAAGGGTTCACCCAGTTAAAGTGTTTGTGGCATTTATGTATCTAGTGGTAATACAGGAAAACAGAGTGCTTAGGGTCACGGCAAAGACTCTGAAAGCTGTGTTCCAGAATAAAAAAGAACTAAACTAAGAGAGTCAATAATATCATCTGGATTCTAATTTCATAGAGATGCCAACACTTCTGAGTTTCAATGGATAGTGAGATGTTAAAACTATTCAGAAGCAAAAAGCTACTAAGTCCTGCTCATCTAATTGAAACTGAGCTTCATTCGAAAGTCTTAGATTTATTGTATCTTACTTTTCTTTTTTTTTTATCCTATTGTGTTTTTAGTTGCTTGGGGACAAGCAACAGTTTAAATTTGGTGTTGTGATGAGCGGATATTTTATACACTTTTTTTGTATTATTTCATATAGTTTTTAGCACGTTTTGTTCAAGTTTAAGTTTTCATAGTTTTTAGTGTAAAATTCACATTTTTTATTCTACTTTGAGTTTGTGTGTTTTTATGCAATTTCATGTATTTTCTGGATGAAATTGAGGAGCTGGAGCAAAAGTCTGATTCAGAGACAGAGAAAGCAATGCAGATACTGTCCGGATTTGACCTCCTTGCACTCGAAAGAGCTTTTCTGGAGCTACAGTCCAGCGTCCAGTGCCCAAAGGAGGAGACCAGCGTCCAAATGCCTAAAGAGGACCCTCTAGGCAGCGTTCAACGCCTTAGAGGCCTCATAGCACATGGATCTCATCAAAGCTCAACCTAAACACCCACCAAGTGGGCCCTAGAAGTGGATTTTAGCACTAAAAGACTATTTTACCCTTTCTTATGTAAACATTAGTCATTAGCTTAGTATTTAAAAAACTTTTACACGATCTTCAATGGGGGATCTGCCATATTTCATTTTACACATTGTATTTTCTATCAGTGTGAGTTTCTAAACCTCCTAGGTTGAGGGCAGGAGCCCTGCTGAGTTTTACGAATTAATAAAAATACTACTGTACTTTTTCAATTTGTGTTTGATTCTCTATTCTAAGATGTATCTTCGTTCTTCATCAATATGAATGTGTTGAATTGGCATAAGGTTATCACATTCTACCTGGGTTTAGAGTGAGTCTTTCATCGGACAATGATGAACCACCAGCTTGATTATACATCTCTTAGACGGCTAATCCACGACTTTGTTGGGCACTTCTCGAGACACTAGTTCAGCCGAGATACGGGGAGATTAGGGTCTTTGTGGTAGAGGCTAGAACCAAAGGTGCAGCATCCTCTGATCCGGAAGATTCGACCTTGTCTGTGGCGTTTTGAGTAGGATCACCAAGGAGAATGAACTGTAGGAGCTTCACCTTCAATCAGACTGGATCCGCACTAACCATGGGATTTAGATCTGGAGGAGTATTGGTGGCTGCTCAAACCAGCGTAAATCACATACAGCCTGCCATAGAAGAAATCATTTACAATTGAAGAAGACAGTAAGACCAGAGTTAATCCAGAAGGACAAAGCATCTCCAAGCCTTAACCATCTTCTTATCACTAGTTACATTCGAATTCATAAAGTATTTTATACCTTATTTTCTTTCATGCAATTAATCAAACCACCTACCTTTCTATCCGCCTGACTAAGATTTACAAGATAACTATAACTTGCTTCAAACCACAATCCTCGTGGGATCGACCTTGACTCGCTTAGGTATTACTTGGACAACCTAGTGCACTTGCCGGTTTAGTTGTACGAAGTGTGAGGATTCGTGCACCACGTACGTACAAGAATTCGTTTATATGCACAATTGCATTTTTACAACCATGCGTACGCATGGTCAGGAATGCGTACGCACGAATGCGATCAGGTGCCTCATTAAAGAAAACATGCTGGGGGTGATTTCTGGAGTTGCCAAAGTCCAATCCAACTCATTTATGAAGCTATTAAAGGCCAAATTCAAGAAGGATGAGGGGGAGCAATTAGATATAGTTAGAAACATGCTTTAGGTCATATTCTAGAGAGAGAAGCTCTCTCTTCTCTCTAGAATTTAGTGTTCTTAGCTTAATTTCTCTTCAATTTTAGTCTTTGATTCTTGTTTTAGTATAGTTTCATTTATATTTTGATGTTTACTTGTTTTGATTCTCTTAGTTTACATTGTTAATTTCCCTTTTATGTCACTTTTATATTCATGCACTATTGTTGGATTTGGATTTTCTATTAATGCAATTTGATGTTTCCTTGTTTATTGATGTTTAATTGAATTGTATTATTGTTTTCTTGTATTTGGTAGTTGTAGATTTTATGATTATTGTCATTTTACCATGCCTTATGTTATGCCTTCCAAGTGTTTGATAAAATGTTTGGTTGGATTTTAGAGTAGATTTTGTACTCTTGGCTTGGGCTAGTGAATTGGAAACTCTTGAATTGTCAATTTCTTTTGTGATTGGTGATTGAGGATTGCTAGTTGACTTGAATTCCACTAAAGCTAATATTTGATTAGGACTTGTAGACTAGAGTTGACTTTACTCACTTGACTTTTCGTCAATTGTTAGAGGATAACTAAGTGAGAGCAAACAACAACTACCATCACAATTGAGGATGATAATGACGATAGGAATTCCAATTCTCACTCCTTGCCAAGATCTTTCTTAGTTGTCAGCTTATTTTCTTGTTATTTACATTTCTTATCTCTTATTACAAAAACTCCAAAATATCTCATAACCAATAATATGCACACTTCCTTGCAATTCCTTGAGAGACGACCCAAAGTTTAAATACTCTCGGTTTTTATTGGTTTGCTTAAGTGACAAACAAATTAAAGTTTGATTGAGGGTTGTCTATTGGTTTGGATATATACTTGCAATGTGATTATTTTGTGAAAATTTTAACCGACGATTTTCTTCTATCAAGTTTTAAGTGCCATTGCCGAAGAATTATAAATGTGCGCTTGTTATTGGTTATTGTATATATGTTAATATTGTAAATAGTTTGCTTTTGCTTCTTTGTTAGTTTTTGCTAGTTTTAGGAGCTTGTTTTTATTATTTCTTATTAGTTTTTTTATTATATTTTCTTTTTTCACCATGAAATTCTCACCCATTTGGCTATGAGTTTGGTTGTAACTATGTTGTAGAAAATGAGAATTTCAATGAGGATATGCATCAAGGATAGAGCAATCAAAGGTGGGAGGAGCCTCAAGCATATGATCAACCTTCATGGCAACAACCTCCTCCAACGTACTATGAGCATGAGCCATTCCATGATGCATACCAATCCAATGGTTATGGTCGACCTCCTTGTGGTTATCAACCACAACCACCATATGCCTATGAACCCCCCTCGTCAATATAGTCCTCAACCACCATACTTACAAGCCTCATCTTACCAAGCACCTCTATATGATCCTAATCCATATCCACCATACCAACAACCATATGAGCCATATGAACCATACTTAGAGCCATCACAATTCTAATACCAATACTCCCAAGAACCACCACCTCTATATACACCACTTAAATACTCCCACCAATATGAACCACCTTCCTATTATAAGCCTTTTCTCCCAAACAATGAACCATCTTCTTCACCTCAAACACTCATGGATGATTCTCTCATTTCATTACTTCATGAGCAACATGAAGCTCAAATGAGGCAGTTAGAATTCATGGCTACCTTGACCGAGGGAGTAAAAAATTTAGCCACCCAACATTTAGATACTCAAAGCACTCCCATGGTCACATGTGGAGAATCAAATGAAGTGAGGAGTATGAAAGAGAGATTAGAAACTCCGGTGGAAACGAGAAATGGGAATTTGTATTAGAACAATTGGAGGAAGCCGTAATTATTGAAGATGAAGAAGTGGTTGAAGACTTAGGAGATGTTAAAAGTCCATGGGAATTTAAAGTTGTAGAGCCCTCTAAGGTTGAGGAGGTTGATCAAGAGATGGATTCAATTATTGATGAGTTTCTATCTATACTAACTAATAACCTCGATGATTTTGTTGAATTCTCTCCCATTGGACATGAAATAGAGGTCAAAAAAGAAGGTACACAACCTCCAAGACCCTTGGTAAGTGATGAAGAAGAGATTGAATTGGAAGAGAGTTGCCAAGAGGTGGAGGTATATTAAAAAGAGCTCAAAGGAGTGAAACTTATAGGACCATTGGAAACACCTCTCCCAAAGCCATCACAATCCATTCTTTTATTCAAGTAGGTAAATCTCTTATCCCTAAGCTTTCTTATTCTGCTTAAATATGGTTTGTTTGAGACGAATGGTTGACTTAGAGCTCTTTGTGGCTTTAAGAGAAAAAGGGAGATGGTTAGTGGTTGAAAACACCATTCTAGGTTAATTATGGTTGAATGTTTAAACTCTAAATGCAAAGGTTCGTGTAGAGCAAGATTTCTTGGGTCTAGGAAGATGTTTGGGTGCTTGAGTGAGGAATCTAAGGCTATACCACCCGAGTGGAATGGTGCATAAATTCCTACACTCCGTACAGCTGTACCAACAACTGCACTGGGTTGTCCAAGTAATATCTGAGTTAGTCAGGGTCGATCCCATGAGGATTGTGGTTTGAAGCAAGCTATGGTTATTTTGCAGGTCTCGGTCAGGTAGATAGAAGAGTTATTCTTAATTTGTATTTGTGAGATATAAACTAAGTTGTCATGTAAATAAAGAAAAAAGGGTATAAAATACTTTATGAATTAAAAGTAATCAGTAATAGGAATATGGTTAAGGATTTGAGTTGCCTTGTCTTTCTGAATTAACTCTGGTATTACTGTCTTCTTTGCTTGTGAGTGATTTCTTATATGGACGGTTGTATGTGATCAACGCCATTAGCCATGGTCATCAATCTCCTCTATTTCAGATCAAACTCCATTGGCCGTGGTCATCCAATCTGAACGAGGGTGAAGCTCTAGCAGTACATTCTCTTGGCGATCCTACTCAAAACGCCACATACAAGGTCAAATCTTCTGGATTAGAGAATGCTGCTTCTTTGGGATCTAGCCTCTACCACAGAGACCTTAATCTCTCCAAAAATCAGCTGAACTGATGTCTTGAGAAGTCCCCAACGAAGTCATCGATTAGCCGTCTAAGAGACGTATAATCAAGCTGGCGATTTGCACTTTTTAGCCAAGTGATGACAAGTCATTATATACCCATTTTTGAAGCTAATTTCACTTGTTTCACTAGTCTTTATGCACTTTCTTGCATCCTAAGTAAGTAATTTGGAATGAAAATGCATGACTTCTTTAAATCAAACAACCACCATTTAATTGATGCTAAATCATGAGGTTTGAGCTAAAATTAATTGATTTTTAATAAATTATAAACCTTATGAGTTTGGAGATACTTTGATTGGTTGCTTTGATTTCTTGTAGGTGAAGAAAAGAAGAAAAGAAGAAAAACGTGGCTTAAGAAGTGTGGCCAAGGGAAGAAAATGGTGTGGTGAAAGAAGGAGAAGTGTGGCGCAACATTGAAGGAGGAAGCAACACTGCTCTCCACAAGAGCACACTGCCCTCCAAGAGAGCAGCATAATGAACCAAGCCTCCAAAACATCACTACCCTGCCCTCCATAAGAGCGGAGCACAATTCTATGCCAAGGACCAAAGGAAGAAAAAATTCTGCCCTGCCCTCCTCAAGAGCAATATCGGGCTCCATGCAAGAAAAATTCAAAAGAAATTGCTCTCCTAGTGCTACCCATGGGTTTCGAACCCAAGACAAGAAGGGAAGGAAATAGCGCTCAAATACAAGGATGGCTTGTTTTCAACCTTCAAGGATCGAACACAGCACCTTGGGGAAGCCAGGAACTAGGCGCTACTTTGGTGCCAAGAAAGCCAAGGAAAAAGGAGCTGTGTATGCCCCCACCAAGTTTTGAACCAAGGACCCTTGGTTGCCTTGCTGTGCTGCCCACAAGAAGAGCAGAGCAGCATTCCTTAGCATGGCACGGGCAGCACATTGACGCACGGCTAGGAGCTTGGGCGCGCACACAAATTGGCACGGCCAGCAGCAAGCACGCACGCACACTGCCCTGCTCTCCGCAAGGGCAGGGCAGCATCCTGATGCTACACACGCAGCACAAGCACGCATGAGGCTTCATGCTAGATTTCCCTGCTCTGCTCTTGATGAGCGGATAATTTATACGCTTTTTGGCATTGTTTTTAGATAGTTTTTAGTAAGTTTAAGCTACTTTTAGGGATGTTTTCATTAGTTTTTATGTTAAATTCACATTTCTGGACTTTACTATGAGTTTGTGTGTTTTTCTGTGATTTCAGGTAAATTCTGGCTGAAATTGAGGGACTTGAGCAAAACTCTGAAAAAGGCTGACAAAAGGACTGCTAATGCTGTTGGAATCTGACCTCCCTGCACTCGAAATGGATTTTCTGGAGCTACAGAACTCCAATTGGCGCGCTCTCAACGGCGTTGGAAAGTAGACATTCAGGGCTTTCCAGCAATATATAATAGTCCATACTTTATTCGAAGAATGACGACGTAACTTGGCGTTAAACGCCAAGTTCATGCTGCTGTCTGGAGTTAAACGCCA
>NC_029779.3:19610067-19610990 GCF_000817695.3 Arachis duranensis
CTTACTCACGTAAGGTTTATTACTTGGACGACCCAGTACACTTGCTGGTTAGTTGAACGGAGTTGTGTCCACTCGTGCCAAATACCTAAATTCCACAATTTTACAATGAATGCAAATCAAAGAATAGTGATCACAATTTCGTCCACCAAGTTTTTGGCGCCGTTGCCGGGGTTTGTTCGAGTATGGACAACTGACGGTTCATCTTGTTGCTCAGATTAGGTAATTTTCCTTTCAAAAATCTTTTTCAAAATTTTTCGTTTCTTTTTCGTTTTTCCAAAAATATTTTCAAAAACAAAAATTAATAAAAATCCAAAAAAATTAATAAAATCATAAAAACCAAAAATATTTTGTGTTTCTTGTTTGAGTCTTGAGTAAATTTTTAAGTTTGGTGTCAATTGCATGCTTTTAAAATTTTTCTTGCATTTTTCGAAATTCCATGCATTCATAGTGTTCTTCATGATCTTCAAGTTGTTCTTGACAAGTCTTCTTGTTTGATCTTGATGATTTCTTGTTTTGTGTTGTTTGTTGTTTTTCATGTGCATTTTTGCATTCATATTTTCCATGCATTACAAATTTCTAAGTTTGGTGTCTTGCATGTTTTCTTTGCATCAAAAAATTTTTCAAAATTATGTTCTTGATGTTCATCTTGATCTTCAAAGTGTTCTTGGTGTTCATCTTGACATTCATAGCATTCTTGCATGCATCTTGTGTTTTGATCCAAAATTTTCATGTTTTGGGTCATTTTTGTGTTTTTCATTAAAAATTCAAAAATAAAAAAAAATATCTTTTCCTTACTTTTCTCCAAAATTTCGAAATTTTGGGTTGACTTGGTAAAAAATTTTCAAAATTAGTTGTTTCTTACAAGTCAAGTCAAAATTTCAATTTTAAAAATCTTATCTTTTCAAAAATCTTTTTCAAAAATC
>NC_029779.3:19611070-19612212 GCF_000817695.3 Arachis duranensis
TATTATTTTCGAAAATTTCAAAATTATTTTTCAAAATATTTTCAAAAATCTTTTTCTTATCTTTATATCAAATTTTCGAAAAGTTAGCTAACAAGTAATGTGATTGACTCAAAAATTTGAAGTTTGTTACTTTCTTGTTAAGAAAGGTTCAATCTTTAAGTTCTAGAATCTTATCTTGTAGTTTCTTGTTAGTGAAGTAAGTAATTTCAAATTTTTGAAATTAAATCTTTTTCAACAAATCTTTTATCTTTTATCTTATCTTTTTCAAAAACTTTATCTTTTTCTTTTATTTTATCTTTTATCTTATCTTTTTCAAAATTTTATCTTTTTCAAAATTTGATTTCAAAATATCTTATCTAACTTCCTATCTTCTTATCTTTTTTTTTAAATTTTGATTTCAAATCTTTTTCAATCAACTAACTAACTTTTTGTTTATTTCTTATCTTCTTCAAAACCAACTAACTACCTATCCCTCTCTAATTTTCGAAAATTCTCCCTCTCTTTTTCAAAAATTCTTTTTGTTTTAAATTTTAATTTCAATTACATTTATCTCTAATTTTCGAAAATCACTAACTCTTTTTCAAAAATTATTTTCGAAATTTCTCTTCTCTTCTCTTATTCTATTTAATTAATTAATTACTAACACTTCTCTTCACCTCTCTTCATCCAAAAATCCGAATCCACCCTTCTTCATTCTTTTCCCCCTTTCTTCCTCTACTAACATAAAGGAATCTCTATACCGTGACATAGAGGATTCCTCTTTCTTTTCTTGTTTTCTTCTCTTTCATATGAGCAGGAACAGGGAAAAAGGCACTCTTGTTGAAATTGATCCAGAACCTGAAAGGACTCTGAAGAGAAAATTAAGAGAAGCTAAATTACAACAATCCAGAAACAACCTTTCAGAAATTTTCGAACAAGAGAAGGAGATGACAGCCGAAAATAATAATAATAATGCAAGGAGAATGCTTGGTGACTTCACAAAGCCAACATCCAAGTTTGATGGAAGAAGCATCTCCATTCCTGCCATTGGAGCCAATAACTTTGAGCTGAAACCTCAGCTAGTTGCCTTAATGCAACAAAACTGCAAGTTTTATGGACTTCCATCTGAAGATCCCTATCAGTTCTTAACTGAGTTCTTGCAG
>NC_029779.3:19612268-19612586 GCF_000817695.3 Arachis duranensis
GATATATTCTATTATGGTCTCTCTGAATTTTCGAAAATGTCATTGGATCATTCTGCAGGTGGATCTATTCACCTAAAGAAAACGCCTGAAGAGGCTCAAGAACTCATTGACATGGTTGCAAACAACCAATTCATGTATACCTCTGAGAGGAATTCCGTGAATAATGGAGTACCTCAGAAGAAGGGAGTTCTTGAAATTGATGCTCTGAATGCTATACTGGCACAGAACAAAGTGTTGACTCAACAGGTCAACATGATCTCTCAAAATCTGAATGGATTGCAACATGCATCCAACAGTACTAGAGAGGTAGCTTCTGAA
>NC_029779.3:19612794-19613596 GCF_000817695.3 Arachis duranensis
AAGCCATATCCATCATCTTCTCAGCAACAGACAGAGAATTCAGAACAAAACACTTCTAATTTAGCCAATATTGTCTCTGATCTGTCAAAGGCCACCTTTAGTTTCATGAATGAAACAAGATCCTCCATTAGAAATTTGGAGGCACAAGTGGGCCAGCTGAGTAAGAAAGTCATTGAAACTCCTCCCAGTACTCTCCCAAGCAATACAGAAGAGAATCCAAAAGGAGAGTGCAAGGCCATTGATTTAATCAAAGTGGCCGAATGCACTAAGAAGGAGGAGGACGAAAATCCTAGTGAGGAAGACCTCCTGGGACGTCCTTCAAGCAAGAAGGAGTTTCCTATTAAGGATCCAGAGGAATCTAATGCTCATCTAGAGACCATAGAGATTCCATTAAATCTCCTTCTGCCATTCATGAGCTCTGAAGACTATTCCTCCTCTGAAGAGGATGAAGATGTGACTGGAGAGCAAGTTGCTCAATATTTAGGAGCTATCATGAAGCTGAATGCCAAGCTGTTTGGTAATGAGACTTGGGAAAGTGAACCTCCCTTGCTCGTTAGTGAACTAGATACTTGGATTCAGAGAACTCTACCTCAAAAGAAACAAGATCCTGGCAAGTTCTTAATACCTTGTACCATTGGCACCATGAGCTTTGAAAAAGCTTTATGTGATCTGGGGTCAGGGATAAATCTTATGCCACTCTCTGTAATGGAGAAGCTGGGGATCATTGAGGTACAACCTGCCTTGTTCTCATTACAATTGGCAGATAAGTCATTGAGATAAGCTTATGGGACAGTAGAGGACT
>NC_029779.3:19613718-19614289 GCF_000817695.3 Arachis duranensis
GACCTTTCCTAGCCACAGCAGAAGCTGTGATAGATGTCAACAGAGGAGAGCTAGTCCTTCAATTAAATGGGGAATACCTTGTGTTTCAAGCACATGGCCATCCCTCTGTGACAAAAGAGAGTAAGCATGAAGAGCTTCTCTCAGTTCAAGGTCAAGAAGAGCCCACACAGTCAAACTCTAAGTTTGGTGTTGTGAGGCCACAACCAAACTCTAAGTTTGGTGTTAAGACCCCACAACCAAACTCTAAGTTTGGTGTTGGGACTACACACTAAAATTGACCTGATCACCTTGTGGCTCCATGAGAGCCACTGTCAAGCTATTGACATTAAAGAAGCGCTTGTTGGGAGGCAACCCAATTTTATTTATCTAACTGTTATTTTATTTTATTTCATTTCATTGTTATTTTGTGTTTTATTAGGTGCATGATCATGAGGAGTCACGAAAAAAATCAAAGAAATTAAAAACAGAGTCAAAAACAGAAGAAAAAAATTTTTGACCCTGGAGGACGCACGGGCCGGCGTTCAGCGCCCAGAAGATGCATCTGGCGGGCGTTCAACGCCAGAACAGAGCA
>NC_029779.3:19615177-19615788 GCF_000817695.3 Arachis duranensis
AGATGAACGCCCCTACACTAGAAGGGTCAACTTTAATCAAAGGTTGGACCAAGTCCTTATGGACATATGTGTGGAAGGAGCTCAGTGGAGAATAGACTCCAAAGGCAAGCCACTTCAACTAAGAAGACTGGATCTCAAGCCTGTGGCTAGAGGATGGTTGGAGTTCATCCAAAGATCCATCATTCCTACTAGCAACCGATCTGAAGTTACTGTGGATCGGGCCATCATGATCCACAGCATCATGATTGGAGAGGAAGTAGAAGTTCATAAGGTCATCTCCAATGAGCTCTACAAAATAGCCGATAAGTCCTCCACCATGGCAAGGCTAGCTTTTCCTCACCTTATTTGCCATCTATGCTACTCAGCTGGAGTCATCATAGAAGGAGACATTCTCATTGAAGAGGATAAACCCATCACTAAAAAGAGGATGGAGCAAATAAGAGAGACCATTCATGGATCTCAAGAGACACATGAGGAAGCTCATCATCAAGAAATCCCTGAGATGCCTCAAGAGATGCATTTTCCTCCAAACAATTATTGGGAACAACTCAACACTTCTCTAGAAGACTTGAGTTATAACATGGACCAACTAAGGGTGGAGCACCAAGAGC
>NC_029779.3:19616291-19616543 GCF_000817695.3 Arachis duranensis
TATGAGTGTTAAAATTGTTGGCTCTTGAAAGAATGATGAACAAAGAGAAATGTTATTGATGAACTGAAAAATTCATGAATTGATTCTTGAAGCAAGAAAAAGCAGTGAAAAAGAAAGCTTGCGAAAAAAAAAGCGAAAAAAAATAGAAAGAAAAAGAAAAAGCAAGCAGAAAAAGCCAATAGCCCTTAAAACCAAAAGGCAAGGGTAGCAAGGATCCAAGGCTTTGAGCATCAATGGATAGGAGGGCCTAAG
>NC_029779.3:19616725-19617256 GCF_000817695.3 Arachis duranensis
CTAACTGGGGACTCTAGCAAAGCTGAGTCACAATCTGAAAAGGTTCACCCAGTCATGTGTCTGTGGCATTTGTGTATCCGGTGGTAATACTGGAAAACAAAATGCTTAGGGCCACGGCCAAGACTCATAAGTAGTTGTGTTCAAGAATCAAACATGCTTAACTAGGAAAGTCAATAACACTATCCAAAATTCTGAGTTCCCAGAGACGCCAATCACTCTGAACTACAAGGGAAAAAGTGAGATGCCAAAACTGTTCAGAAGCAAAAAGCTACAAGTCCCGCTCATCTAATTAAATTAATATTCAATGATATTCTGGACTTTATAGTATATTCTCTTCTTTTTATCCTATTCGATTTTCAGTTGCTTGGGGACAAGCAACAATTTAAGTTTGGTGTTGTGATGAGCGGATAATTTATACGCTTTTTGGCATTGTTTTTAGATAGTTTTTAGTAAGTTTGAGCTACTTTTAGGGATGTTTTCATTAGTTTTTATGTTAAATTCACATTTCTGGACTTTACTATGAGTTTGTGT
>NC_029779.3:19617400-19618043 GCF_000817695.3 Arachis duranensis
ATGCTGTTGGATTCTGACCTCCCTGCACTCGAAATGGATTTTCTGGAGCTATAGAACTCCAATTGGCGCGCTCTCAACGGCTTTGGAAAGTAGACATCCAGGGCTTTCCAGCAATATATAATAGTCCATACTTTATTCGAAGAATGACAACGTAACTTGGCGTTAAACGCCAAGTACACGCTGCTGTCTGGAGTTAAACGCCAGAAAAACGTCATGATCCGGAGTTGAACGCCTAAAACACGTCATAACCTGAAGTTTGACGCCAAGAAATGCCTCTACACGTGGATTAATCAAGCTCAGCCCAAGCATACACCAAGTGGACCCCGGAAGTGGATTTATGCATCAATTACTTACTCATGTAAACCCTAGTAGCTAGTCTAGTATATATAGGAAATTTATCTATTGTATTAGACATCCTGGATTGTATTTTGAATCCTGTGATCACGTTAGAGAGGGCTGGCCATTCGGCCATGCCTGAACTCTTGCTTATGTATTTTCAACGGTGGAGTTTCTACACACCATAGATTAAGGGTGTGGAGCTCTACTGTACCTCAAGTATTAATGAAATTCTATCTTCTTTTATTCAAATCTCTCTTATTCTTATTCCAAGATATTCATTCGTACCCAAGAACATGATGAATGT
>NC_029779.3:19618164-19630440 GCF_000817695.3 Arachis duranensis
GGATCATTTTCCCGAGAGGATTGAAAGTAGCCACCGCTGATGGTGAACCCCTATACACAGCTTGCCATGGAAAGGAGTAAGAAGGATTGAGTTGAAGCAGTGGGAGAGCAGGCGTCCTTGAGCCATACAGCATCTTCATTCGCTTATCTGAAATTCCCACCAATGAAGCTGCATGAGTATTCTATCCCTTTTATTATTTCTTCTTTAATTTTCGAAACCATGAACCAATTTAATCTGCCTAACTGAGATTTACAAGGTGACCATAGCTTGCTTCATACCAACAATCTCTGTGGGATCGACCCTTACTCACGTAAGGTTTATTACTTGGACGACCCAGTACACTTGCTGGTTAGTTGATCGGAGTTGTGTCCACTCGTGCCAAATACCTAAATTCCACAATTTTACAATGAATGCAAATCAAAGAATAGTGATCACAATTTCGTCCACCAGCTCTCCACAAGAGCAGAGCAGCCTCCTGGAGCCAAATTCTTCATGGGCTGAAAATTGGATTAAAAATCCAATTTAATTCATTCCTTCACCAAATCAAAAGCCCATTCAAATTCCAAAATCCAAGAATAGAAAGTGTATAAATAGGAGATAGTTTGATGTAATTAGGACCTTTCTTTTGATTATTGAATTTTTACATCTTTAGACTTCATTTTCTTTGAGAGCTTTGAACTGAAATCTTAGAGAATTGGGAAGGAGAATTGATCTCTCTTCTTCCTTGTTCTTGCTTGAGCACTTTTTACTTTTCTTGATCGAGTCTTGAGTGTGAAGAATTGAGGAACTTCTTTTCTTGTTTGAGTCTTGGGTGTGAAGAATTGAGGAATTTCTGTCTCAATCTCCATTCAAGATCTCTTTAATTTCTCTTATGCATAATTGAGTTCAATTACGTTTCCTTTACTGCTTCTTCTTTAATTTCTTGTTAATTGCTTTGTGAACTTGGATCTGGGAAGGCAATTGAGATCTAGACTTTGCTATCTAGTCTCTGGAGTCCTGAGATCCAATTTTCCTTTTGGTGCTTCTGTAGAACCACTGCTGCAATCAAATTTCCATTTCTATTTGAGATCTAGACAATTTCAATTCATCTCTTGCTTTGATAATTGCTGCAAGTTAATTTTCCTTGCTTAAATTCTGAATTCCCAGTCCTCAAATCCCTTTTTCCATTCAAGCAATTTATATTTCGTGCACTTTAAGTTACTGCAATTTACATTTCTTGCACTTTAAGTTTCAGTCATTTAATTTCTTGTTCTTTAAGATTCAGCACCTTTACTTTCAGTTCTCTTTAATTTCTGCAATTCATCCCTCTCCCTTTACATTTTCTGCTATTTACTTACTGTTGGATACAAAATCACTCAACCAATACTTGATTCGCTTGACTAAATCAACCATTGAACTAAAATTGCTCAATCCTTCAATCCCTGTGGGATCGACCTCACTTCTGTGAGTTTTATTACTTGATGCGACCCGGTACACTTGCCGGTGAGTTTTGTGTTGGATCATTTTCCACACATCAAGTTTTTGGCGCCGTTGCCGGGGATTGAAATAGATTGACAATGATTAAGTGAAGTGGTGGTCTAGATCAAGCACTTTTTCTTTATTTTTAACTAACATACTAACTGTTCGAGACTTTGCCTCTACTAACTCTAACTGCACTCAAGTTACAGAGTGCTCTGATTTAGTTTCTGGCTCTGTTTGTGTTTCTACTTTTGTGACAGGAGGAAAGAGCAATAAATCCACACCTTTTGATCCTGAAACACTTTGGAAGTTGAGCAAGAATAAGGAATGTCAAGATAGTGACATTAAAAGAGCGCTTGTTGGGTGGCAACCCAACCTGATGTAGTTTCTTTTCATAGCTATTTCAATAAAAAGGTTGAATAATTGGTCTGTATTGCAAGGAGCTAAGTTTGGTGTTGCACACCAAAACAATTTAAGGGAGAATGAAGGATTCTAAGTTTGGTGTTCCACCAAAATCTCATTTAAAAGAACATTCTCACTCCCTGCACAATGCTAGCTCTAAGCAATCAGACAGATTATTCAACTACTTAACTGCTTTCTAGTTTTAATTCCATAACCTTTAGCAAGGACTCAAGGTTTCACATATGGTTAATTTGTTGCATCAGAGGCTGTGGCAAACAATTAAGTCTGGTGTTCCCACACCAAAATAAATCCAAAAGACACACTCAATTTATGCATACTAACCATGCAATTAAGGGCTTGAGAAGCAAGCAACTTTGAGAATTATGCAAGACATGAGTCAACAATTGAAGACATTATGCATCTTAACTCAAAGAGAACACAACAGAAGGAAGAATCAAAGGGCTGCAACTTCAAAGGTTGTATCTAAACTTAATCCTTGCTGCTGTGAAGTGTTTTGAATCTGGAAACCATTGTATGTCCTGCTAAAGTGTTTATCTAGTTGCAAGTGGAATTGTTTGTTAAGAAATGTTGATCTGCATAATGCTTGTTATTCATCACTTAGCTTTAAATTTTGTTTTGTTTCCCATATGCTTAAATAAAAGAGAATTGTTTGAATTAGAAAGTAAATATCCAATGTTGCATAAGCTAGAATGGAAGTTAATGGTGGTATATGTGTCTGATTAAATGCATAAGTCATGAAATAATTGCTGCATAATGTCATTTTCATTGAAGTGTGAGCTAGCTTGCTGTCATAAAGGTTCATATCAGTAAAGAAAAAAAAATCCCTTGAGAACAAAATAAAACAGAAAGAAAAGGAAGTGGAAAAAGCTAATGTGGCAAGGAAAACAAAGAATAAAGGCTGGACACCAATAGCTTGGACCCTAGGACACATGCTTGTGGTGTTCTTGTACTAGGATATGCTTGGACAAGTAAATTCTGAGGGGTATTTCAAAACCGGGTCACTTAGATCAACTGATTTGGGATAGCCAATTAAAAGTCCACAATAAAGAGCAACCTAGATACAGAACATTTAGTTATCCAAAGAGATGCTGGGCATCAATGATCCTAGGAGGAAATAGTGAGCCATGTGTCTGTGGTGGAAAGATGTTGAGTAAAAATAAAGCCAAAGGCTACTGCAACATTTGACACCAAGCGTTCAAAGAAGAATAAGCTTGTTAAGTAAAAAAGGAAAAGGAAAGTTAGCAAGGGAGCAAGTAAAAAGTAGACCTTATAACAGCAAGCTTAGTAAACCTTTGAGGAAAAGTGTATATTATGTAACAGCAAACAATAACTGAGTTATCATTGTCTGCATAAAAACTCCATGAATCAAGTTCTGCTATATGCCTAATAAGGATATGTTTGCTCTTCTTGTTCATTTCATTTTCTCTTAGTGTTGATGCTTGCTTGGGGACAAGCAAGATTTAAGTTTGGTGTTGTGATGACAAGTCATCATATACCCATTTTTCAAGCTAATTTCACTTGTTTCACTAGTCTTTATGCACTTTCTTGCATCCTAAGTAAGTAATTTGGAATGAAAATGCATGACTTCTTTAAATCAAATAACCACCATTTAATTGATGCTAAATCATGAGGTTTGAGCTAAAATTAATTGATTTTTAATATATTATAAACCTTATGAGTTTGGAGATACTTTGATTGGTTGCTTTGATTTCTTGTAGGTGAAGAAAAGAAGAAAAGAAGAAAAACGTGGCTTAAGAAGTGTGGCCAAGGGAAGAAAATGGTGTGGTGAAAGAAGGAGAAGTGTGGCGCAACATTGAAGGAGAAAGCAACATTGCTCTCCACAAGAGCACACTGCCCTCCAAGAGAGCAGCATAATGAACCAAGCCTCCAAAACATCGCTGCCCTGCCCTCCATAAGAGCGGAGCACAATTCTATGCCAAGGACCAAAGGAAGAAAAAATTCTGCCCTACCCTCCTCAAGAGCAATATCGGGCTCCATGCAAGAAAAATTCAAAGGAAATTGCTCTCCTAGTGCTACCCATGGGTTTTGAACCCAAGACAAGAAAGGAAGGAAGTAGCGCTCAAATACAAGTAAAACAAGCCAAAATTGGCTTGTTTTCAACCTTCAAGGATCGAACACAGCACCTTGGGGAAGCCAGGAACTAGGCGCTACTTTGGTGCCAAGAAAGCCAAGGAAAAAGGGGCAGTGTATGCCCTCACCAAGTTTCGAACCAAGGACCCTTGGTTGCCTTGCTGCGCTGCCCACAAGAAGAGCAGAGCAGAGTTCCTTAGCATGGCATGGGCAGCACATTGACGCACGGCTTGGAGCTTGGGTGCGCACACAAATTGGCACGGCCAGTAGCAAGCACGCACGCACACTGCCCTGCTCTCCGCAACGGCAGGGCAGCATCCTGATGCTACACACGCAGCACAAGCACGCACAAGGCCTCATGCTAGATTTCCCTGCTCTGCTCTCCACAAGAGCAGAGCAGCCTCCTGGAGCCAAATTCTTCATGGGCTGAAAATTGGATTAAAAATCTAATTTAATTCATTTCTTCACCAAATCAAAAGCCCATTCAAATTCCAAAATCCAAGAATAGAAAGTGTATAAATAGGAGATAGTTTGATGTAATTAGGACCTTTCTTTTGATTTTTGAATTTTTACATCTTTAGACTTCATTTTCTTTGAGAGCTTTGAACTGAAATCTTAGAGAATTTGGAAGGAGAATTGATCTCTCTTCTTCCTTGTTCTTGCTTGAGCACTTTTTTACTTTTCTTGATTGAGTCTTGAGTGTGAAGAATTGAGGAACTTCTGTCTCAATCTCCATTTAAGATCTCTTTGATTTTCCTACTGCATAATTGAGTTGAATTCAATTTCCTTTACTGCTTCATTCTTCAATTTCTCTTTAATTGCTTTGTGAACTTGGATCTAGGAAGGCAATTGAGATCTAGACTTTGCTATCTAGTCTCTGGAGTCCTGAGATCCAATTTTCCTTTTGGTGCTTCTGTTGAACCACTGCTGCAATCAAATTTCCATTTCTATTTGAGATCTAGACAATTTCAATTCATCTCTTGCTTTGATAATTGCTGCAAGTTAATTTTCCTTGCTTAAATTCTGAATTCACAGTCCTCAAATCCCTTTTCCATTCAAGCAATTTATATTTTGTGCACTTTAAGTTACTGCAATTTACATTTCTTGCACTTTAAGTTTCAGTCATTTAATTTCTTGTTCTTTAAGATTCAGCACTTTTACTTTCAGTTCTATTTAATTTCTGCAATTCATCCCTCTCCCTTTATATTTTCTGCTATTTACTTACTGTTGGATACAAAATCACTCAACCAATACTTGATTCGCTTGACTAAATCAACCACTGAACTAAAATTGCTCAATCCTTCAATCCCTGTGGGATCGACCTCACTTCCGTGAGTTTTATTACTTGATGCGACCCGGTACACTTGCCAGTGAATTTTGTGTTGGATCGTTTTCCACACATCACCACGTATTCACACAAACCCAAGTAGATACAGGTGGTTGTCATGCACGCGGTCCTAGTATGATGAACAGAGCTGATTGTCACTGATCATCCTATTCACCATGTTAAAGAATGAATATACATCTTAGAAATAAATCAAACACAGATCGAAGAGAAATAGTAATACTTTTATTAACTCATAGGACTCAGCAGGGCTCTTCCCCTCAATCTAGGAGGTTTAGAAATTCATACTGAAATGAAAATACAATGGTAAAAATGAAAATAATGTGAATGATGGGCTCCCAATCCTTAACAAAGAGTGATCTTCTACTTTAAATACTAAACTAATTATAGTAAGGGTAAAACAGTCGTTTTAGTGCTAAAATCCACTTCTAGGGCCTACTTAGTGAGTGTTTGGGCTGAGCTTTGATGAGATCCACATGCTATGAGGCCTCTAGGGTGTTGAATGCTGGCTAGGGGTTCCTTTTTGGGTGTTTGGACGCTGGTCTCTTTTCCTTGGGCGCTGGACGCCTGAAAAGGGGCAGAAATCTCTGAAAGTCAGCTTTCTATAGTCATTGAGAACGCTCCATTTGGATTTTTGTAGCTCCAGAAAAGCCCTTCTGAGTGCAAGGAAGTCAAATCTGGACAGCATCTGCAGTGCTTTCTCTGTCTCTGAATCAGACTTTGCTCCAGCTCCTCAATTTCAGCCAGAAAATACCTGAAATTGCATAAAAACACACAAACTCATAATAGAATCCAAAATTGTGAATTTAACACTAAAACCTATAAAAACTTAATAAAAACTGAACAAAACATACTAAAAACTATATGAAAATAATGCAAAAAAGCGTATAAAATATTGGCTCATCACAACACCAAACTTAAACTGTTGCTTGTCCTCAAGTAACTAAAAACTCAGTATGATAAAAATAAGATTAAGATACAATAAATCTCAGAGTTTCCAATAAAGCTCAATTTTAATTAAATGTGCAGGACTTAGTAGCATTTTGCTTCTGAATAGTTTTGGCATCTCACTATCCATTGAAACTTAGAAGTGTTAGCATCTCTAGAAACTTAGAGTCCAGATGATATTATTGACTCTCCTAGTTCAGTTCTTGTTTATTCTTGAACACAGCTTTTAGAGTCTTGGCCATGACCCTAAGCACTTTGTTTTCCAGTAGTACCACCAGATACATAAATGCCACAGACACTTTACCTATGTGAACCATTTTGGATTATGATTCAGCTTTGCTTGAATCCCCAGATAGAGGTGTCTAGTGTTCTTAAGCACACTCTTTTTGCTTTGGACTACAACTTTAATCGCTTAGTCTCAAGCTTTTCACTTGACACCTTCACGCCACAAGCATATGGTTAGGGACAGCTTGGTTGAGTAGCCTAGGCCAGGATTTTATTCCTTTAGGCCCTCCTATCCATTGATGCTCAAAGGCTTGGATTCTTTTTACCCTTGCCTTTTGGTTTAAAGGGTTACTGGCTTTTTCAATCTGCCCTCCTTTTCCTTATATTATTTGCCATTTTTTTCTTTTTTTTCATGCATATGTAATTTTTTTCTTTTGCAACATGCTTTTTCTTTTTCTTTTTGCTGCTTTTTCTTACTTCAATAATCAATTTTTAGATTTCAGATTACCAATAATACTTTTCCTTTTTTATCAATCTTTCAAGAGCCAACATTCTAAAATTCCAACTTCAAATATGAATTGTTTATTCATACATTCAGAAAACAAAAGTAATGCCACCACATCAAATAATTGAACTATTCTTATTATACAGTTAAAATTCATGTACCTCTTAATTCTTTTCAAATAAAATTTTCTTTTTAAGCAAGGTGAGAGACATATGGAACATTTTATAACTTTAAGACACAAATGGAAATGATCATGCAATAAGAACAAGAGAACAGACAGAAAAACAAAACAAAAAAATAGAAAAATATCATAAGGAGAGGTTATTAAGAGAACAAATCCACCTTTAATGGTGGCGGCTAGTGCTCCTCCTTGAGGATCCAATGTAGTGCTCTTGCTGTGGTTCATGTGCCGACACTTTAACATGCTCCATCCTTCTTTTAGAGATGGGCTTGTCCTCCTTCTATGACAATTCCAGTTGAATTGCATAAGTGACATATGAGTTACTCTTCCTTGAGGTTTCACCGGTCTTTGGTGTCATACTTAAGGATGGTAAAAGTCACAAATAAGAGCTTTTGCAAAACTAAATTTAAGAGTTTTGTTCGTCCTCGAGCAAACATGAACAATGAGGAAGAATAGAATAGAAGAGGGTGGTGTAGGTGGGGATTTTGTGAGATTTACTGGTCCTGAGAGGCCAAGACAATTGATTTCCCTGCCATCCATATGGGCATTGAACACCCAACTGCTACACCATGGCTGGCGTTCAATGCCAGTTTGCCTCCCATTTATGGCGTTGAGTGCCCAGGAGGAACCTCCTTCTTGGCGTTCAATGCCAAGTATTCTGCCTTTTTTGGGTGTCGAATGCCCAATGCCAGCTTGTTGCTCCCCAGAGGGTATTCAATGCCAGCAAAGTCTTTGCTCTAGGGTGTTCTGTTTTCAGCTCTGACTGTTTATGTTTCTATTCTAACTACTGCACATGATCACAAACATTAAAAATTAAGGGAAAACTCTAAAAATAAACTAAAATAGACTCAAATGAAAATAAACAAAAGAAATAAGAATAGAAATATTCTACTCATGGTTGGGTTGCCTCCTAACAAGTGCTTCTTTAATGTCATTAGCTTAACACTCGATTGCTAACTTTCTTTCTCTTCTTTCAGTTGGTTAACAGAAATGACTCCATGGGAGAAGAGGAGGAGATTAGTTCCCTCAGAATTGAATTCCCCCTAACAAACTTTCTTTTAGGATGATGAGCTTGATTCTCCTTGCTTGTTTAGGTATGGCTTGTGTTGTTTCTCCATCCCCTATGCATTTTCCTCTTAAGACCTTCCTCCTTGGTGGGTGATAACTGCCTAACACCAAACTTAAGTTTGATGTCTGGGGAAATTGTATGAGCTTTCACCAGGGAAGGGGGCTCTAGTATTGTACTCTGCATGGAAGTGGGTAGTGGAGGTTGAAGGTCCTTGATAACCATGTAATCCTTCTGTAACCTCATCATTAATTCGCCTTTCTCAGCATCAGAGAGGTTTCTTCTAGTAGATAGAAACCATTGTTCCCCAACCTCAACAAAAGGAATGTTGATTTGCATCTTTTTAGAGCCTTCCAAGGATTGTGAGCATTGCTCATCCTTGGTCTCCTTTTGGGGCATCTGAGGGTGGTACTTCAAGCTTTCTTCCCATAAGAGTGGCATGAAACAATGTGCTCCCAGCCTCTTCTTGAGTCTCTTCTTCATTTAGTTCCTCATCAGTGTATACCATCTGAGGCTCATCCTTCTTGGTACTAATGAGGGCCAGGCACTCTTCTCTTGGATTCATTTCTGTGTCTCTGAGAAGAATGTTGGGGTGTATCTGCAGTTTCTGAGGAAGGTTCCTTTGAATAACTGCATTGCACTCCTTAGTAAGAGCTACTATCTCTACTTCCTTCCAATCCCTCTTGTTGTTCAGTATTTCCTTCATGAACTTAGCATATGAAGGCAAATTTTGATCTCCAGCTTCTTAAAAGCTTTTAAGAATTCGGCAAATTGCCTATCCTTTTCTGCTTTCTAGAGTCTTTGAGGATATGGTAACTTGGCCTTGTACTCAAGGGCAATGAGTGGTGCAGGGTGAATGTCCATAGTCCCTAAAGAAGGGTTACTAACCTGCTTAGGAGAGGTATTCTCAGCACTTACATGTGTCTTGTCTCCCTTGGGCTGGCATTCAATGCCTGGGCTATCCCCTTCTAGGCGTTGGACGCACTGCCTGTCATCCCTTTCTGAGCATTCAATGCCCCTGATAGTACCCTGGGCTGTAGCTTGTTCATCTGTTGCCATTTTGTCCTCTCCCTGCCTCTTACTGTACTAAGGCTGGGTGTTCAAGGTTCTCCCTATTTGAAGAGCTTGGCACTCTTCTCTTATCTGTTCAGACAAGTGCAGTCTAGCTTGACTCAACCGTGCCTCTATATTCTTGTTAGAGGCTCGGGCTTCTTACAACATCTCTTGCAATTTCAACGTTTGTTGTGCAAGGGAATGTAGTTGCTGGGTTAATGACTCACTTTGCTCAGGAGGGTCTGAGTTAGTGGACGCTGTCTTAACCTCTCCTTTCATTGGAGTCTCATTAGATGAGTACAGATACTGATTTTTGGCAATTGTCTCAATGAGCTCGTGAGCTTCTTCAATGGTGTTGTTCATGTGGATTGAACCACCAGCAGAATGGTCTAAGGACATCTTAGCCGTATCTGTGAGTCCATAATAGAAGGTGTCTAACTTTACCCATCTTGAAAATATTTCAGTAGGGCATTTTCGTAGCATCCTCTTGTATTTCAGCCAAGCATCATTGAGGGATTCACTATCTCCTTGTTTGAAGCCTTGGATGTCCAGTCTCAACTGTGCCAACTTCCATGGAGGAAAGTATTGATTCAAAAACTTGTCCACCAACTGATTCCATATTTCCAAGCTAGACTTGGGTTGGTTGTCTAACCACCTCTTTGCCTGGTCTTTAATAGCAAAGGGAAAAAGCATCAGTGTGTAGACATCCTGGTCTACTCCCTCAGTGTATACTGTGTCAGTATATTGCAGGAATTCTGCAAGGAATTTCATGGGCTCTTCTTGTGGAAATCCATGACATTGGCAGTTTTTCTGCACTAGAATGATTAACTGTGGATTGAGCTTAAAGTTAGCTACTCCAATAGGAGGTGTGCTAATGCTGCTTCCATAGAAGTCAAGAGTGAGGGCTGTATAAGACCCAAAAGTTCGTTTGAACTGTTCTTCCCCATTCGGGTTCATGGTGAACTCTTCCTATTCCTGTACACTCAGTCAGGAAACAAGGAAGTGGGAAGGTGTGTGTCTCTATATCAGAGTATAGAGTACTTCCAATAAGATGTCCTGAGAAGACAAGAAGAATGGAGCTAGAGGGCGAGAGATGAATTTTTTTAAAAAAATTAAATAAATAAATAAATAAAAATGGAAAACTAACTCGAAAATAAAAAAATAATTAGGAAAATTCAAAAATTAGAGGAGAGAGAGGAATTAGTTAGTAAGTTTTGAAAAAGAAAAGAGAGAACAAGTAACTAATTAAGAAAGATTTGAAAATAAGATAAGACAGGAGATTAGAAAAGATTTAATTTTAAAGATATTTGAAAAACTCAACAAGATAAGATAAGAATCGAAAATATTTAATTTTAAATTTTGAAAGAGGATAAGATAAAACACTCAATTTTTGAAAATTGCAAGGAAAAACACCAAAAGACACCAAATTTAAAACTTTTAAGATCAAAACAAAAAGAAAACACAAGAACACTTTGAAGATTAATTAAAAAGAACACCAAGAACAAGACTAAAAAAATTCAAAGAACACAAGAACATGCAAAAGACACCAAACTCAAAATTTTTGAAAAACAAACACACAATTTTTGAAAATTTAAAGAAAAGACACAAGAAGACACCAAACTTAAAGATTGACACAAGAATCAAACAAAAGACACTAATTTTAAAAATTCTTTGGGAAAAGACACCAAAAAATTCGAAACTTTTACCAAGAACAAGAACTAAAGACTCAAACAAAAGGTAAAGATTAATAAAGAAAAGAAAAGATCTTTGAAAAAGAAAACAAGAAATAGGTAAGACTTAAAGTAAGAAAAATCAAAAGAAAATACATAGCCAAAAATAGAAAATGTTTTGAAAATTTTTTTGAAAGAAAACGAAAAAAAATTGAACTTTAAGCAAGAACAAGAACAAAATCCGAAGACTCAAAAAGATCAAGAAAAGAAGATATTTTTATTTTTTTCTAAAATAGGAAGAAGAAAATAAAGTAGAAAAGCTAACAAAATTAAAGATAATACTTGATCTAGGGAACAAGATAATCCGACAATTGGCTAAACTCGAACAATCCCCGGCAATGGTGCCAAAAACTTGGTGCACGAATCCCCACACTCTGTACAGCTGTACTAGCCAGTGCACTGGGTCGTCCAAGTAATACCTGAGCGAGTCAGGGTCGATCCCACGAGGATTGTGGTTTGAAGCAAGCTATGGTTATCTTGCAGGTCTCAGTCATGTAGATAGAAGAGTTATTCTTAATTTGTATTTGTGAGATCTAAACTAAGTTGACATGTAAATAAAGAAAAAGGGTATAAAATACTTTGTGAGTTAAAAGTAATCAGTAATAGGAATATGGTTAAGAATCGGAGTTGCCTTGTCTTTCTGAATTAACTTTGTTATTACAGTCTTCTTTGCTTGTGAGTGATTTCTTTATGGCAAGCTGTATGAGATCAACGCCATTGGCCGTGGTCATCAATCTCCTCTATTTCAGATCAAACACCATTGGTCGTGGTTATCCAATCTGAACGACGGTGAAGCTCTAGTTGTTCATTCTTGGTGCACGAAATTGCAATCACACTTTTGCAACCCCGCACAACTAACCAGCAAGTGCACTGGGTCGTCTAAGTAATACCTTACGTGAGTAAGGGTCGATCCCACGGAGATTTTCGGCTTGAAGCAAGCTATGGTTATCTTGTAAATCTTAGTCAGGATATCAATAATTATCAGGGTTGATTGTGAAAAGTAAAAGAACATGAAATAAGTACTTGTTTTGCAGTGATGGGGAACAGGTTGAGGTTTTGGAGATGCTCCATCTTCTGAATCTTTTCTTTCCTACTGTCTTCTTCTTCAAGCACGCAAGGCTCCTTCCATGGCAAGCTGTATGCAAGGGTTTCACCGTTGTCAGTGGCTACCTCCCATCCTCTCAGTGGAAATGTTCAACGCACCCTGTCACGGCACGGCTATCCATCTGTCGGTTCTCAATCAGGCCGGAA
>NC_029779.3:19630725-19631041 GCF_000817695.3 Arachis duranensis
TTTTATGCCAGTTCCAGCGTTAAACGCTGGGAATTCTGAAGCTGATTTGCAACGCCGGTTTGGGCCATCAAATCTCGGGCAAAGTATGGACTATTATACATTGCTGGAAAGCCCAGGATGCCTACTTTCTAACGCCGTTGAGAGCGCGCCAATTGGGCTTCTGTAGCTCTAGAAAATCCACTTCGAGTGCAGGGAGGTCAGAATCCAACAGCATCTGCAGTCCTTTTCAGTCTCTGAATCAGATTTTTGCTCAGGACCCTCAATTTCAGCCAGAAAATACCTGAAATCATAGAAAAACACACAAACTCGTAGTAGA
>NC_029779.3:19631103-19632168 GCF_000817695.3 Arachis duranensis
AAAAGTGAATTTTAACTAAAAACTAATAAAAATATACTAAAAACTAACTAGATCATACTAAAAACATACTAAAAACAATGCCAAAAAGCGTATAAATTATCCGCTCATCACAACACCAAACTTAAATTGTTGCTTGTCCCCAAGCAACTGAAAATCAAAGTAGGATAAAAAGAAGAGAATATACTATAGACTCCAAAATATCAAGGAAACTTAGCTCCAATTAGATGAGCGGGACTAGTAGCTTTTTGCTTCCGAACAGTTTTGGCATCTCACTTTATCCTTTGAAGTTCAGAATGATTGGCATCTATAGGAACTCAGAACTCAGATAGTGTTATTGATTCTCCTAGTTAAGTATAATGATTCTTGAACATAGCTAGTGTATGAGTCTTGGCTGTGGCCCAAAGCACTCTGGATGACAACTTTTTGTCATGCCACTTCTTTGCCTTTTCCTTATAAATTTTTGCATTTTCAAAGGCATTGAGTCTGAACTCCTCTAGCTCATTTAGTTGGAGCAATCTTTTTTTACCAGCTAATTGAGCATCCATGTTTAGGAACCTGGTTGCCCAGTAGGCTTTATGTTCCAGTTCCACGGGCAGATGACAGGCCTTCCCATACACCAGTTGGTATGGAGAGGTTCCTATAGGAGTCTTGAATGCTGTTCTGTATGCCCACAGAGCATCATCCAAACTAGTTGCCCAATCCTTTCTTCGGGCTATCACAGTCCGTTCTAGGATTCTTTTTAGCTATCTGTTAGAGACTTCAGCTTGCCCATTTGTCTGTGGATGATACGGAGTTGCCACCTTGTGGCTAATTCCATATCTGACCATAGCAGAGTATAGCTGTTTATTGCAGAAATGAGTGCCCCCGTCACTGATTAGTACTCTGGGAACACCAAACCTGCTGAAGATGTGTTTCTGGAGGAATTTCAGCACGGTCTTGGTATCATTAGTGGGTGTAGCAATTGTTTCTACCCACTTAGATACATAGTCCACTGCCACCAGAATGTAAGTGTTTGAGTATGATGGTGGGAATGGACCCATGAAGTCAATTCCCCATACATCAAAA
>NC_029779.3:19632191-19632575 GCF_000817695.3 Arachis duranensis
TACATCAAACAATTCAATCTCTAGGATCCCTTGTTGAGGCATGGCGTATCCATGAGGCAAGTTACCAGCTCTTTGGCAACTGTCACAGTTACGCACAAACTCTCGGGAATCTTTATAGAGAGTAGGCCAGTAGAAGCCACATTGGAGGACTTTAGTGGCTGTTCGCTCACTTCCAAAATGTCCTCCATACTGTGATCCATGGTAGTACCATAGGATCCTTTGTGCTTCTTCTCTGGGTAAACATCTGCGGATCATTCCGTCTGCACATCTCTTAAAGAGATATGGCTCATCCCATAGGTAGTACTTGGCATCTGAAATTAATTTCTTTCTTTGCACTCTGCTGTACTCCTGGGGTATGAACCTCACAGCTTTATAATTTGCAAC
>NC_029779.3:19632743-19633079 GCF_000817695.3 Arachis duranensis
CTGTCCCTTTTCTGTCTCTTATTTCTATATCAAACTCTTGCAGAAGCAACACCTATCTTATAAGCCTGGGTTTTGAATCCTACTTTGTGAGTAAGTACTTAAGAGCAGCATGGTCAGTGTACACAATCACCTTTGATCCCACTAGATAGGATCTAAACTTGTCAATGGCATAAACCACTGCAAGTAATTCTTTTTCTGTGGTTGTGTAATTCTTTTGTGCATCATTTAGAACACGGCTGGCATAATAAATGACGTGCAGAAGCTTGTTATGCCTCTGTCCCAACACTGCACCAATGGCATGGTCACTGGCATCACACATTAGTTCAAATGGCAATT
>NC_029779.3:19637805-19643019 GCF_000817695.3 Arachis duranensis
GACGTAAAAATCCACTTCTGGGTCCACTTAGTGTGTGCTTGGGCTGAGCATTGAAGCTTTCATGTGTAGAGACTTTTTCTGGAGTTAAACGCCAGCTTTTATGCCAGTTTGGGCGTTTAACTCCAATTTTTATGCCAGTTCCAGCGTTAAACGCTGGGAGTTCTGAAGCTGATTTGAAACGCCGGTTTGGGCCATCAAATCTTGGTCAAAGTATGGACTATTATACATTGCTGGAAAGCCCAGGATGTCTACTTTCCAACGCCGTTGAGAGCGCGCCAATTGGGTTTCTGTAGCTCCAGAAAATCCACTTCGAGTGCAGGGAGGTCAGAATCCAACAGCATCTGCAGTCCTTTTCAGTCTCTGAATCAGATTTTTGCTCAGGACCCTTAATTTCAGCCAGAAAATACCTGAAATCATAGAAAAACACACAAACTCATATTAGAGTCCAGAAAAGTGAATTTTAACTAAAAACTAATAAAAATATACTAAAAACTAACTAGATCATACTAAAAACATACTAAAAACATACTAAAAACAATGCCAAAAAGCGTATAAATTATCCGCTCATCAATTCTCTTGGTGATCCTACATAAAATGCCACAGACAAGGTCAAATCTTCTAGATCAGAGAATGCTGCTTCTTTAGGTTCTAGCCTCTACCACAAAGACCCTAATATCCCAAAAATTGACTGAACTGATGTCTTGAGAAGTTCCCAACAAAGTCGTGGATTAGCCGTCTGAGGGATGTATAATCAACCTGGCGATTCGCACTTTCCAGCCACGTATTCACACAAACCCAAGTAGACACGGGTGGTTGTCATGCACTTGGTCCTAGTATGATGAACAGAGCTGATTGTCACTGATCAGCCTATTCACTATGTTGAAGAACGAGTATACATCTTAGAAATAAATCAAACACGGATCGAAGAGAAACAGTAATACTTTTATTAATTTATAGGACTCAGCAGGGCTCCTCCCCTCAACCTAGGAGGTTTAGAAACTCATACTGAAAGAAAAATACAATGGTAAAAACGAAAATAATGTGAATTATGGGCTCCCAATCCTTAACAAAGAGTGATCTTCTACTTTAAATACTAAACTAATGACTAGTAAGTGTAAAACAGTCTTTTTAGTTCTAAAATCCACTTCTGGGGAACACTTGGTGAGTGTTTGGGCTGAGCTTTAATGAGATCCACGTGCTATGAGGCCTCTAGGGTGTTGAACACTGGCTAAGGGGTCCTCTTTGGGCATTTGGACGCTGGTCTCTTCTCCTTGGGCGCTGGACGCCTGAAAAGGGGCAAGAGGCTGGCGTTGGACGCTAGTTTTAGGCCTTCTAATTTGAAGTAAAGTATAAACTATTATACATTGCTGGAAAGCTCTAGAAGTCAGATTTTCATAGCCGTTAAGAACGCTCTATTTGAACTTTTGTAGCTCCAGAAAAGCCCTTCCGAGTGGAAGGAGGTCAGATCTGGACAGCATCTACAGTGCTTTCTCTGTCTCTGAATTAGACTTTTGCTCCAACTCCTCAATTTCAACCAGAAAATACCTGAAATTGCATAAAAACACACAAACTCATAGTAGAATCATAGAATGTGAATTTAACACTAAAACCTATAAAAACTTAACAAACATACTAAAATCTATATGAAAATAATGCCAAAAAGCATATAAAATATCCGCTCGTCATGGAACCACAAAGATCAACTTGAAGATGGGTGCAAAAATAAGATATGGGATCCCAGATTACAACATGAATGTCAACTTTGGAAGCTCGTATCCTGTTAAGAATTTCATCTTTCCTTAGTAAAATCGGTTTGAAATTCTGACAACCACTTGAAGATCAAACATTCTTGGAAGTTCAAAGATGAGTACAATTACAAGCCAATATGACAAGGAGCTCACCAAAATGTCCATTGTCTTGTATATATATTTGATGAATGAATTGAGTCACCATTGTTAGGTACTTTCTTTCTTTTACTCTTGTATATATTGCGTTAGATGTTAGTTTGTTTGATTAGCTTTGTGCTTTAGGTATAGGTTACTTGTTTTGAATTGCATCTTATTTTGAATTGCATTTTTGTTTGAATTACTTAGTTGAATATTTGAATGGTTTTTAGAAGTTGAGAATTTTGTTAATTTTGAAATTTGGTTGGTTTTAAAATGTACATAGCTGGGTGAAAAATTCTGTTTTAAGTTTGAATCTAAAAAAAAAAGTTCACCATGCGTATGCATACCTAGTGGTGCATACGCATGACCTAAAAATTGGCCCAAGATGCGTGTGCGGCCCACGTCCACGTACACAATGGCCCCAAGCAGAGGCTACCCTCTGCGAACAAACCATTCGCTTACACCACCTACTCCCAACCTCTCTTCATGGTGCGTATTCGTTGTAGATAGCACGTACGCACAAATGTAAACCTCATCCCTCATTAGATGTGAGAACCCTCATTCGCGTCCCCTCATTCCTCACTAACGTTCTTTTCCCCAATCCAATTCAGATTTTTCACTACAAGCCCACCGTTGGGGCCATCTCCTTGCCGCCAGTGACACCACACCAGCAACTACCGTCTCACTTTTTTCCACTCTTTTGTTCTTCTTCCATTTCCTTCCCCCCTTCTTCTGCTTTCACACAACATGAACAAAAACCCATGTTTCTGCTCTATCTTGGCAAGGCCACTACCGGTTCTGCCTTTCACTGTCATGCATCACCTTGTGGCCGGCATTATTCTGCTTCCACAATCTCTTCTTGTTCAGTCCATTTTCTGATTCTGCTCCCCCTTTCCAGGTTTTAATTTCTTTTTGCTCCAATTTTTATTAGTTCTGTAATTAGTTCAATTAGTCTTTAGTCTCTGTTAGATTAGGTTAGTTAGGGATGTCTGTCTAGTTAGTTCAAAGTGGTTAAAGAATCTAAATTGGTTAGTGGATTTAGGATTGTTTTGATTACAGCTGCGGTTAGGAATGATTGCTTTCCATTTGTGCTTGGTGTGTTTGTTGTTGGTAATGATTTGCTTTATGATAGCTAAACTGTAATTGCTGTGGAATTCTTACTGTTGGCTATTTCTTGCCATGTTTGGATTGAGTGATGGTGATTGTAGTATTATTGTGTTGATTTGTGAATTGCTGCTATTTGCCACTTTTGCGTGTTCCTGTCTAATTCATATGAATTGATCATGATTTGTGCTTGTTTGATTTTTCTTGGATTCATATGGATTACTTTACCTGTTTGTTTAAATTCGGTAATGTCCTATTTACTACTGGAATGCTGCCAAAATTTTTCAAAAATTGGTGCATTAATTGATTCCATTTTGTTAATTCAGTTGGTTATTTGTTGCTTTAGATTTGTTTTGTTACCAACTCAATTAATAAATTGCTTGGCTAGCATTTCTATTTTTTTTGTTCCTTTATGTTGCATTGTATGATTGATGGCAACAAGGTGTTATTTGACAGATTTCTGTGTGAAATGGACCATTGTTAGCCAATTGTTTGTAAACCTCTTCTTTGATTTGAATTGTCAAATTAGGTTAATTCTTTCACTTGGTGGTTTGAATTCAACTAATTTCCATACAACCATTAAAGTGCACACCTTTAATTTTCCAATTGACCTAATCTTGCTATTTGATTAATTGAGGTTCTTCTAATTATAACAATTAGGGCATTTCCACTTTTGTAACCATTTGAATAAAACTTTTGTTTCAATAACTTTTGGGTACATTAAGTGCAATTTTCACTCTTTTTATGCCAATTTTATAAATTCAATGATCAAACACATTGATGATTGATTCTTTCTTTTTGTACTTATTTTGCCTTATTCATCTCATTATCAATGTTGTATGCATATGCTTGATTGATGTGTTTTAATTGTATGAGTTCTTCTATGCCCTATACAAGCATATTGCATTATTATAACATAAATGTGGGTTTGCTTGTCTTTAATAATTTTTGAACATTTTCTTACTTTGAAATTCATATTTGCTATGCACTTAACACTTGACTTTCTTTCTTTTTCTAACTTTTGGTTGTTTACTAACTTTTTAACTTTTCCTTTTAATCTTCTTTTTAAATTGACTCTTTTACTACTCTTTTAATAATTTGTGTTTTTCAATGGACAAGGAACGTGATTTTCTTTGAATTCAATTACTTGGAATGTGAATTCTGATTGATCTTAATATCCTATTTCACTCTATTCTAAGTTAATTGCTTTTTTGTTAACTCACTTTATGTATATGCTTTTCATCCCTTTGTTTCTGCTTCTTTCCTGGTTACTATATAGATTTCTACTTTGTGTGCCTTTGAATCATGTTCATATACCTATTTTCTTTGTGCTTTTCAGATGGCTGATAGAAAAAGAAAGGGTAAGGCCACAAGTTCTAGAAAGAGGAAACGGACCTCAAAGTCCACTGAGACATTTGATGCAGCATTTTATGAGAGGCTGATGAGCGGATAATTTATACGCTTTTTGGCATTGTTTTTAGTATGTTTTTAGTATATTTTAGTTAGTTTTTAGTATACTTTTAGTAGTTTTTAGTTAAAATTCACTTTTCTGGACTTTACTATGAGTTTGTGTGTTTTTCTGTGATTTCAGGTATTTTCTGGCTGAAATTGAGGATCCTGAGCAAAAATCTGATTCAGAGGCTGAAAGGGACTGCAGATGCTGTTGGATTCTGACCTCCCTGCACTTGAAGTGGATTTTCTGGAGCTACAGAAGCCCAATTGGTGCGCTCTCAACGGCGTTGGAAAGTAGACATCCTGGGATTTCCAGCAAATAGTCCATACTTTGCCCAAGATTTGATGGCCCAAACCGGCGTTGCAAATCAGCTTCAGAACTCTCAGTGTTTAACGCTGGAATTGGCATAAAAATTGGAGTTAAACGCCCAAACTGGCATAAAAGCTGGCGTTTAACTCCAGAAAAAGTCTCTACACATGAAAGCTTCAATGCTCAGCCCAAGCACACACTAAGTGGACCCAGAAATGGATTTTTACATCATTTACTCATTTCTGTATACCCTAGGTTACTAGTTCACTATTAATAGGATCTTTTGACATTGTATCTGCACCTCATGACACTTTACACGTTTCTCATTGTATCTTCTACAGCATGAGTCTCTAAACCCCATGGTTGGGGGTGAGGAGCTCTGCTGTGTCTTGATGGATTAATGCAATTACTACTGTTTTTCATTCAATCATGCTTGCTTCCATTCTAAGATATCACTTGTTC
>NC_029779.3:19643837-19644301 GCF_000817695.3 Arachis duranensis
TGCCTGACAACCACCTCCGTTCTACCTTCGATTGGGTGAATATCTCTTGGATTCCTGATACACGATGCATGGTTGATCGCCTGACAACCGAGCCAGCCATTCCGTGAGATCAGAGTCTTCGTGGTATAGGCTAGAAATGATGGCGGCATTCAAGAGAATCCGGAAGGTCTAAACCTTGTCTGTGGTATTCTGAGTAGGATTCAATGATTGAATGACTGTCATGAGCTTCAAACTCCTGAGGGCGGGGCATTAGTGACAAACGCAAAAGAATCACTGGATTCTATTCCGGCCTGATTGAGAACCGACAGATGGATAGCCGTGCCGTGACAGGGTGCGTTGAACATTTCCACTGAGAGGATGGGAGGTAGCCACTGACAACAGTGAAACCCTTGCATAAGGTTGCCATGGAAAGGAGTAAGAAGGATTGGATGAAGACAGTAGGAAAGCAGAGAGACGGAAGGGAC
>NC_029779.3:19644425-19644661 GCF_000817695.3 Arachis duranensis
CGTATATCACCCATATCCATTTGAGTTTGCCTGACTAAGAGTTACAAGGTGACCATAGCTTGCTTCATACCAACAATCTCTATGGGATCGACCCTTACTCGCGTAAGGTTTATTACTTGGACGACCCAGTACACTTGCTGGTTAGTTGTGCGAAGTTGTGATAAAGAAGTGAGATTACAATTGTGCGTACCATGTTGATGGCACCATTGATGATCACAATTTCGTGCACCAAGTTT
>NC_029779.3:19645202-19646132 GCF_000817695.3 Arachis duranensis
ATTTGTGTCTTTTCAAGTCAATAATATAGAGAATTGAAGATTCAGAATATACTGCAGAGGAATTACACAGAAAGAACTGGGCGTTCAAAATGCCTAGTGAAGAAGGCAAACTGGCGTTTAAATGCCAGCCAGGGTGCCTGGCTGGGCGTTTAACGCCCAAAAGGGTAGTAGTTTGGGCGTTAAACGCCAGAATGTGCACCATTCTGGGCGTTTAACGCCAGGATGGCACAAGAGGGAAGATTCTGTTTTTAATTCAGATTTTTTTTAAGTTTTCAAAATTTTTCAAAATCAAATCTTTTTCAATCATATCTTTTCAATTAAATCTCTTTCAAAATCAATTTCTTTCTATTTTTAAGGATACTTGCTATCAATTAATGATTTGATTCAACATATCAAGTATGTTACCTTTTCTGTTGAGAAAGGTTTAATGTTTGAATCATATCTTTTCTTGATAGCCAAGTCATTATTGGTTTTCGAAAATCAATTAGTGTTTTTCAAAATGTTTTTAAAATCTTTTTAATATTTTCGAAAATTTCTTCCCCTCTTCTCACCTCCTTCTATTTATGGACTAACATTATTCCTTAATGCAAAATTCGAACTCCATCTTCTTTGATAAGTTCGAATTTTCTACTTCTGCCTTCTATTTTTCTTTTCCTCTGACACCTCAAGGAATCTCTATACTGTGACATAGAGGATTCCACATTTTCTTGTTCTCTTTTCTTTCTTATGAGCAGGAGCAAAGACAAAAGCATTCTTGTTGAGGCTGACCCTGAACCTGAAAGGACCTTGAAGCGAAAGCTAAGAAAAGCTAAGGCACAACTCTCTGTAGAGGACCTAACAGAAATCTTCAAAGAAGAAGAACCCATGGCAGCCGAAAATAACAACAATGCCAACAATGCAAGGAAGGTGCTGGGTGACTTTACTGCACCT
>NC_029779.3:19647333-19648106 GCF_000817695.3 Arachis duranensis
TCTCATGGAAGGATCAACAGAGACCTCAACAAGGTTTCAACAATAACAATGGTGGAAGAAACAGGTTTAGCAGTGGCAAGCCTTTTCCACCATCTTCTCAGCAACAGACAGAGAATTCTAAGCAGAACACCTCTGACTTAGCAACCATGGTCTCTGATCTAATCAAAACCACTCAAAGTTTCATGACTGAAACAAGGTCCTCCATTAGAAATTTGGAGGCACAAGTGGGACAGCTGAGTAAGAAAATTACTGAACTCCCTCCTAGTACTCTTCCAAGCAATACAGAAAAAAATCCAAAAGGAGAGTGCAAAGCCATCAACATGGCCGAATTTGGAGAGGAGGAAGAGACAGTGAACGCCACTGAGGAAGACCTCAATGGACGTCCACTGGCCTCCAATGAGTTCCCCAATGAGGAACCATGGGAATCTGAGGCTCAAAACGAGACCATAGAGATTCCATTGGACTTACTTCTGCCATTCATGAGCTCTGATGAGTATTCTTCCTCTGAAGAGGAGGAATATGTCACTGAAGAGCAAGTTGCTAAATACCTTGGAGCAATCATGAAGTTAAATGATAAGTTATTTGGAAATGAGACTTGGGAGGATGAATCCCCTTTGCTCACCAAAGAACTGGATGACTTGTTTAGGCAGAAATTACCTCAAAAGAGACATGATCCTGGGAAGTTTTCAATACCTTGTACCATAGACACCATGACCTTCAAGAAGGCCTTATGTGACTTAGGGTCAAGTGTAAACCTCATGCCCCTCTCTGTA
>NC_029779.3:19648229-19649273 GCF_000817695.3 Arachis duranensis
TAGAGGATGTTCTGGTAAAAGTTGAAGACCTTTACATCCCTGCTGATTTCATAGTCCTAGAGACTGGGAAGTGCATGGATGAATCCATCATCCTTGGCAGGCCCTTCCTAGCCACAGCAAAGGCTGTGATTGATGTTGACAGAGGAGAATTGATCATTCAAGTGAATGAAGAATCCTTTGTGTTTAAGGCTCAAGGATATCCCTCTGTCACCATGGAGAGGAAGCATGATGAGCTTCTCTCAAAACAGAGTCAAATAGAGCCCCCACAATCAAACTCTAAGTTTGGTGTTGGGAGGCCACAACCAACTTCTAAGTTTGGTGTTGAACCCCCACATTCAAACTCTAAGTTTGGTGTTGGGAGGCTCCAACATTGCTCTGAGCATCTGTGAGGCTCTATGAGAGCCCTCTGTCAAGCTACTGACATAAAAGAAGTGCTTGTTGGGAGGCAACCCAATGTTATATTTTATCTATTTATCCTTTGTTATTTTATGTTTTCTGTAGGTTGATGATCATGAGAAGTCACAAAATCAATAGAAAAGGCAAAAACAGAAAGAAAAATAGCACACCCTGGAGGAAGAACCTGCTGGCGTTTAAACGCCAGTAAGGCTAGCAGTTGGGCATTTAACGCCCAGTCTGGCACCATTCTGGGCGTTTAACGCCAGAAAGGGGCACCAGACTGGCGTTAAACGCCAGAAAAGGGTAAGAACTTGGCGTTAAATGCTAGAAATGGGCACCAGCCCGGCGTTTAACGCCNNNNAATGCCAGAAATGGGCACCAGCCCGGCGTTTAACGCCAGAATTGGCAGAAGGAGCATTTTTGCTCGCCACTTGGTGCAGGGATGAATTTTCCTTGCCACCTCAAGATCTGTGGACCCCACAGGATCCCCACCTACCCCATCACTCTCTCTCTTCTTCACCCATTCACCAATCACCTCAACACCTCTTCCCCAAAAAAACCCTTCACCTATCAAATCCCATCTTTCTCTTCACCACTCACATCCATCCTTCATAAAACCCCACCTACCTCACCATTCAAATTCAAACC
>NC_029779.3:19650608-19650932 GCF_000817695.3 Arachis duranensis
TTTAATTATTTTGATGTGGTGGCAATACTTTTGTTTTCTGAATGTATGCTTAAACAGTGCATATGTCTTTTGAATTTGTGGCTCATGAATGTTGGCTCTTAAAAGAATGATGAAAAAGGAGACATGTTACTGAGGATCTGAAAAATCATAAAAATGATTCTTGAAGCAAGAAAAAGCAGTGAATACAAAAAAAATATTCGAAAAAAAAAGAGTAAAAGAAAGAAAAAGAAAGAAATAAAGTTGTGATCCAAGGCAAAAAGAGTGTGCTTAAGAACCCTGTGGCATGTATGTATCCGGTGGTAATACTGGAAGACAGAGTCCTTT
>NC_029779.3:19651742-19652287 GCF_000817695.3 Arachis duranensis
TTTGTGTGTTTTTCTGTGATTTCAGGTATTTTCTGGCTGAAATTGAGGGACTTGAGCAAAAATCTGATTCAGAGACTGAAAAGGACTGCAGATGCTGTTGGATTCTGACCTCCCTGCACTCGAAGTGGATTTTCTGGAGTTACAAAAGCCCAATTGGCGTGCTCTCAATGGCGTTGGAAAGTAGACATCCTGGGCTTTCCAGCAATATATGAAAGTCCATACTTTGCCCAAGATTTGATGGCCCAAACCGGCGTTCAAGGTCACCCTCAGAATTCCCAGCGTTAAACGCCGGAACTGGCACAAGAATGGGAGTTAAACGCCTAAACTGGCACCAAAGTTGGTGTTTAACTCCAAGAAGAGTCTCTACACGAAAATGCTTCAATGCTCAGCCCAAGCACACACCAAGTGGGCCTGGAAGTGGATTTTTATGTCATTTACTCATCTCTGTACACCCTAAGCTACTAGTTCTTTATATATAGGACCTTTTACTATTGTATTTTCATCTTCTGATCTTTGGAATCTTTTGATCTTTAGATCTTTTGATC
>NC_029779.3:19652526-19652770 GCF_000817695.3 Arachis duranensis
ATGTGATGATCCGTGACACTCATCATCATTCTCACCTATGAATGTGTGCCTGACAACCACCTCCGTTCTACCTTAGATTGGGCGGATATCTCTTGGATTCTTTAACCGGAATCTTCCTGGTATAAGCTAGAATTGATGGCTGCATTCAAGAGAATCCGGAGGGTCTAAACCTTGTCTGTGGTATTCTGAGTAGGATTCAATGATTGAATGACTGTGACGAGCTTCAAACTCCTGAAGGCGGGGC
>NC_029779.3:19653013-19654095 GCF_000817695.3 Arachis duranensis
ACAATCTCTGTGGGATCGACCCTTACTCGCGTAAGGTTTATTACTTGGACGACCCAGTACACTTGCTGGTTAGTTGTGCGAAGTTGTGATAAAGAAGTGAGATTACAATTGTGCGTACCATGTTGATGGCGCCATTGATGATCACAATTTCGTGCACCAAAGCTAGAATTGATGGCGGCATTCAAGAGAATCCGGAAGGTCTAAACCTTGTCTGTGGTATTCTGAGTAGGATTCAAGGATTGAATGACTGTGACGAGCTTCAAACTCCTGAGGGCTGGGCGTTAGTGACAGACGCAAAAGAATCACTGGATTCTATTCCAGCTTGATTGAGAACCGACAGATGATTAGCCGTACTGTGACAGAACGCGTTGAACATTTTCACTGAGAGGATGGGAGGTAGCCATTGACAACGGTGAAATCCTACATACAGCTTGCCATGGAAGGAACCTTGCGTGCTTGAAGAAGAAGATAGTAGGAAAGCAGAGATTCAGAAGATAGAGCATCTCCAAAACCTCAACCTGTTTCCCATTACTGCAAAATAAGTACTTATTTCATGTTCTTTTGCTTTTTACAATCAACCCTGATAATTATTGATATCCTGACTAAGAGTTACAAGATAACCATAGCTTGCTTCAAGCCGACAATCTCCGTGGGATCGACCCTTACTCACGTAAGGTATTACTTGGACGACCCAGTGCACTTGCTGGTTAGTTGTGTGGAATTGCAAAAGTGTGATTGCAATTTCGTGCACCAAATTTTTGGCGCCGTTGCCGGGGATTGTTCGAGTTTGGACAACTGACGGCTTATCTTGTTGCTTAGATTAGGACTATTTTATTTTTGTTGGTTTAGAGTCTTTTAGTTGAGTTTAGTTTCATATTTTAAGTTTGGTGTCAATTGCATGTTTTTGTTTTCTTTTAATTTTTCGAATTCGCATGTCCTCAGTCCCTTTTTGATCTTTAAAAATTCTAAGTTTGGTGTCTTATTTTTGTTATCTTTTGAGTTTTCGAAAATTTGTGTCTGATTTTCTAAAAATTTTAAGTTTGGTGTCATTTTGTTGTTTTTCTCTTTCCTCTTTTCAAAAA
>NC_029779.3:19654141-19654516 GCF_000817695.3 Arachis duranensis
AAAAAATCAAATCTTTTTCAAAATAATTTTCAATCATATCTTTTCAATTGCTAATTCCAAAATCTTTTTAATTAACTAATTGATTTAGTTTTCAAGTTGCTTTGATCCTATTTTCTTTTAGTTTTTGAAAATTTATTTTATTTTCCTTTTGTTTTATTTTAATTTTTTCGGTAAAAAAAATATAATATATTTTTACTTTACTTTTGAATTCATATCATATTCCCTTTCTCCATCATGGACCTAAGTGGAATTGAGCAGTCCAGAAGGACTCTGGGGTCATATGCTAATCCCATTACAGCTGCATATGGGAGTAGCATCTGTATACCTCCCATCAAAGCAAGCAGCTTTGAGCTAAATCCTCAACTCATTATCATA
>NC_029779.3:19654710-19655822 GCF_000817695.3 Arachis duranensis
ACAATTGAAGAGGCTCAAGAGCTTATAGACACTGTTGCTAGAAATCAACATTTGTACTCTAGCAATGAGTTCTCTACAAAAAAGGAAGTCATGGCAGTAGCCACTGATCCTAATCCTCAAGAACAGATGATTGAGCTTAATCAACAATTACACCTGATAACAAAACAGTTAGTAGAATTTAAAGAGATGCTCCAAGAAACTAAAATTGCTAACAAGAACATAGAACTGCAGTTGAATCAGGCAAAACAGCAGATATCTAAACAGATAACAGAAGAATGTCAAGCAGTTCAACTGAGGAGTGGGAAGACATTGAATAACACTGCTCAAAGTAACAAAAAGCCAAATAAGGAACAATTGACAGAGGATAACCAAACCACTGTCCAAAATCCCTCTGAGGACAGTAAGAGCCCAGAGAGGAATACTTTTGGCGTTCAAACACCAGAAAAGGGGGGAAAGCTGGCGTTAAACGCCCATTCCCTGCCCAGTTCTGGCATTCAAACGCCAAAAAAGGGAGAGAAGTTGGCGTTAAACGCCCAATCTTCACCCAATCCTGGCGTTCAGACGCCAAGGAAGGATCAGACACCTGAGAGTGCTGACAGTAATCCCTCTAAAAAGGCTTCTTCAACCACTTCTGTAAGGAAGAAACCTGCAGTAACTAAGGTTGAAGAATATAAAGCCAAGATGCCTTATCCTCAGAAACTCCGCAAGCGGAACAGGATAAGCAATTTGCCTGCTTTGCAGACTATCTAAGGACTCTTGAAATAAAGATTCTGTTTGCAGAGGCACTTGAGCAAATACCTTCTTATGCTAAGTTCATGAAAGAGATCTTAAGCCATGAGAAGGATTGGAGAGAGACTGAAAAAGTATTTCTCACTGAAGAATGCAGTGCAGTCATTCTAAAAAGCTTACCAGAAAAGCTTCAAGATCCAGGAAGCTTTATGATACCATGCACATTAGACGGTGCTTGCACCAAGACAGCCCTGTGTGATCTTGGAGCAAGCATCAATCTAATACCTGCATTCACTACTAGAAAGCTTGGGTTGACTGAAGAAGTCAAACCAACCCGGATATGCCTCCAACTTGCTGATGGCTCCATTAAATACCCATCAGGC
>NC_029779.3:19656644-19659901 GCF_000817695.3 Arachis duranensis
TGCCCTTCTGGCGTGTTTGCCTACAGAAGGATGCCTTTTGGTCTGTGTAATGCTCCTGCAACCTTTCAAAGATGCATGTTATCCATCTTCTCTGATATGGTGGAGAAATTCCTGGAAGTCTTCATGGATGACTTCTCAGTATACAGAGACTCATTCAGCTCCTGTCTTGACTACCTAGCACTTGTCCTGAAAAGGTGCCAAGAGACTAACCTGGTTTTAAACTGGGAGAAATGTCATTTTATGGTGACTGAAGGAATTGTCCTTGGGCACAAGATTTCAAGCAGGGGAATAGAGGTGGATAAGGCAAAGGTAGAGGTAATTGAAAAATTACCACCACCTGCCAATGTTAAGGCAATCAGAAGCTTTCTGGGGCATGCAGGATTCTACAGAAGGTTTATAAAGGATTTTTCGAAAATTGCAAAACCTTTGAGCAACCTGCTAGCTGCTGACACACCATTTGTGTTTGACACACAGTGTCTACAGGCATTTGAGACCCTGAAAGCCAAGCTGGTAACAGCACCAGTCATCTCTACACCAGACTGGACATTGCCATTTGAACTAATGTGTGATGCCAGTGACCATGCCATTGGTGCAGTGTTGGGACAGAGGCATAACAAGCTTCTGCACGTCATTTATTATGCCAGCCGCGTTCTAAATGATGCACAGAAGAACTACACAACTACAGAAAAAGAGTTACTTGTAGTGGTCTATGCCATTGACAAGTTTAGATCCTATCTAGTAGGATCCAAGGTGATTGTGTACACTGACTATGCTGCTCTTAAATACTTACTCATAAAGCAGGATTCAAAACCCAGGCTTATAAGATGGGTGTTGCTTCGGCAAGAGTTTGATATAGAAATAAGAGACAGAAAAGGGACAGAGAACCAAGTAGCTGATCATCTGTCCCAAATAGAACCAGTAGCTGGGGCGTCCCTCCCTTCTACTGTGATTTCTGAGACTTTCCCAGATGAGCAACTCTTTGCCATCCAGGAAGCTCCATGGTTTGCAGATGTTGCAAATTATAAAGCTGTGAGGTTCATACCACAGGAGTACAGCAGAGTGCAAAGAAAGAAATTAATTTCAGATGCCAAGTACTACCTATGGGATGAGCCATATCTCTTTAAGAGATGTGCAGACGGAATGATCCGTAGATGTGTACCCAGAGAAGAAGCACAGAGGATCCTATGGCATTGCCATGGATCACAGTATGGGGGACATTTTGGAAGTGAGCGAACAGCCACTAAGGTCCTCTAATGTGGCTTCTACTGGCCTACTCTCTATAGAGATGCCCGAGAGTTTGTGCGTAACTATGACAGCTGCCAAAGAGCTGGTAACTTACCTCATGGATATGCCATGCCTCAACAAGGGATCTTAGTCTTTGAGCCAGGACAAATAGTTCTGCTCTTCAACTCTAGGCTCAGATTGTTCCCAGAAAAACTAAAATCCCGCTGGAGGGGTCCAGTTCCCAGGAAAACTTAAATCCCGGTGGAGGGGTCCGTATGTGATTACAAGAGTGTCACCATAAGGATATGTTGAGCTCCAGGATACTGAGTCTGACAAAAAGTTCATTGTTAATGGACAGAGGATCAAGCATTATCTTGAAAGCAATTTTGAGCAAGAATGCTCAAAACTGAGGCTTGAATGATCCTCAGTGAAGGTCCAGCTAAAGACATTAAAGAAGCGCTTGCTGGGAGGCAACCCAGTCATTAGCAGGTCATATATTTTGTTTCTACAAGGGCAATTATCAAAATTTAAGGAATTCACAGAGTTACAGAAGGATTTAGTGCAAAAAGCAGAGAAAAAGAGCTTACTGGCGAAAAAACGCCAGTAAGGGGTACTTTAGGCGTTAAACGCCAGAATGGGGAAAGGAATTCACAGAGTTACAGAAGGATTCAGTGCAAAAAGCAGAGAAAAGGAGCTTACTGGCGAAAAAATGCCAGTAAGGGGTACTTTGGGCGTTAAACGCCAGAATGGGCACCATTCTGGGCGTTTAACGCCAGGTGTGCAGCATCCTGGGCGTTTAGCAAAACGCCCAGTGATAAAGGGATTTCTGGCGTTTAACGCCAGCCAGGGTACCTGGCTGGGCGTTAAACGCCCAAATTGGCCAACAAATGGGCGTTAAACGCAAGAATGGATACCATTCTGGGCGTTTAACGCCAGAAAGGCAAGGGGAGGAGATTTTGATTCCCACTTCAAATTTTTTCAAACTTTCTTGTTCTGATCCATATTTTTCTGCATAAACACATTACAAACTTTCATCATTCACCTTCCAATTTCAAAAATAAAATCTTCTTCAAATCTATCTCAAATCCTTTCCTAGGCTCTTTCAAAAACTCTATTATCTCCTCAATGTTTTTCCATATCTTCTTAAATCTCCCTCAAATTTTCGAAAAATCTCTCCTCCTCCCCTATTTAAACATGTTCGGCCACCCCCCTCTCCCCACACCATTCGAATTTTCTCTCCTCTTCTCTCCCCTCTTTCCTTTCTTTTGCTTGAGGACAAGCAAACCTCTAAGTTTGGTGTGCTTTTCCGTGATCACTAAGCCAAGATTCATCAAGATCATGGCTCCTAAGGGAAAACAAACCAATTTAACAGGAAAGAAAGAGAATAATCCAAAGAATCTTCGGAATCAAGAGAAGTTCTTAACCAAAGAACATGAAGACCATTATCACAAAATAATGGGTCTGAGGTCAGTGATCCCGGAAGTCAAATTTGATCTGAAAGAAGATGAATATCCGGGGATCCAAGAGCAAATTCGAAACAGAGGATGGGAAGTTCTAACCAATCCTGAGATAAAGGTCTGAAGAAATATGGTTCAGGAATTCTACTCAAATCTGTGGCTGACAGATAAGCAGAGAATGACTGGAACTGCTTTCCATACTTACAGAACCATGGTCAGAGGGAAAGTTATCTACTTCCATCTGGACAAAATAAGAGAGATCTTCAAATTGCCTCAACTACAAGATGATCCTGAATCCTTTAATAGGAGAATGGTGAGAGCAGATAAAGGGTTGGATCAAGTTCTAGAGGACATATGCCTCCCTGGAACTAAATGGATAACCAATTCAAAAGGTGTCCCAAACCAACTCAAGAGGGGAGACCTCAAACCAACTGCAAGAGGTTGGCTAGACTTTATTGGGCGTTCCATATTGCCCACTAGCAACCGTTCTGAGGTCACCATCAAGAGAGCAGTGATGATTCATTACATTATGCTTGGAAAAGAAGTGGAGGTTCATCATCTGATTGCTTGTGAGAT
>NC_029779.3:19659981-19660416 GCF_000817695.3 Arachis duranensis
AACTGCATGCTCTGCAAATTGCTGAAGGAACAAGAGAAGCAGGGGCGTGAACTTCAAGAACTGAAACGCCAAAAGTTCTCCCCTCAATTTGAGGGAGCATCCACTTCTCAAAATCAAGGTTGTTGAGTCCTAACTCTGTGATAACATCTATCATTAGGAGCCTATTTAAATTTTTGTTTTCTATTCTTACTAGTCTCATCTTATATCTATTTTTGAGTATTGTTCTTAATTCATGATTAATAAAAATTAAAGTTCATGTCTTAAAGCTATGAATGTCCTATGAATCCATCACCTCTCTTAAATGAAAAGTGCTTTAATCACAAAAGAACAAGAAGTACAGGATTTTGAATTTATCTTTGAAACTAGTTGAATTAGTTTGATGTGGTGACAATACTTTCTTTGTTTTCCGAATGAATGCTTGAACAGTGCATATGT
>NC_029779.3:19660444-19660899 GCF_000817695.3 Arachis duranensis
CTTTTGAATTTGTTGATTTAAGAATGTTAAAATTGTTGGCTCTTGAAAGAATGAGGGAAAAGGAGAACTGTTATTGAGGATTTGAAAAATCATCAAATTGATTCTTGAAGCAAGAAAAAGCAGTGATTCAAAAAAAAATTTTAGAGAAAAAGAAAGAAAGAAAGTTGTGATCCAAAGCAAAAAGAGTGTGCTTAAGAACCCTGGACACCTCTGATTGGGGACTCTAGCAAAGCTGAGTCACAATCTGAAAAGGTTCACCCAATTATGTGTCTGTGGCATGTATGTATCTGGTGGTAATACTGGAAGACAGAGTGCTTTGGGCCACAGCCAAGACTCACAAAGTAGCTATGTTCAAGAATCATAATTCTTAACTAGGAGAATCAATAACATTATCTGAATTCTGAGTTCCTATGGATGCCAATCATTCTGAACTTCAAAGGATAAAGTGAGATGCC
>NC_029779.3:19661814-19682287 GCF_000817695.3 Arachis duranensis
ATTACTACTATTTTTCATTCAATCATGCTTGCTTCCATTCTAAGATATCACTTGTTCTTAAACCTGATGAATGTGATGATCTGTGACACTCATCATCATTCTCAACTATGAACGTGTTCCTGACAACCACCTCCGTTCTACCTTAGATTGAGTAGATATCTCTTGAATTCCTTAATCAGAATCTTAGTGGTATAAGCTAGAATTGATGGCGGCATTCAAAAGAATCCGGAAGGTCTAAACCTTGTCTGTGGTATTCTGAGTAGGATTCAAGGATTGAATGACTGTGATGAGCTTTAAACTCCTGAGGGATGGGCGTTAGTGACAGACGCAAAAGAATCACTGGATTCTATTCCAGCCAGCCTGATTGAGAACTGACAGATGATTAGTCGTGCTGTGACAGAGCGCGTTGAACATTTTCACTGAGAGGATGGGAGGTAGCCATTGACAACGGTGAAACCCTACATACAGCTTGCCATGGAAGGAACCTTGCGTGCTTGAAGAAGAAGACAGTAGGAAAGCAGAGATTCAGAAGATAGAGCATCTCCAAAACCTCAACCTGTTTCCCATTACTGCAAAACAAGTACTTATTTCATGTTCTTTTGCTTTTTACAATCAACCCTGATAATTATTGATATCCTGACTAAGAGTTACAAGATAACCATAGCTTGCTTCAAGCCAACAATCTCCGTGGGATCGACCCTTACTCACGTAAGGTATTACTTGGACGACCCAGTGCACTTGCTGGTTAGTTGTGCGGAATTGCAAAAGTGTGATTGCAATTTCGTGCACCAGAGGCGTATCACTGGAAGAGACAGACTGGACCAGAGTACACCTCCCACCAACACGTACAAATTTGGCAACCTGTATTAGGAGCAGAAATTTGAAAAGTTCCTAAAGAGGAACTTGCATGTTGAGAGGATACTCGAAATCTAGGATGAGCTAAGCATATATACTGATGACAGAATTGCTCAGCAGGGTTGGAGGTTCCTAGGTCGGGAACTCCCGACAATGAATGCATCGTGGGTCAAGGAATTTTATGATAACTATTACTCTGGAGACTTGAATGTAGTTCACTTGAGAGGCAAGATGATTTTTGTTACCGAGGAGGCTATTGAGCATGCCCTTCACTTTCAGCCTGGGCTGAGCGGGAAAGATGCATTTGAAGTAGCAGAAAGTGAGAAGAAGATGAAGACTTTTGATTGGGACAGAGTGTTGGCAATGATTGCTAAACTTGAGAGTCAGTGGATATTTGGTTCTGACAAGACGACTCCTCAAGGGATTTCTGTTTGCTCTTTGACAAATGAGTGATGAACTCTAATTTTAGGGTTTATCTTTTGTTAATTTTGGTGGGTTTCATAAATGTCTCACACTTATTCACATAAGTATCATGCTTTTATGATTCCCTCCTAATTATGCTTCATAGTTCAAAACATGCTTTTTAGGCCTTAAAAATACTAAATTTTAATCTTCTCCTATCACCATTCGATGTCGTGATGCGTTTGTTAAGTGATTTCAAGATTTATAAGGCAAAAAAGGCTTAGAGGATGGAAAGGAAACATACTAAAATGCAAGGAACATGAAGAATAGAGATTTGGAGAAGCTGGTTCCCACGCGCACGCATGGAGGACGCGGACACATGACAATTGTGAAGTTTAGCCGATGCGCACGCATGACTGACGCATACGCGTGAGGTGACTCATTTATGGAAATCATGGCTGGCGAATTTTGAGAGGCTCTAAGCCCAAATTCAACTTGATTCTGAATGGGAAAAGGCCATGAATTGATGGGGGCGAAGAGGCAATGAAGCATACACATAATTAGACTTAAGTTTAGCTAGTTTTGGTTCTAGTTTTTCTAGAGAGATAACTTCCCACTTCTCTCTAGGTTTTAGGGTTTATTGCTCTTTGTCACTTTAATTCTTGGATTAGATCTTTTTAATTTCATTTCATGTTGCTTTAATTGTAGTTTCTACTCTTTGATTTCACTTAGTACTTTTGCCATTTTAGCTATTTTGAGATTTGAATTTGGATCTTGTTGGAATTACTTTTTATTAATGCATTGAGTTTTCTTTCATGTTCATTGTTGTTATTTGGTTTGTTATTAGCAATTATTGTTAGTGGTAGCTTTGAATTTAATTTATTTTTCAATTTTATAATGTTTTCCTTTAGTGCATTCAAGGTATTTGTGAAAATGCATCTTATGACTATGGAATAGATTTCTATTCTTGGCTTAGGGGTTGAGTGTTGGAAACTCTTGAATTGTCAATTTCTAATGTGGATGGGTAATTGAAGGTTGCTAATTAGGTTGCACCTCACTAAATCTAGTCTCTCATTAGGAGTTGACTAGGACTTGTGAGTTCAAGTTAATTATATCCACTTGACTTCCCTTCATTGCTAGAGGATAACTAAGTGGAAGTACTAAGAAATTTCCATCATTTGATGATGATAATAAGGATAGGAATTCCAATTCTCTTCCCTAGCCAAGACCTTCATATTAATTGATTGTCATTCACTTCTATTAGCTTGAGTTCCTAGTTTCTCAATTTAATTGCATATCTTGTATGCTTATATGTTTTTAGTTGTAGCTATCTTGATGCATTCTTGTTAGTTAGATGATGCTTGATTGGTACTTTTAGTTATCTTACTTTAATTGTTACTTGTTTGTTGCTTTTCTATACTTGTCAATTTACTTCTACTGTAACCAATCCAAAACCTGAAAATCCTAACCAAAAATGTGCATTCTAGTGCAAGTCCTTGGAAGAATGACCCGGGATTCAACCCCCAGTTATTGAATTCATTGTTTTGACATACTCTTTTAAACTTTGATTAGGGGTATCTCATCGGTTGGAACTATACTTTGTGACATTAAACTGGAAAAATCCTTTGGTGAATTCCTAACCGGCATTTATCCCACATCAATTTTTTGGCACCATTGGCAGGGACTTGCAATGGTGTTATATTGTTGGCTAGTGAGAATATGTATATATGTGAATAGCTACTCTTTTCTTGATTATTTGCTAGTCTAGTCTTTAGTTAGAATTTATAGTAGTAGTAATTAGTAGACATCTTATTCTAGCATAGCTTATTGTCATGAATTCTATGTTTATTTTCTTGAATGATGTGTTCATTGTCGGATCCGAGCTTAACCCCTGTTGATCCAGAAATTGAAAGAACTGCATCACATCTTAGGCAAGCTCAGCGTTGGTTAGCTTTTGAGGGTAGTGAAGCGGCTTCCGCCAAATCACCAACCTTATCCGAAGCGTCATTTGAAAGGGAACCTATTTATTTTTCTATTGGCTCTACTGATATCTCCTCTATTGACTTAGGTACCAACACCATGGCCGCCCCAAGAAAAATCACTCTCAAAAAGGCGGGTGCTACGGACTTCACTCTCTAACCGCTTCATGTGCGTAATCCAGACGTGGATGCTAATTTTGAACTAAAGACGGCCTTGATCACATCTTAGGGACTTTCAAGATGTATGCTCAACTACTAGGCAAGAGGGCTCAGATGAAGCTGCTATTTGGATGTTTGCTTTCCCATTTTCTCTTGAGGGAAGGGCAAAAGAGTGGTTTTATACCCTACCCGATGATGTTGTCACCAATTGGAATTTGCTTCGAAGGGAATTCCTAGACAAATTCTTCCTTCCGGAGGTGACAGAGGTTAAGGAAAGAGATCTCATGCATCATTCAAGGTGAGTCGGAATATGAGTATTGGGGGCGCTTTAGGAAGCTTCTTGATTCATGCCATCATCACATGATTGTTAATTTGGTGTTGATTAGTTACTTTTACCAAGGCATGAAGCCTCAAGATAAGATTCTCTTGGATGCTTCAAGTAATGGCTCTTTAACGAAGTATAAAACGGCAGAGGAAGCTTGGCAACTTATCACCGATTTAACCGAATCTGCCTAACATGCAAAGTAAAGAAACAATCATCCAATGACCATCAATAAGGTTTCTTCTAGTGAGTCTGCCCTAACCAAGACCTTAGGGGAGATGACCACCATTCTTAAACAAATCCATCAAAACCAACAACAACTCCCTCCATCACAACAACAATACCAAATGGTAGTCCCACAAAGAGTGTATGGAATTTGTGCTTGCAATTCTCAATATACCGATGAATGTCCACAACTCCAAGAGGACAATATCTTGGTGGCCACCAATGCTTACTTCAACCGCTCAACCCAAGGCTCCTATCAACAAGGGAGAAATTATAACCAAGGGTGGAAAAACCAAGGTTGGCAAGACAATTCCAACCAAGGGTGGAGAGACAATCACAACCAAGGATGGAGATATGTTTCGAATCAAAGAGGAAACAACAACTTTCAATCATACCACAATCAACAAAACCAATCATTCCCACCACAAACCAAGGCCAAAGATATCAACCTCCCCATCAAAGACAAGCTCAAGTGCCTCAAATCACCTAACCATAAGTTCCTCAAATCACCTACCCTTCTTCTTCCTCCAATCAAGCTCCAATGGATGATGTACTCTGCATTATTCTTCAAGAGCAAAGAGAATTTCACTCCACCATTCAAGAGCTTATAGCCCGCTTACCTCTACCATCCAACCAAACTCAAAGCCCCTCTCAACCCTTAAGCTCAAGTGCACTTTCCTCTCAACCATTACCTAACCCCAAGAGTGGCATCAATGCCATCACCTTGAGGTCCGGCACCATACTACAAGAAAGGAGTCCCAAAGAGTAAAGTGCAAGGGAGGCTACTTTAGCTGAAGATGTTGTTGAGGTGTAGGATGTGGAAGATGAGGAAGAAGCTCAAGAAAAAGAGGCTCTAGGGAGAAAGCTGTGTTGAAAGAAGCCATTCCAATCCCATTTCCAACCTTGGCAAAGAGAACCAAAAAGCAATTGGAGTTGGATCCAAATATGGTGAATATCTTCAAAAAGGTTGAGGTAACTATTCCCCTTTTTTATGCTATTTGCCAAGTTCCTAAATATGCCAAGTTTTTAAAGGATTTATGCATGAACAAGGAAAGGATTAATGAGTTGGAAACTATTCCTTTGGGTAGTTCAATTTCTACTTTAATGGGTGCTATTCTTGAAAAATATGGAGATCTGGGACCTTGCTTAGTATCTTGCACTATAAGTGGTACTTAATTTGTGGATTGTATGTGTGATCTTGGTGCTTGTGTAAGCATTATGCCCTCATCTGCACGCTTTGTTTTGGCCGACAAGAGCATTATTTCTGTGGTTGGTATTGCTGAGGATGTTTTAGTGAGCATCAAGGGATTGACCTTTCCGATCCATTTCTACATCCTTGAGATGCTTCCTAATGACTCCGGGAAGCCTTCATCTATCTTATTAGGGAGACCCTTTTTGAAAACCTCTCGGTTTAAACTTTATGCATTCTCAAGAACCTACTCTATTGAGATTGATGGTAGAGCAGTAAGCTTTTATTTGGATGAGGCTATGAAGCATCCACCGGAAGACCACTCTATCTTTCGGTGTGACATTGTTGATGAAGTTATGTCCGAAGTCTACCATGAGACCCTTGATAAGATGAATTTGAGCATAAGGCCAAGTGTGGGGAAGCTAAATGAATGTGATGAAGACACCTTGCCACCCCCAATATTGCCAAAGAAAAATGTACCAAGTCATGAGTTCAATATGGAATTGAAGCCTCTACCCTCACACCTCAAATACGCCTTTCTCTATAACAATCCAAAACTCCCAGTGATTATTGCAAGGGAGCTTACTTCCGATCAAGAGGAGAGATTACTTGATGTGTTGCAAGGGAATAGAAAGGCTATTGGGTGGAGCCTGGCGGATATAGTGGGTATAAGCCCCCATGTTTGTGAGCATCACATTTTTCTAGAGGAGGGAGCTAAGCCGGTCTGCCAACCACAAAGAAGATTAAACCCCACTATCTTGGAAGTTGTTAAAAAAGAGGTTACTAGACTTCTAGAGGCTGATATTATCTATCATATCTCGAATAGTGAATGGATTAGCTCGGTGCAAGTTGTGCCGAAGAAGTCAAGTGTCACAATGGTTAAGAGTGAAAGCGGCGAACTCATGGCAACTAAAGTGCAAAACACTTGGAGGGTATACATTGACTATAGGCGCTTGAACTTGGCAACCCGGAAGGACCACTACCCACTTCCATTTATTGATCAAATGCTTGACCGGTTGTTAGGTAAATCACGCTATTGTTTCGTAGATGGCTATACTGGTTATTTCCAAATTCATATAGCACTGAAAGATCAAGAAAAGACTACTTTTACATGTCCCTTCAGAATGTATTCTTACAAGAGGATGCCTTTTGGCTTATGTAATGCACCTGCGATGTTCCAAAGGTGCATGACTAGCATCTTTTCTAATTTCCTTGAGCATTGCATGGAAATTTTTATGGATGACTTTAGTGTTTATGGAGATTCATTTGATGATTGCTTCGGTAGTTTGGTCAAATTACTAGAAAGATGTTCTAGCTCAAACCTTGTTCTCAATTTTGAAAAGTGCCATTTTACGATTAAACACGGTATTGTGTTAGGCCACTTCGTTTCTAGTGATGGTATTTCTATGGATCCTGCAAAAGTTGAAGTTGTTTCTGGATTACCTTCTGTGAGGGAAGTCCGTTCTTTTCTTGGTCACGCATGTTTTTACCGGCGGTTCATAAAGGACTTTACTAAGGTGGCTTTACCTCTATCTCAATTGCTCCAAAAGGACATAGAATTTGATTTCAATGAGGTGTGCATGGAAGCATTTGATACATTGAAGGAAGCCTTGACCAAAGCTCCCATAGTGAGAGGGCCAAATTGGAGTAGCCCGTTTGAGATCATGTGTGATGCATCCAATCATGTAGTGGAGCCGCGCTTGCACAGTGCGATGGTAAGGATCCTTATGTTATAGCTTATGCCTCTAAGACTCTAGATGGAGCCCAATCCAATTATACTACCACTGAAAAAGAATTATTGACAATTGTCTTTACTTTGGATAAATTCCGGACTTATTTACTTAGTTCTAAGGTAGTAGTATACTCGGATCATGGGGCATTGAAATATTTGTTGGCAAAGAAAAAGTCTAAGCCGAGATTGATCCGATGGATATTACTCTTGCAAGAATTTGATTTAGAGATCAAGGATAGGAGTGGATCACAGAATTTAGTAGCAGACAACCCGCTTTGAACATTTGACATGTGACTCCACCCATATCAATGATGTTTTTCCCTTAGATGCCTTGCAATAAATCTCGGAAGTTACTCCTTGGTTTGCATCTATTGCCAATTACTTGGTAGGCCATACCTTTTCTCCACACTTTTCTAAGCACCAAAGGGACAAGCTTAAGAGTGAGTCTAAGTATTACATATGGGATGATCCCTACTTATGGAGATGTGGTGCTGACCAAGTAATTAAGAGGTGTGTGCCTCAAATGGAATTCCGGTCTATTTTAGAAGCCCGCCACTCCTCTGAAATTAGTGGGCACTTTGGTCCTCAACGAACGGCAAGAAAAGTGTTAGACTGTGGATTTTGGCAGCCTGGCCTATTCAAAGATGCAACCCTCTTTTGTAATTCTTGTCGCCAATGCCAAATATTTGGAAATATATCCAAAAGGAATGAAATTCCTCAACAACTTATGTTATTCTGTGAAATTTTTGACGTTTGGGGCATTGACTTTATGGGTCTGTTTCCAAACTCCAATGGTTTTCTCTACATCTTGTTAGCAGTTGATTGCGTCTCTAAATGGGTGGAAGCAATTTCAACCCGTACTGATGATGCTAACATTGTTGCTTCCTTTGTAAGAAATTATCTTATTTGCCATTTTGGATCGCCACGAGCAATCGTGAGCGATCAAGGCTCACACTTTTACAACAAGAGGATAGCAACTTTCATGAAGAGATATGGCATTATCCATAAGGTTTCCATAGCTTATCATCCCCAGAAAAATGGCCAAGAAGAGGTCTCTAACTGGGAAATCAAAAGAATTTTAGAGAAGATGGTGAAACCCCATAGGAGGGATTGGAGCTCTAAGCTTGGAGATGCACTATGGGCCTACCAGATGGCTTATAAGACACCAATCGGCATGAGTCTGTTCCGGTTGGTCTACAGAAAGGCATGCCACCTTCTGGAAGAAATTCAGCATAAGGCGTATTGGGCCATCAAGGAATGTAATTCAGGGTTAGGTGGAGTCGGAATTGATAGAAAATTGCAATTGGAGGAATTAGAGTGCATAAGATTAGAGGCATATAAGAATTCAAGAATCTACAAGGAAAAGGTGAAGGCGGTGCATGACCGGAATATCAAAAGAAGAAAGTTTAGAGTTGGAGATCAAGTGCTTCTTTGTAGCACAAATCCCTACACTTTCGTACTGATGTACCAGCAAGTACACTGGGTCGTCTAAGTAATACCTGGTCAAGTTAGGGTCGATCCCACGATGATAGTGGTTTGAAGCAAGCTATGGTTATCTTGCAGGTCTTAGTCAGGCAGATCGAAAGGTTATTAGATTTGTGAGATTTGAAACTATGAAGACATAAAACTAATAAAGATACTGTGTAAATTAAGTGGAATCAGTAAAAGGATTATTGGAATAAAATCAGTAAAATGGATATAATTGAGGATTAGAGTTGCTTAGCCTTTTTGAATTAACTCTGGTATTACTGTCTTCTCTGCTTGTGAGTGATTTCTTCTATGGCAGGCTATATGTGATCAAAGCCATGGGCCGTGGTCATTGATCTCCTCTGCTACAAATTGAACGCCATTGGCCGTGGTCATCCGATCTGATGAAGGGTGAAGCTCTAGAAGTTCATTCTCTTGGCGATCCAACTCAAAATGCCACAAACAAGGTCGAATCTTCTAGATCAGAGAATGCTGCTTCTTTAGATTCTAGCCTATACCACGGAGACCCTAATCTCCCCAAAAATTGGTAGAACTGATGTCTTGAGAAGTCCCCAACGAAGTCGTGGATTAGCCGTCTGAGAGATGTATACACATAGCTGTTGGCTCGTGCTTTCCAGTCACGTATTCACACGAACCCAAGTAGACGCGGGTGTTTGTCAGGCACGTTCGTCTTAGTATGATGAAAAGAGTTGATTGTCACTGATCATCCTATTCACCATGTTGAAGAGCGAGTATACATCTTAGAAGTAAATCAAACACGGATCTAAGAAGAAATAGTTATATTTTTATTAATTCATAGGACTCAGCAGGACTCCTCCCCTCAACTAGGAGTTTTAGAAACTCATACTGATGTAAAATACAATGGTAAAAACATGTATGCTGAATGAAAAAGTATTCGAATAACAGAAATTAAATCCCTTAAATACTACACTCATGACTAGTAAGGGTAAAACAGTCTTTTTAGTGCTAAAATCCACTTCTGGGGCCCACATATGAGTGTTTGGGCTGAGCTTTGATGTGATCCACGTGCTATGAGGTCTCTTTGGGCGTTGAACACCAGCTAAGTTCTGCTCCTTGGGCGCTGGACGCAAGAAAGGGTCGCAGGGAGTTGGCGTTGAACACCTATTTTGGGCCTTCTAGTCCAAAACAAAGTATAAACTATTATATATTGCTGGAAAGCTCTAGAAGTCAGCTTTCCATATCCATTAAGAATGTTCCATTTAGACTTTTGTAGCTCCAGAAAATTGCTTCCGAGTGTAAGGAGGTCAAATCTAGACAGCATCTGTAGTGCTTTCTCTGTCTCTGAATCAGACTTTTGCTCCAGCTCCTCAATTTCAGCTAGAAAATACCTGAAATGGTACAAAAATACACAAACTCAAAGTGGAATCCAAAATTGTGAATTTAACACTAAAACCTATAAAAACATAATAAAAACTAAACAAAACGTATTAAAAACTATATGAAAACTATGCCAAAAAAATGTATAAAATATCCGCTCATCATAACATCAAATTTAAACTGTTACTTGTCCCCAAGCAACCAAAAATAAAATAGGATGAAAAGAAGATTAGGATGCAATAAATCTCTGAGTTTCTAATGAAGCTTAGTTTCAATTAGATGAGCGGGACTTAGTAGCTTTTTGCTTCTGAATACTCTTGGCATCTCACTATCCATTAAAAATCAGAATGGCTGGCATCTTTAGGAACATATAATCCAGATGATATTATTGATTCTCCTAGTTTAGCTCTTTTTCATTCTTGAACACAGCTTTTAGAGTCTTGGCCGTGACCCTAAGCACCTTGTTTTCCAATGTTACCACCTGATACAATAATGCCACAGACACTTTAACTGGGTGAACCTTTTCAGATTGTGACTTAGCTTTGCTAGAGTCCCTAGATAGAAGTGTCTAGAGTTCTTAAGCACACTCTTTTTGCTTTGGACCACAACTTTAACCACTTAGTCTCAAGCTTTTCACTTGACACCTTCACGGCACAAGCACATGGTGAGGGACAACTTGGTTTAGCCGCTTAGGCCAGGATTTTATTCTTGTGGGCTCTCCTATCCATTAATGCTCAAAGCCTTGGATCCTTTTACCCTTTCCTTTTGGTTTAAAGGGTTACTTGCTTTTTCAATCTACCCTCATTTTCTTGCATTTTTGGACACTAATCGATTTTTCTTCTTTTTATTTATTTATTTAATTTTTTTGCATGCATAATAATTTTTTTTCTTTTGCAACATGCTTTTTCTTTTTCTTTTTGCTGCTTTTTCTTGCTTCAAGAATCAATTTTTAGATTTTTCAAATTATTAATTATATTTTTCCTTTTTCTTCATTCCTTCAAGAGCCAGCATCCTAAAATTCCAACTTCAAATATGCATTGTTTATTCTTTCATTTAGAAAACTAAAACAATACCACCACATCAAAATAATTTAACTATTCTTTATTGGAAAGCTCGAATATTTTATGCATCTTTATTTTTTCTAAAAAAATCTACTATTTTATTCATGTTTAATGATGATAAGAGGAATAATTTATAACTAATTGGAAAAATAAAAATTAATTAATTACTACTAATGCTTATGTAATCTTAGAAATTAAAAAACATAAAAGTAAAAATAAAAATAAAAATAAAGACTTAATTACAACCTGATCATGCAACTATAAATTATGCTGGAAATACGTGAGACAGGAATATGAATAGTCACAGGGTTTGATCAATCCATTGAGTTCTAGGCAGGCATATGTCCTCTAGGACTTGATCAAGCTTTTGGTTGGCTACAACCCTTCTATTGTATGACTCACGGTCATCCTTTTGCAGAGGTAGTTTGAAGATCTCTCTCACCCTATTTAGATGAAAGTACATGATCTTCCCTCTAACCATGGTGCGAAAAGTATGGAAGGTTGTTCTATCTTTCTTTTTCTTATCTGTCATCTATAGATTTGTATAGAATTCCTGGATTATGTTGTATCCAACATTTAATTCGGGATTACTTATAATTTCCCAGCCTCTCCTTTGAATCTGCTCTTGGATCTCCGTGTATTCTTCTTCTCCAAGGTTGAATCCCACTTCAGGGATTACTAGCCTTTTACTCATTATCTTGTGATAATGATCTTCATGTTACTTGGTAAGGAATCGAACAGGCTTGAAAATAACTGTTGAGTTGTCTTCTTTCTTGTTTTTTGGGGTGGTCTTACCACTTTTTAGAGCCATGGGATTGAATTCTTGATGAGAGAACAGGACTCCTGCCTCACCAAATTTAAAATTTTGCTCATCTTCGAGCAAAGAGTGAGAAAGGAAGAAGTAGAAAAGAGAATAGAAAAAGGAAAAAAAGAGGAGAGAATTCGAATGAGAGGTGGAGAGTGAGGGAGAGAGGCATGGTTACACATATATATAGGGAGGGGGAGGGATTTTCGAAAATAATTATAATAAAGAGATAATTTTTTTTTTTTTTGGAAAAAGATAGAAAAAGATAAGTTTTTAAATTTAAAAGAGAAAACATTTTAAGAGGATAGAAAAGGCTATAAAGACAAGATAAGAAGTATGAAAAATATTTGAAATTTTAATAAAAGATATGAATGATGACAAGTCATCTTAGCCTAGTTTCACTAGTCTTTTTCTTTGTTTTCATTAGGTTTTATGCACTTTCTTGCATTCTAAGTAAGTGATTTAGAATGGAAATGCATGACTTCTTTGAATCAAACAACCACCATCTAATTGATGCTAAATCATAAGGTTTAGGCTAAATTTAATTGATTTTTAATGATTTATAAACCTTGTGAATTTGGTGATACTTTGATTGGTTGTTTTGATTTCTTGTAGGTGAAGAAAAGAAGAAAAGAAGAAAGCGTGGCTTAAGAACTGTGGCTCAAGGAAAAGAAAAGTGTGGCACATGAAAGGAGCACAACAAAAATTTCCAAGGAAGCAATGTTTCAATGCTCTGCTCACTTTGTGAGCTGAGCACAATTTGAAGCCAAGAAACAAGGAAAGGAAAAACAACGCTCAGCTCACAAAGTGAGCATTATCGGGCTCCCACAAGAAATAAATCAAAGAAAATAAGTTGCCAATGCTTGCTCCAAAGTTTGAACCCATGACCAAAGGGGATGGGGGGAGCGCTACTCACAAGAGAAAATAAGCAAAAAAATGGCCAAATGCATCATCCAGGATTCGAACTCAGCACCTAAAGGAAGCAAGGAGCTAGGCACCACAAGAAACCCAAGGAAAAGCTCCAGCACATGCGCTCAGCAAGTTTCGAACCAAGGACCTCTCCTTGTGAGCACCAATGCTTAGCTCACTTGGAGAGCTGAGCGCTACCCATGGGCATCACGCGAGCACTTTGACACGGGCCAGGGGGAGTGGAGCGTGCACTTGACAAGGCAAGGAGCACAAGGCGCGCACAAGACATGCACCAAGGCACCAATGCTCAGCTCACTTTGTGAGCTGAGCATTCCCCTGATGCTTTCCACGCTACAAGGAACCCACACACAAGGCCTCAATGCTCAGCTCAACTTGTGAGCTGAGCATCCTCCTGGAACCAAATTCTTCATGGGCTGAAAATTGAATTAAAAATCCAACTTAATTCATTTCTTCACCAAATCAAAAGCCCATCCAAATTCCAAAATCCAAGAATAGAAAGTGTATAAATAGGAGCTAGTTTGATGTAATTAGGGCCTCTAGAATCTCTTTTGAATTTTCCTTTTTACTTTCATTTTAAGCTTTTACTTTTGAATTTAGATCATAGAGAATTGGGAAGGGGAATTGATCTCTCTTCTTCCTTGTTCTTGCTTGAGCACTTTTTAATTTTCTTGCTTTGGATCTTGGGTGAAGAATTGAAGAACTTCTGTTTCAATCTCACCTTGAGATCTCTTGTTTACTCTTTCTGCATAATTGAATTTCAAATTCCATTTACTGCTTCATCTTCTACTCTTTCTGCAATCTACTTTCATTTATTTCTTCTGCAATTGTTCTTGTTGGATCAAGGAAGGATTTGAGATCTAGAATTGTTATCTAGTCTCTTCCACTCCTGAGATCTTCATCCTCCTTTAAATTGCTGCAAATTAAGCATCGTTCATTTTCTGTTTTTAGATCTTCAAAGCATTTTTACTTTTTCTGTTGAGATCTATTTCCATTTAATCAATCCTCTACTCTTCTGTTTGTTAAAATTTACCTTTGCTTGTTTAAATTCTACAATCCCAATTCCCAATACCTTTTATGATTCAAGCAATTTACATTTCTTGCATTTTAAGCTTCAGTTATTTACATTTCTTACAATCTAAGTTTCTATGCTTTACATTACTTGCACTTTAAGATTCAGCCTCTTTACTTTCTTGCTTTTTGATTTACTGCAATATTCCCTTCTCCCTTTACATTCCAAGCAATTTAGCTTCTGTTAATGATAAACCACTCAACCAATACTTGATTCGCTTGACTAAATCAACCACTAAACTAAAATTGCTCAATCCTTCAATCCCTGTGGGATTGACCTCACTCTAAGTGAGTTTTACTACTTGATGCGACCCGGTACACTTGCCAGTGAGTTTTGTGTCGGATTGTTTTCCACACATCAAATTTTTGGCGCCGTTGCCGGGGATTGAAATAGATTGACAATGATTAAGTGAAGTGGAGGTCTAGATCAAGCACTATTTCTTTTCTGTTTCTTTAATTTTCAACTAACACACTAACTGTTTGAGACTTTGCCTCTACGAACACACTAACTGTTTGAAGTTTTGTCTCAACTAACTACACTCAATTTTCAAAAGCACCACTATGTGTTCCTTGTGTTGATTTGTATGTCACAGGAAAGAAGAGAAGCCAGAGGGAAGGCTATCATTGAAGAAGGAGTCTCTGAGAAAGAAGAACATCACGACATGAAGCCGCAACTCATTACATTAACAAGAACAATTGCTTCTATGGCAGAAATCCAATGGAGGATCCTAAGCAGCACATATCCACTTTTATGAAGACTTGTGGTGCTGACAAACCCAATGGTATAGATCATGACACCTATAAGCTCTTGTTATTCCCCTTCTCACTAAGGGATGAAGCTGCACAATGGCTTGAAACTTTTCCCCAAGGAAGTATCACTAGTTGGAACAATTTGGTTGCCAAGTTTCTAGCCAAATTCTCCTCATCCCAACAAACCATCGAGCTGAAAGAGGGAATACATCTAATCATACAAGGAGGGGAAGAACCACTCTTCAAAGCATGGGAAAGATACAAGAAAGTAAGTGACAAAGTGGGTCTCCAAGCTTTCTATGAAGGATTAACCCCAGAAACAAGAGAAGCTGTTGATTACTTCTCAGATGGCCTACTCAAAGCGACAACAACCCAAGGAACTGCAATTTTCAATGACAAAGGAGTCAACAATCAACACTCGTTTGAGAAACCACAGAAGGCAATTTCAGAAAAGTAAGTGATGAATCTTGAAGGAGTGAAGGCAGTCATGAATCAAAACAAGCAACTATACCATCAAACTCGGCAACAACTGGAGCTGATAGCTAGAAAAATTGATTGTCTACATTCTGCTACAGTGAATGCACAATTTCCACCATGGAAGCTACATTCCTATCTAGGAATGGGGGAGTACCAACATCAAGAACTAAGAAGTTTCAACCATGGCAAATTCATGAACGCAAACAACCAAACTCACCCATTCAATAATGCCAATCAAAACCAATGCTCACAAAACATGCACCCTTAGTCTCATAACAACTCACAAACCAACAGAATACCTCTCCAACACCCCACAAACCACCAATCACACAAGATTCTCAGAGGATCACCAGCTTGGAAATCTTAATAGAGAGAATGATGAAACACCAAGAGGTGACAACGAAAAACCAGGAAGCCTCAATTAAAAGAATTGAGGAGCAAATGCAACAACTGGCTAAACACCTTGCAGAAATGAGTGAGAGGGCTATGAAAAAGGAATCAATCATCCAAGAAAAGCATCACAGAAAAATTCCACAAGAAGAAACAGAGGAAAGGAAGCCCATAGTGAGAGGAGGAGACCAAAGGCAACATGATTTTCAACTTCCATGATCAACAGAGTGGAGGATGTCAAGCTAGTGACAATAAAGAAGCGCTTGTTGGGAGGCAACCCAACCTGAGGTAGTTTTCTTTTCATAGCTATTTTAATAAAAAGGTTAATTAGCTTTATCTATATTGCAAGAAGCTAAGTTTGGTGTTGCACACCAAAACAATATAAGGGAGAATGGAGGATTCGAAGTTTGGTATTCCACCAAAATCTCATCATAAAATATATTCTCACCTCCTGCATAATGCTAGCTTCAAGCATTTAGTTTAACTAGTTAACTATTTTGCTATTTCCTAGTTTTCATTTTTGTTACTTTTAGCAAAGAAAAAAAGAGTTCACATATGGTTAATTTGACGCATGAGAACCACTAGCAAGGTACTAAGTTTGGTGTTCCCACACCAAAGTAAGTTCAAAAGCTCACAGATAATTAATGCATGCTAACCATTTTTTGAGTGCTTGGGGAACAAGCAACTTTTAATATCACTGCAGAGCATCATACAAGCTTTTGGAAAGATTAAGCATCATCATTCAAAGAGATGAAAGAGGAATGTGAAGACCAGCAATGATGATGATGAGGACAAGGAAAGCAAGTAAACTCCAAAAGGTTGTATTATTAAGTGATTATTTTACATCAGATATTGTTGTGATTGAAAGTGATATTGTACCCCTGTCTGTCTGCATAGTTTAGTTTTTCTGTAATTCAATAATTGAGATGCTTGAATCATCACAACCCTATACTCTCCAAACTTGCTTGCACTCAATTTCTCAAGAAGGCATCACATAACAGTTCTTTGAAAAGAAGGATTGAGGAATTAAACAATTTTGAGGCAAGTAAAAGATTAGGAGAAGTGGTGGTTCTAGTTGTGTGATTATGCATTGAGGTTGCATGCTTATAAAAACTTGCATGGGAGCTCATAGGCAGGACATAGAGTTCAAAGAAGTGTTGTGGAGATTCTCAAACATTTATTGATCCAAGAGGCAGCAAACAAAAGAAAGAAAACACAAAAATGAAAGAACATGGCCCAAGGCTCTGAGCATCAATTACTAGGTAGGAAAGAAAGAAGAAACAAAACTCAAAGAGTTGTTATCCTAGTAAATGCTTGTGGTCGAATTGTGTCAAAGAGAGAGGCTTGAGTAAGTAAATCCTTAGGGGTGCTTTAACACCTAATACCTTAAAACCAACTGGTTTAGGAGTATTGATTGAAAGCTTATCTAAAGAGCCGCTTTGAGACATGACACTTAGAGTCAAGGCCAAAACACAGAAACTATAAGCTACTTCAAGGTGATTACCTATAGAGAGATCTCCATGATATCATTTGGATGAAAGTCCTAAGACCTAAGACTTTCAAGATGTAGGGACTAGTAAGCACTGAAGCCCTTGCATGAGCATATAATTTAGAGTTCACCCCAATATCACCTAATCACTTCACTCACAGGATAGTACATGATATTCCTTAAATCCATTCTGATTGAAAGAACCCTTGAGCATAATTCTTCTCTTGCTTGGAGACAAGCAAGTTTTAAGTTTGGTGTTGTGATGACAAGTCATCTTAGCCTAGTTTCACTAGTCTTTTTCTTTGTTTTCATTAGGTTTTATGCACTTTCTTGCATTCTAAGTAAGTGATTTGGAATGGAAATGCATGACTTCTTTGAATCAAACAACCACCATCTAATTGATGCTAAATCATGAGGTTTAGGCTAAATTTAATTGATTTTTAATGATTTATAAACCTTGTGAATTTGGTGATACTTTGATTGGTTGTTTTGATTTCTTGTAGGTGAAGAAAAGAAGAAAAGAAGAAAGTATGGCTTAAGAAGTGTGGCTCAAGGAAAAAAAAGTGTGGCAAAGAACATGAGGAAGCGTGGCACATGAAAGGAGCATAACAAAAATTTCCAAGGAAGCAATGTTTCAATGCTCTGCTCACTTTGTGAGCTGAGCACAATTTGAAGTCAAGAAACAAGGAAAGGAAAAACAATGCTTAGCTCACAAAGTGAGCATTATCGGGCTCCCACAAGAAATAAATCAAAGAAAATAAGTTGCCAATGCTTGCTCGAAGGTTTGAACCCATGACCAAAGGGGATGGGGGAGCGCTACTCACAAGAGAAAATAAGCAAAAAAATGGCCAAATGCATCATCCAGGATTCGAACTCAGCACCTAAAGGAAGCAAGGAGCAAGGCACCACAAGATAACCAAGGAAAAGCTCCGGCACATGCACTCAGCAAGTTTCGAACCAAGGACCTCTCCTTGTGAGCACCAATGCTCAGCTCACTTGGAGAGCTGAGCGCTACCCATGGGCATCACGCGAGCACTTTGACATGGGCCAGGGGGAGTGGAGCGCGCGCTTGACAAGGCAAGGAGCACAAGGCGCGCACAAGACATGCACCAAGGCACCAATGCTCAGCTCACTTTGTGAGCTGAGCATTCCCCTGATGCTTTCCACACTACAAGGAACCCACACACAAGGCCTCAATGCTCAGCTCAACTTGTGAGCTAAGCAACCTCCTGGAACCAAATTATTCATGGCCTGAAAATTGAATTAAAAATCCAATTTAATTCATTTCTTCACCAAATCAAAAGCCCATCCAAATTCCAAATCCAAGAATAGAAAGTGTATAAATAGGAGCTAGTTTGATGTAATTAGGATCTCTAGAATCACTTTTGAATTTTCCTTTTTACTTTCATTTTAAGCTTTTACTTTTGAATTTAGATCTTAGAGAATTGGGAAGGGGAATTGATCTCTCTTCTTCCTTGTTCTTGCTTGAGCACTTTTTAATTTTCTTGCTTTGGATCTTGGGTGAAGAATTGAAGAACTTCTGTTTCAATCTCACCTTGAGATCTCTTGTTTACTCTTTCTGCATAATTGAATTTCAAATTCCATTTACTGCTTCATCTTCTACTCTTTCTGCAATCTACTTTCATTTATTTCTTCTGCAATTGTTCTTGTTGAATCAAGGAAGGATTTGAGATCTAGAATTGTTATCTAGTCTCTTCCACTCCTGAGATCTTCATCCTCCTTTAAATTGCTGTAAATTAAGCATCGTTCATTTTCTGTTTTTAGATCTTCAAAGCATTTTTACTTTTTCTGTTGAGATCTATTTCCATTTAATCAATCCTCTACTCTTCTGTTTGTTAAAATTTACCTTTGCTTGTTTAAATTCTGCAATCCCAATTCCCAATACCTTTTATGATTCAAGCAATTTACATTTTTTGCATTTTAAGCTTCAGTTATTTACATTTCTTGCAATCTAAGTTTCTATGCTTTACATTACTTGCACTTTAAGATTCAGCCTCTTTACTTTCTTGCTCTTTGATTTACTGCAATATTCCCTTATCCCTTTACATTCCAAGCAATTTAGCTTCTGTTAATGATAAACCACTCAACCAATACTTGATTCGCTTGACTAAATCAACCACTAAACTAAAATTGCTCAATCCTTCAATCCCTGTGGGATCGACCTCACTCTAAGTGAGTTTTACTACTTGATGCGACCTGGTACACTTGCCGGTGAGTTGTGTCGGATCGTTTTCCGCACATCAATGAACAAGATAAGAAGAGAATTTGAAAGATTTTGAAAACAAGTTGTAAAAGATATGAAACTTTGAAAAGGATTGGAAAAATTTTGAAAAAAAGTTTTAATTTTGAAATTAAATTGAAATTGAGGTATTTGAAAAACAGAACAAGAATTGATTTAAAAATCAAAGAATTTTTGAAATTTAATTGGAAGAAGATGAGTTTAATCAAGAGAAGATTCAAAATTTGAAATTAACTTCATGCTGCCTTGCTAGTGTTTAAACGCCCAGAATAATTGCATTTTGGCATTGAATGCCAAAGTAGTCCTCCCTTTTGGGCATTAAACGCCTAGCCAGGGAGCCCTGGCTGGGCGTTTAACGCCAGGGATATGCTCCTTCTTGGGCATTAAATGCCCAACTAGGGCCTCCTGAGTAGCGTTTAATGTCAGGCCTGCTGTCTCCTACTGGAGAAGCCGTTTCTCTCCTACTGCCTTAGCATCAAGGTTGAGGAATCTAGTAGCCCAATAGGCTTCATGTTCTAGTTCCATTGGCAAATGACAGGACTTCTCATACACTAACTGATATGGTGAAGTTCTAATGGGAGTTTTGAAAGCTGTTCTGTATGCCACAGAGCATCATCAAGCTTTCTAGCCCAATCCTTTCTAGAGGCACTTACTGTCCTCTCTAGGATTTGCTTTAGTTCTCTATTTGAGACTACAGCTTAACACAGAATCCAGCTGTCTGTTGCAGAAATGAGTTCCTCCATCACTAATTAGTGTCCTAGGGAAACCAAATCTAATGAAGATGTTCTTTTGGAGGAACTTCATTACTACTATGGTGTCATTAGTGGGTGTTGCTATTTCTTCAACCCATTTAGACACATAATCTACTGCCACAAGGATGTAGGTGTTTGAGTATGAAGGCGGGAAGGGTCCCAAAAAATTTATGCCCCACACGTCAAATAACTCAATCTTTAAGATTCCTTGCTGAGGCATGATGTGACCAAGAGGAAGATTGCTAGCCCTTTGGCAACTATCGCAGTTACGGATGAACTCTCTAGAATCCTTAAAGAGAGTAGGCCAGTAAAAGCCACTTTGGAGTACCTTAGTGGCTGTCCGCTGATGAGCGGATAATTTGTACGCTTTTTGGCATTGTTTTTAGTATGTTTTTAGTATGATCTAGTTAGTTTTTAGTATATTTTTATTAGTTTTTAGTTAAAATTTACTTTTCTAGACTTTACTATGAGTTTGGGTGTTTTTCTGTGATTTCAGGTATTTTCTGGCTGAAATTGAGGGACCTGAGCAAAAATCTGATTCAGAGACTAAAAAGGACTGCAGATGCTGTTGGATTCTGACCTTCCTGCACTCGAAGTGGATTTTCTGGAGCTACAGAAGCCCAATTGGCGCGCTCTCAACGGCGTTGGAAAGTAGACATCCTGGGCTTTCCAGAAATATATGATAGTCCATACTTTGCCCAAGATTTGATGGCCCAAACCGGCGTGGCAAATCAGCCTCAGAAATTCCAGCGTTTAACGCTGGAACTGGCATAAAACTTGGAGTTAAACGCCCAAACTGGCA
>NC_029779.3:19682999-19683582 GCF_000817695.3 Arachis duranensis
AGCTTGCCATGGAAAGGAGTAAGAAGGATTGGATGAAGACAGTAGGAAAGCAGAGAGACGGAAGGGACAAGCATCTTCATACGCTTATCTGAAATTCCCACCAATGAATTGCATAAGTATCTCTATCTTTATCTTTATGTTTTATTCGTATATCACCCATATCCATTTGAGTTTGCCTGACTACGATTTACAACGTGACCATAGCTTGCTTCATACCAACAATCTCTGTGGGATCGACCCTTACTCGCGTAAGGTTTATTACTTGGACGACCCAGTACACTTGTTGGTTAGTTGTGCGAAGTTGTGATAAAGAAGTGAGATTACAATTGTGCGTACCATGTTGATGGCGCCATTGATGATCACAATTTCGTGCACCAAGTTTTTGGCGCCGTTGCCGGGGATTGTTCGAGTATGGACAACTGACGGTTCATCTTGTTGCTTAGATTAAGTATTTTTTTCTTCAGAGTTCTTAAGGATGAATTCTAGAGTTTCATGATGATCTGTTGAAGTCTGGCTGGCTGTGAAGCCATGTCTAATTTTATTGGACCGAGGTTTCAACTTATCATCACAAGAGCATGTTGAT
>NC_029779.3:19683710-19685894 GCF_000817695.3 Arachis duranensis
AGCTTTCTTTGAAAGCTTGGCTGGCTGTGAAGCCATGTCTAATTCCTGGACCGGAGTCTTAGACTAAACATTGCATGATTCCTGGAATTCTCATTAAGAATTTTGATACCTTTATTTTCTTTTTCCACTTAATTTTTGAAAAAAACCAAAAAAAAATACAAAATCATAAAAACCAAAAATATTTTATGTTTCTTGTTGAGTCTAGAGTCTCATTTTAAGTTTGGTGTCAATTGCATGTTTTTGTTCTTTTTGCATTCATGCATGTGTCTTCATTAATCTTCAAGTTGTTCTTGATGGTTATATTGCTCTGATCCTTGTATTCTCTTGACTTGAATGTTTTGTTGTTTCTCATATGCATTCTCATTTTGTTAGTGTCAGTAGTATACAAATCGCTAAGTTTGGTGTCTTGCATGCATTGTTATTTAATTTTAGTTGCATTTTGATTATTCCTCATTATTAAAAATCCAAAAATATTTTTTATTTGTGTCTTTTCAAGTCAATAATACAGAGAATTGAAGATTCAGAACATACTGCAGAGGAATTACACAGAAAGAGCTGGGCGTTCAAAACGCCCAGTGAAGAAGGCAGACTGGCGTTTAAACCCCAGCCAGGGTGCCTGGCTGGGCGTTTAACGCCCAAAAGGGTAGTAGTTTGGGCGTTAAACGCCAGAATGTGCACCATTTTGGGCGTTTAACGCCAGGATGGCACAAGAGGGAAGATTCTGTTTTTTTTAAGTTTTCAAAATTTTTCAAAACCAAATCTTTTTCAATCATATCTTTTCAATCAAATCTCTTTCAAAATCAATTTCTTTCTATTTTTAAGGATACTTGCTATCAATTAATGATTTGATTCAACATATCAAGTATGTTACCTTTTCTGTTGAGAAAGGTTTAATGTTTGAATCATAGTTGTAAAAACCGGACCGGACCAGCCGGTTCGACCGAAAAACCAGTGAACCGGACCATGTACCGGTCCGGTTTAGTATATTGACCGTTTGAGGAAATGAACCGGTCAAAACCGGTACGAACCGATCAAACCGGTCAAAACCGGCACGGATCAGAACCGAACCAGTCCAGTCATCGGTCAACCTGCGCGTCGATGACCTCACGCTGACGTCAGCACGCGGGTTGTTAAATTTGAAAAAATACAATGCAGAGAGTAAGAGTCGAACTTGGGTCTTCTGAATTGAAGACGAAGTTGACAACCACTGCGCTACCTATTTCTTTAATACTACTAATGCTTTTTATAATATATATTTCAATTTTTAATAACTAATACATATATATATATACATGAAAAATACTTAACTCAATATTTTTTAAATTAATTATTTTTTAATTAAAGTATAAATTAATTAATTTTAAAATAAAAAATAATAATGAATATAAAAATAAAATAAAAATTATTTATTCTAAGAAAAAAATTAATTTATATAATCATTTAATTATACAAAAATATTTAGACCTTGAAATTATTCTTTGGATATAATTCATAGATTGTTATTCTTATTGTGTCTAATTAAGATACTATATAATAGTATGAACTAATTATATGTCTATTTTTGTATTAGTTATTTATAGAATTCGACTTAATTGTTCTTAAAATGTTAGGCTTTTGACTATTTTTATTTTTTATTTACATAGTAACCGAGTCAACCGGTTCAACCAGTGACCCACCGGTTGAACCAGTGACCCAGTGACCCAGTGACTTGACCGGTTCGATTACCAGTTCGGTTCTGACAACTATGGTTTGAATCATATCTTTTCTTGTTAGCCAAGACACTAATTTTTAAAAATCAAATCTTTTTAAAATGTTTTTCAAATCATATCTTCTCAATCACATCTTTTTCAAAATAGTTTTCAATCATATCTTTTTAATTTCTAATCTCAAAATCTTTTTCAAAATCACTTGATTTCTTTTCCACTCTTGGTTTTCGAAAATCAATTAAAATTTTTCAAGATGTTTTTAAAATCTTTTTAATATTTTCAAAAATTTCTTCCCCTCTTCTCACCTCCTTCAATTTATGGACTAACACTATTCCTTAATGCAGAATTCGAACTCCATCTTACTTGATAAGTTCGAATTTTCTACCTCTTCCTTCCATTTTTCTTTTCCTCTGACACCTCAAGGAATCTCTATACTGTGACATAGAGGATTCCATATTTTCTTGTTTTCTTCTCTTGC
>NC_029779.3:19686168-19686507 GCF_000817695.3 Arachis duranensis
TATGGGAGAAGCATCTCTATCCCTGCCATTGGAGCAAACAACTTTGAGCTTAAGCCTCAATTAGTTTCTCTAATGCAATAGAATTGCAAGTTCCATGGACTTCCATTGGAGGATCCTCATCAGTTTTTAGCTGAGTTCTTGCAAATCTGTGACACTGTCAAGACTAATGGGGTTGACCCTGAGGTCTACAGACTTATGTTATTCCCTTTTGCTGTAAGAGACAGAGCTAGAACATGGTTGAACTCACAACCTAAAGAAAGCCTGGACTCTTGGGAAAAGCTAGTCAATGCCTTCTTGGCAAAGTTCTTTCCACCTCAAAAATTGAGTAAGCTTAGAGTG
>NC_029779.3:19687908-19688846 GCF_000817695.3 Arachis duranensis
AGCATCTCTGAGGCTCCATGAGAGCCCACTGTCAAGCTATTGACATTAAAGAAGCGCTTGTTGGGAGGCAACCCAATGTTACATTTTCCTTTGTTATTTTATGTTTCCTGTAGGTTGATGATCATGAGAAGTCACAAAATCAATTGAAAAAGTAAAAACAGAATGAAAAACAGAAAGAAAAACAGCACACCCTAGAGGAGGAACCTGCTGGCGTTTAAACGCCAGTGAGGCTAGCAGATGGGCGTTTAACGCCCAGTCTGGCACCATTTTGGGCGTTTAACGCCAGAAAGGGGCACCAGACTGGCGTTAAACGCCAGTAAAGGGCAAGAAGTTGGCGTTAAACGCCAGAAAGGGGCACCAGCCCGGCGTTTAACGCCAGAATTGGCACGAAGAGCAATTTTGCTCGCCACTTGGTGCAGGGATGACTTTTTCTTGACACCTCAGGATCTGTGGACCCCACAGGATCCCCACCCACCCTACCACTCTCTCTCTTCTTCACCCAATCACCAATCACCTCAACACCTCTTCCCCAAAAACCCTTCACCTATCAAATCCCATCTTTCTCTTCACCACTCACATCCATCCTTCATAACACCCCACATACCCCACCATTCAAATTTAAACCACTTACCCTCCCAAACCCACCCTCCCATAGCCGAACATCACTCTCCCCCCACTCCTATATAAACCCATCTTCACTCCTTCATTTTCACACAACCTAAACACTACTTCTCCTCCCTTTGGCCGAACCACAAGGCCATCTCCATCTCCTCTATTTTTTCTTCTTCTACTCTCTTCTTTCTTCTTTTGCTCGAGGACGAGCAAACCTTTTAAGTTTGGTATGGTAAAAGCATTGCTTTTTGTTTTTCCATAACCATTTATGGCATCCAAGGCCAGAGAAACCTCTAGAAAGAGGAAAGGGAAGGCAAAAGCTTCCA
>NC_029779.3:19690706-19691166 GCF_000817695.3 Arachis duranensis
CTGTTGGATTCTGACCTCCCTGCACTCGAAGTGGATTTTCTGGAGCTACAGAAGCCCCATTGGCGCGCTCTCAACGGCGTTAGAAAGTAGACATCCTGGGCTTTCCAGCAATATATGATAGTTCATACTTTGCCTAAGATTTGATGGCCCAAACCGGCGTTCAAAGTCACCCTCAGAATTCCCAGCGTTAAACGCCGGAACTGGCACAAAAATGGGAGTTAAACGCCCAAACTGGCACCAAAGCTGGCGTTTAACTCCAAGAAGAGTCTCTACACGAAAATACTTCAATGCTCAGCCCAAGCACACACCAAGTGGGCCCGGAAGTGGATTTTATGTCATTTACTCATCTTTGTAAACCCTAGACTACTAGTTCTCTACAAATAGGACCTTTTACTATTGTATTCTCATCTTGGTAGCTATCTTAGATCATGGGGCTGGCCTCACGGCCATGCCTAGACCT
>NC_029779.3:19691377-19699807 GCF_000817695.3 Arachis duranensis
AATGACTGTGACGTGCTTCAAACTCCTGAATGCGGGGCGTTAGTGACAGATGCAAAAGAATCACTGGATTCTATTCCAACCTGATCGAGAACCGACAGCTGAATAGCCGTGCCGTGACAGGGTGCGTTGAACATTTCCACTGAGAGGATGGGAGGTAGCCACTGACAACGGTGAAACCCTTGCATAAGCTTGCCATGGAAAGGAGTAAGAAGGATTGGATGAAGACAGTAGGAAAGCAGAGAGACGGAAGGGACAAGCATCTTCATACGCTTATCTGAAATTCCCACCAATGAATTGCATAAGTATCTCTATCTTTATCTTTATGTTTTATTCGTATATCACCCATATCCATTTGAGTTTGCCTGACTAAGATTTACAAGGTGACCATAGCTTGCTTCATACCAACAATCTCTGTGGGATCGACCCTTACTCGTGTAAGGTTTATTACTTGGACGACCCAGTACACTTGCTGGTTAGTTGTGCGAAGTTGTGATAAAGAAGTGAGATTACAATTGTGCGTACCATATTGATGGCGCCATTGATGATCACAATTTCGTGCACCATCCGCTCACCTCTAAAGTGTCCTCCATAGTCTGAACCATGGCAAAGCCACAGAATTCTCTGTGCCCCTTCTTTAGACACACATCGTTAGATTATTACATCTGAGCATTTCTTAAAGAGATATGGGTCATCCCATAGGTAGTATTTTGCATCATGCATGAATTTTCGGGCTTGCTGCCTGGTAAACACCTTGGGAATGAACCATATAGCCTTCTAGTTTGCAATGTCTGCAAACCAAGGTACTATCCGGATGGCATAGAGTTACTCATCTAGAAAAGATTCAGATATGTCAGTGGAGGGAAAGGAGGTCCCTGCTACTGGCTCAATCCGAGACAAGTGCTCAGCCACCTGATTTTCTGTCCCCTTTCTCTCTCTAATTTCTATATCAAACTCTTGCAGTAGTAATACCCATCTTATAAGTCTGGGTTTAGAATCCTGCTTAGTAAGTAGATACTTTAGAGCAGCATGGTCAGTATAAATAATGACCTTAGATCCTACTAGGTAGGATCTAAACTTGTCAATGGCATAAACCACTTCAAGTAGCTCCTTTTCTGTAGTAGTGTAGTTTTTTACGCATCATTTAATATGCGAGTAACATAATAAATGACATGCAGAAGCTTGTCATGTCTCTGCCTTAGGACTGTGCCAATTGCATGACCAATGGCATCATACATGAGCTCAAATAGCAAGTCCCAGTTGGGTGCAGAGATGATAGGAGTAGTGACAAGCTTGGCTTTCAGAGTTTCAATGGCATGTAGGCATTCTTTGTCAAAGACGAATGGAACATCAGTGGCCAAGAGATTATACAGGGGTTTTGTGATTTTTGATAAATCCTTTATGAACTGTCTGTAAAATCCTGTATGTCCTAGGAAGCTTCTGATTGCCTTTACATTAGTAGGTGGAGGCAAGAATTCGATTACTTCCACCTTGGCTTGATCCACTTCCATCCCCTTATTTGAGATTTGATGTCTAAGAACAATGCCTTCAGTTAAGTGACATTTTTCCCAGTTTAGAACTAAGTTTATTTCTTGGCATCTTTTCAGGACTAGGGTCAGATGATCAAGACAAGAGTCAAATGAGTCTCCATAAATAGAGAAGTCATCCATGAATACTTCAAGAACTTCTCTACCACATCAGAGAAGATGGATAACATGCATCTCTGAAAGGTGGCAGGCGCATTGCACAAGCCAAATGGCATTCGTCTATAGGCGAACACGCCAGATGGACATGTGAATGTTGTCTTCTCTTGATCTTGTGGATCTACTGCTATTTGATTGTACCCGGAATATCCATCTATGAAACAATAAAAAGCATGACCTGCTAGTCTTTCTAGCATTTAGTCAATGAAGGGTAAAGGAAAGTGATCTTTCCTGGTGGCGTCATTGAGTCTTCTATAGTCAATGCCCATACGCCACCCTATAACTGTCCCTTTAGGGATTAACTCATTCTTTTCATTTTGAACCACTGTCATGCCTTCCTTCATAGGAACAACTTGGACAGGGCTCACCCAGGGGCTATCAGAAATGGGATAAATATTCCCAGCCTCATAGAGTTTTGTGACTTACTTCTGCACTACTTCCTTCATAGTTGGATTCAATCACCTCTGTGGTTGCACCACTGGTTTGGCATTATCCTCCAGCAGGATTTTATGCATGCATCAGGCTGGGCAAATGCCCTTAAGGTCACTTATAGTCCACCCAAGGGCGGTCCTATGTGTTTTAAACACTTAAATTAGTGCTAATTCTTTCTGTGGCTCTAATACAGATTTTATGGTCACATGATAGGTATCTCCCTCTCCCAGAAATGCATATTTTAGGGAGGAAGATAATGGCATAAGCTCAACTTTGGAGGCTTCTCTTTTTCCTCAGAGGTTTCCAGAGGTTCCTCTGAATCAGGCTGAGTGTCATCAAGGATATCATCTAGCTCTTCCTTGAGGCTTTCAGCCATGTTGACCTCTTCCACCAGGGAATCAATGAGGTCAATGCTTATGCATTCCTTAGGAATGTCTGGATACTGCATAGCCTTGATAGCATTCAGTACGAACTTTTTCTCATTGACTCTTAAGATTATTTCCCCTTTTTCAACATCAATGAGGGTCCGTCTTGTAACTAGGAAGGGTCTTCCTATGATAAGGGATGCACTCCTGTGCCCTTCCATGTCCAACACCACAAAGTCAGTGGGAAAAGCAAAGGGTCCCACCCTGACAATCATGTCTTCGATTACTCCTAATGGTATCTTAATAGAACCAACAGCAAGTTGAAGGCATATGCGGGTTAGTTTGACTTCATCAGTCAAACAAAGCTTCTTTATTAGTAAAGTAGGTATTAGTTTGATGCTTGCTCCAAGGTCGCATAGAGCTATCCTTGTACAAGCATCACCTAGAGTGCATGGTATCATAAAGCTTCCAGGGTCTTTAAGCTTTTCTAGTAAGCTGTTCTAAATGATTGCACTGCACTCTTCAGTGAGGAGGACTATTTCTGTCTCTCTCCAATCCTTCTTATGACTTAAGATGTCCTTCATAAACTTAGCATAACAAGGTATCTATTCAAGAGCTTTTGTAAAAGGGATCTTGATCTCTAATGTTGTGAGATAATCCGCAAAGCAGGCAAACTGTTTATCCCTTTCCTCTTGACCGAGTTTCTAAGGAAATGGCATCTTAGCCTTATATTCATCAATCTTGGTTGATGGAGGCCGAATGCCATATGTGTTGGAAGGGGAGTTAATAGCTTGCTTAGGATGGTTGTTATCAGACCTCCCTTCCTTGGGCGTTAAATGCCCATGGTGCTGCCCCCTTGGGCATTTGAATGCCCAATCTCTGCCCTTTTCTGGCGTTAAACGCCAAGCGGGATACCTTCCTGGGCATTTAAATACCCAGTCTCCGCCCTTTTCTGGCGTTCAACGCTGATGAGCGGATAATTTATACGCTTTTTGGCATTGTTTTTAGTATGTTTTTAGTATGTTTTAGTTAGTTTTTATTATATTTTTATTAGTTTTTAGTTAAAATTTACTTTTCTGGGCTTTACTATGAGTTTGTGTGTTTTTCTGTGATTTCAGGTATTTTCTGGCTAAAATTGAGGGACCTGAGCAAAAATCTGATTCAGAGGCTGAAAAGGACTGCAGATGCTGTTGGATTCTGACCTCTCTGCACTCGAAGTGGATTTTTTGGAGCTACAGAAGCCCAATTGGTGCGCTCTCAATTGCGTTGGAAAGCAGACATCCTGGGCTTTCCAGCAATGTATAATAGTCCATACTTTGCCAGAGATTTGATGGCCCAAACTGGCATTGCAAATCAGCTTCAGAATTCCCGGCGTTTAACGCCGGAACTGGCACAAAAATTGGAGTTAAATGCCCAAACTGGCACAAAAGCTGGCGTTTAACTCCAGGAAAAGTCTCTACACATGAAAGCTTCAATGCTTAGCCCAAGCGCACACCAAGTGGACCCCGGAAGTGGATTTTTACGTCATTTACTCATTTCTGTATATCCTAGGTTACTAGTTCACTATTAATAGGACCTTTTGACATTGTATCTGAACCTCATGACACTTTACACGTTTCATATTGTACCTTCTACGGCATGAGTCTCTAAACTCCATGGTTGGGGGTGAGGAGCTCTGCTGTGTCTTGATGGATTAATGCAATTACTACTGTTTTTCATTCAATCACGCTTGCTTATATTCTAAGATATCACTTGTTCCTAAACTTGATGAATGTGATGATCCGTGACACTCATCATCATTTTCACGTGACACTCATCATCATTCTCACCTATGAACGTGTGCCTGACAACCACCTCCGTTCTACTTTAGATTGAGTGAATATCTCTTGGATTCCTTAATCAGAATCTTCGTGGTATAAGCTAGAATTGATGGCGGCATTCAAGAGAATCCGGAAGGTCTAAACCTTGTCTGTGGTATTCTGAGTAGGATTCAGGGATTGAATGACTGTGACAAGCTTCAAACTCGCGAATGTGGGGCGTTAGTGACAGACACAAAAGAATCACTGGATTCTATTCCGACATGATCGAGAACTGACAGATGAATAGCCGTGCTGTGACAGAGCGTGTTGAACATTTTCACTAAGAGGATGGGAGGTAGCCATTGACACCAGTGAAACCCTACATACAGCTTGCCATGGAAGGAGCCTTGCGTGTATGAAGAAGAAGACAGTAGGAAAGCAGAGATTTACAAGATAGAGCATCTCCAAAACCTCAACCTGTTCTCCATTACTGCAAAACAAGTATTTATTTCATGTTCTTTTACTTTTCACAATTAAACCTGAGAATTATTGATATCCTGACTAAGAGTTACAAGATAACCATAGCTTGCTTCAAGCCGACAATCTCCGTGGGATCGACCCTTACTCACGTAAGGTATTACTTGGACGACCCAGTGCACTTGCTGGTTAGTTGTGCGGAATTAAAAAGGTGTGATTGCAATTTTGTGCACCAAGTTTTTGGCGCCGTTGCCGTGGAATGTTCGAGTTTGGACAACTGACGGTTTATCTTGTTGCTTAGATTAGGACTGTTTTATTTTTGTTGGTTTAGAGTCTTTTATTTGAGTTTAGTTTCAAATTTTAAGTTTGGTGTCAATTGCATGTTCTTAGTCCTTTCTTGATCTTTAAAAATTCTAAGTTTGGTGTCTTCTTTGTGTTTTCCTTTAGGTTTTCAAAAATTTGTGTGTGATTTTCTAAAAATTTATAAGTTTGGTGTCTTCTTTGTATTTTCCTTTAAATCTTCAAAATTTTGCATTAATTATCAAAATCATATCTTTTCACTCATATCTTTTTCAAAGTAATTTTCAATCATATCTTTTTAATTGCTAATTCCAAAATCTTTTTAATTAATCAATCTAGTTTTCAATTTGCTTTGATTTTATTTTCTTTTAGTTTTCAAAATTTTATTTTATTTTCTTTTCTATTTTATTTTATTATTTTCGGTCATTCCTAAATAAAAAAAATTTACTTTACTTGTGAATCCATATCATATTCCCTTCCTCCATCATGGACCTAAGTGGAAGTGAGCAGTCCATAAGGACTTTGGGGTCATATGCTAACCCCATTACAGCTGCATATGGGAGTAGCATCTGTATACCTCCCATTAAAACAAGCAGCTTTGAGCTAAATCCTCAACTCATTATCATGGTGCAGCAAAATTGCCAGTATTTCGGTCTTCCACAGGAAGAACCTACTGAGTTTCTGGCACAGTTCTTACAAATTTCTGACACAGCACGTGATAAAGAGGTGGATCAGGATGTCTACAGATTATTACTATTTCCATTTGCTGTAAAAGATCAAGCTAAGAGGTGGTTGAATAACCAACCTATAGCAAGTATAAAAACATGGAGACAGTTATCAGACAAATTCCTGAATCAATTTTACCCCCCAAAAAGGATGACATAGCTAAGGCTGGACATCCAAGGCTTTAAACAAGAGGATAATGAATCCCTTTATAATGCCTGGGAGAGGTATAGAGGTATGCTAAGGAAATGCCCCTCTGAAATGCTTTTAGAGTGAGTACAGTTAGACATCTTCTACTATGGGCTTACAGAAAAAGCTCAGATGTCTTTAGACCACTCAGCTAGTGGATCTATACACATGAGGAAAACGATTGAAGAGGCTCAAGAACTCATAGATACTGTTGCTAGAAATCAACATTTGTACTTGGTACACGAATTTGTGATCCGTACAACTAACCAGCAAGTGCACTGGGTCGTCCAAGTAATACCTTACGTGAGTAAGGGTCGATCCCACGGAGATTATTGGTTTGAAGCAAGCTATATTTATTTTATTATTCTTAGTCAGGATGTCAATTAAAGTTATCAGTTGGAATTATTAGAAAAATAAAAGAGCGAGAATTAATTACTTGTAATGCAGTAATGGGGAATATGTTGGAGTTTTGGAGATGCTTTGTTCTCTGAATTTTTGCAATGTAATATTTAACTCAATTGTTTGTAAAGCCCGTCTACGGCAAGCTGTATGTAGGGTGTCACCATTGTCAGTGGCTACTTCCCATCCTCTCAGTGAAAACGTTCCAGATGCTCTGTCACAGCACGGCTAATCAGCTGTCGGTTCTCGATCATGTTGGAATAGGATCCATTGATCCTTTTGCGTTTGTCATCACGCCCAGCAATCGCGAGTTTGAAGCTCGTCACAGCCATTCAATCCTTGAATCCTACTCGGAATACCACAGACAAGGTTTAGACTTTCCGGATCCTCAAGAATGGCCGCCATCAATTCTAGCTTATACCACGAAGATTCTGATTAAGGAAGCTAAGAGATGCTCATTCATTCTGATATAGAACGGAGGTGTTTGTCAAGCACACGTTCATGGGTTGAGGAAGGTGATGAGTGTCACGGATCATCACCTCCTTCACAATTAGGTGCAAATGAACATCTTAGATAGGAACACACACACGTTTGAGTGAAATAGAAACAATTGCATTAATTCATCGAGATGCTGCAGAGCTCCTCACCCCAACAATGGAGTTTAGAGACTCATGCCGTCAAAGTGTATAAAATTCATATCTGAAAATGTCATGAGGTACAGAGTTAATCTCTAAAAGTTGTTTAAATAGTAAACTAGTAACCTAGGTTTACAGACTATGAGTAAACTAAGATAATTGGTGCAGAAATCCACTTCTGGGGCCCACTTGGTGTGTGCTGGGGCTGAGACTAAAGCTTCTCACGTGCTTGGGGCTGTTTTGGGCGTTCAACGCCATGTTGTAACCTGTTTCTAGCGTTGAACTCCAGCTTGTAACCTGTTTCTGGCGCTGGACACCAGACAGCAGCATGATACTGGCGTTGAACGCCAGTTTACGTCGTCTATCTTCGCGCAAAGTATGGACTATTATATATTGCTGAAAATCCCTGGATGTCTACTTTCCAACGCCATTAAGAGCGCGCCAATCGGACTCCTGTAGCTCAAAAAATCCATTTCGAGTGCAGGGAGGTCAGAATCCAACAGCATCAGCAGTCCTTTTTCAGCCTAACTCAGATTTTTGCTCAACTCCCTCAATTTCAACCAGAAAATACTTGAAATCATAGAAAAACACACAAACTCATAGTAAAGTCCAGAAATATGATTTTTGCCTAAAAACTAATAATATTCTACTAAAAACTAATTAAAACATGCTAAAATCTACATGAAATTACGCCCAAAAAGCATATAAAATATCCGTTCATCACAACACCAAACTTAAACTGTTGCTTGTTCCCAAGCAACTAGATGAATAAAATAGGATAAAAAGAATTTAAGGAGTAATAAAATCTCCGAGTTTTAAGTGAAGCTCAGATTCTAATTTAGATGAGCGGGGCTAGTAGCTTTTTGTTTCTGAACAGTTTTGGCCTCTCCCTTTTTCCTTTGAAATTCAAAATGATTGGCATCTGGTGCACGAATTTATAATTCGCATAACTAACCAGCAAGTGCACTGGGTCGTCCAAGTAATACCTTACGTGAGTAAGGGTCGATCCCACGGAGATTATTGGTTTGAAGCAATCAATATTTATTTTATTTATCTTAGTCAGGATATCAATAGGATTCTTTAGCTTCGTATTTTAATAAAGAAAAGGGTATAAAATAAATGATTATTACTTTAATAATTGAGACTAAGAGCGTTACTTGTTATGCAGTAATGAGAAATATATTGGAGTTTTGGAGATGCTTTGTCCTCTGAATTTCTGCAATGTAATATTCAACTCAATTGTTTGTAAAGCACGTCTACGGCAAGCTGTATGTAGGGTGTCACCATTGTCAGTGGCTATCTCCCATCCTCTCAGTGAAAATGGTCCAAATGCTCTGTCACAGCATCACTAATCAGCTGTTGGTTCTCGATCATGTTGGAATAGGATCCATTGATCCTTTTGCGTTTGTCA
>NC_029779.3:19699847-19703054 GCF_000817695.3 Arachis duranensis
CTTTTGCGTCTGTCACTAACGCCCAGCCCTCAGGAGTTTGAAGCACGTCACAGTCATTCAATCCCAGAATCCTACTCGGAATACCACAGACAAGGTTTAGACTTTCCGGGTTCTCATGAATGCCGCCATCAATCCGGCTTATACCACGAAGATTCTGATTAAGGAATCTAAGAGATATTCATTCAATCTGATGTAGAACGGACGTGGTTGTCAGGCACACGTTCATGGATTGAGGAAGGTGATGAGTGTCACGGATCATCACCTTCTCCACAGTTAAGCGCGAATAAACATCTTAGATAAGAACAAGCGTGTTTGAATGGAAAACAAAGGAATTGTATTAAATCATCGAGACGCTGCAGAGCTCCTCACCCCCAACAATGGAGTTTAGAGACTAATGCCGTCACAAAGTGTATAATTCAGATCTGAAAATGTCATGAGGTACAAGATAAGTCTCTAAAAGTTGTTTAAATAGTAAACTAGTAACCTAGGTTTACAGAAAATGAATAAACTAAGATAATTGGTGCAGAAATCCACTTCTGGGGCCCACTTGGTGTGTGCTGGGGCTGAGACTAAAGCTATTCACGAGTAGAGGCCTTTCTTGGCGTTAAACTCCAGGTTATGACGTGTTTTGGGCGTTCAACTCCGGATCATGACGTTTTTCTGGCGTTTAACTCCAGACAGCAGCATGAACTTGGCATTCAACGCAAGTTACGTCGTCTATTTTCGCGCAAAGTATGGACTATTATATATTGCTGGAAAGCCCTGGATGTCTACTTTCCAAAGCCGTTGAGAGCTGCTGGAAAGCCCTGGATGTCTACTTTCCAACGCCGTTGAGAGAGCGCCAATTGGACTCCTGTAGCTCCAGAAAATCCATTCCGAGTGCAGGGAGGTCAGGATCCAACAGCATCAGCAGTCCTTTTTCAGCCTAAGTCAGATTTTTGCTCAACTCCCTCAATTTCAGCTAGAAAATACCTAAAATCACAGAAAAATACACACACTCATAGTAAAGTCCAAAAATATGATTTTTGCCTAAAAACTAATATTATTCTACTAAAAACTAACTGAAACATGCTAAAATCTACATGAAATTACTCCCAAAAAGCGTATAAAATATCCGCTCATCACAACACCAAACTTAAACTGTTGCTTGTCCTCAATCAACTAGATAAATAAAATAGGTTTTAACAGAAATAAAGAAGTAATAATATTCTAGAGTTTTAAATGAAGCTCAGATTCTTATTAGATGAGCGGGGCTTGTAGCTTTTTGTCTCTGAACAGTTTTGGCATCTCCCTGTATCTTTTGAATTTTAGAATGATTGGCATCCTTAGGAACTCAGAATTCAGATAGTATTATTGACTCTCCTAGTGTAGTATGTTGATTCTTGAACACAGTTATTTTATGAGTCTTGGCTGTGGCCCTAAGCACTTTGTTTTCCAGTATTACCACCAGATACATAAATGACACAGACACATGACTAGGTGAACCTTTTCAGATTGTGACTTAGCTTTGCTTAAGTCCCCAGTCAGAGGTATCCAGAGCTCTTAAGCACACTCTGTTTGCCTTGGATCACGACTTTAACCACTCAGTCTCAAGTTTGTAACTTGAACCTGCATGCCACAAGCACATGGTTAGGGACAGCTTGGTTTAGCCGCTTAGGCCTGGATTTTATTTCCTTGGGCCCTCGAAAAATATAGATTACTTCTTTATTCTAAAAAAAACTACTACTTTATTCATGCCTGATGATGATGAGAGAAATAAATTATAGCTTAATTGGAAATAAAATCAAAATAGACATACTAATTACTACTAAATATCTCCTAAGGTGAATTTCTATAAAAATACTATCACAGAGTTAAAGCTTAAAATTAGAACTTAACAACCTGTATTTTTGGGAAGTGGATGTTCCTCTAGTCTGTGGGGTGCTTGGTCCTTCAAGGAATAGCTTCTGACGCTTTAGTTCCTTCAGTTCACATCCTTGCTCTTCCTGTTCCCTTAGGTTCCATGATCTTGATGAGTTTTGGCTCAGTGATCATGGCAACTCACACCAAACTTAGAGGTTTGCTTGTCCTCAAGCAAAAGAAAGAAAAGGAGAGGGATAGAGGGAGAGGCAATTTCGAAATCCAGAAGATATGATGAGTTGAAAAAGATTTGAAGAAAAAAGATTGTAAAAGATAATTGATGTGTTGAAAACAAATTTGAAAAGATGATGGATTGAATTGGAAAGCCATTTGTTCTTTTGGGTTAAGATAAATCTAAAATATTTGCAATCATTGGATTTTAGAAATTAGGATAAACTTTTTGGAATTGAAAGTGATAATTTGAAATATGTTTATGCAAGAAATCATGAATTGAAACATAAAAATTTAGAAAAATTATGAAGAAAAACGAATTTTACCTCCTCCCACCATCCTGGCGTTAAACGCCCAAACGATGCATGTTTTGGGCGTTTAACGCCCAAATGCTGCTTCTCCTGGGCGTTCAACGCCCAGCTGATGCTTCTTTCTGGCGTTGAACGCCAGGAAGTCCTTTGTCACTGGGCGTTTTTCTGAACGTCCAGGATGCTAGCAGACTGGCGTTAAACGCCCAGAAGGTGCTTCTTTCTGGCGTTTAACGCCCAGAAGATGCTCCTTTCTGGCGTTTAACGCCCATATGGCTACCCTTACTGGCGTTAAACGCCCAGTGGGTGCTTCTTTTGGGCGTTTAACGCCCAAAGTGTTTCTTATTGGCGTTTTCGCACCAGTGAGCTTCTTTTTTGCTGTTTTATCCTCTGAATCCTTCTGTAACTCTGTGAACTCATGCAATTGATACTTTAATTTGAAGATAATTAATATGAACCTGTAAATTTATCATTTAATTAACAAATAAGCTTTGTGAATGGCTACGTTGCCTCCCAGCAAGTGCTTCTTTATTGTCTTTAGCTGGACTAACACTGAGCTTTAATCAAGTCTCAGTTTTGAGCATTCTTGCTCAAAATTACCTTCAAGATAATGCTTAACTCTTTGTCCATTAACAATGAACTTCTTGTTAGAGTCACTATCCTGAAGTTCTATGTATCCATATGGTGATACGCTTGTGATTACATATGGACCTCTCCACCGGGATTTTAATTTCCCAGGGAATAATTTGAGCCTTGAATTAAATAACAGAACTTTCTGTCCTGGCTCAAAGACTCTGGATGACAATTTCTTATCATGCCATCTTTTTGC
>NC_029779.3:19704460-19705075 GCF_000817695.3 Arachis duranensis
TGATATGGAGTGGCCACCCTGTGGTTGACTCCATAACGTACCAAAGCAGAGTAAAGCTGTTTATTACAGAAATGAGTGCCCTCATCACTGATTAACACTCTAGGGATACCAAATCTGCTGAAGATATATTTCTAGAGGAATTTCAGCACTATCTTAGTATCATTAGTGGGTGTTGCAATAGCTTCCACCCATTTGGATACATAATCCACTGCCACCAGAATATAAGTGTTTGAGTAAGATGGTGGGAAAGGCCCTATGATATAAGTGTTTGAGTATGATGGTGGGAAAGGTCCCATGAAGTCAATACCCCATACATCAAACAACTCAATCTCCAAGATTCCATGTTGAGGCATGGCATAACTGTGAGGTAGGTTGCCTGATCTTTGGCAACTGTCACAATTAAGCACAAATGCTTGGGAATCTTTATAGAGAGTGGGCCAGTAGAAGCCACTTTGGAGGACTCTTGTGGCTGTTCGCTCACTTCCAAAATGTCCTCCGTACTGTGATCCATGGCAATGCCAAAGGATCTTCTGTGCTTCTTCTTTAGGCACACATCTACGGATTACTCCGTCTGCACATCTCTTAAAGAGATATGGTTCATCCCAAAGATAGTAC
>NC_029779.3:19705157-19705500 GCF_000817695.3 Arachis duranensis
TATGAATCTCACTGCCTTGTAGTTTGCAATGTCTGCAAACCATGGCACTTCCTGGATGGCAAAGAGTTGCTCATCCGGGAAGGTTTCAGAGATCTCAGTGAGAGGGAGGGACGCCCCTTCTACTGGTTCTATTCGGGACAGGTGATCTGCTACTTGATTCTCTGTCCCTTTTCTGTCTCTTATTTCTATATCAAACTCTTGGAGAAGCAACACCCATCTGATGAGTCTGGGTTTTGAATCCTGCTTTGTGAGTAGATATTTAAGAGCAGCATGATCAGTGTACACAATCACTTTTGATCCTACTAAATAGGATCTAAACTTGTCAATGGCGTAAACCACTGCA
>NC_029779.3:19710952-19711797 GCF_000817695.3 Arachis duranensis
GTTTTCTCCTGATCCTGGGGATCTACTGCAATCTAGTTGTAACCTGAATAGCCATCTAAAAAGCAGTAGTAATCATGACCTGCTAGTCTTTCTAGCATCTGGTCTATGAATGGTAAAGGAAAATGATTCTTTCTGGTGGCTGTATTGAGCCTTCTGTAATCAATGCACATACGCCACCCTGTAACTGTCCTTGTAGGAACCAGTTCATTTCTTTCATTATGAACCACTGTCATGCCACCTTTCTTAGGGACAACTTGGACAGGACTCACCCAGGGGCTGTCAGAAATAGGATAAATAATCCCAGCCTCTAGTAATTTAGTGACCTCTTTTTGCACTACTTCTTTCATAGCTGGGTTCAGCCGCCTTTGTGGTTGAACCACTGGCTTGGCGTCATCCTCCAACAAGATTTTGTGCATGCATCTAGCTGGGCTGATGCCCATAAGATCACTTATGGACCACCCAAGAGCTGTCTTGTGTGTCCTTAGCACTTGAATTAGTGCTTCCTCTTCCTGTGGCTCTAAGGTAGAACTTATAATTACAGGAAAGGTATCACCTTCTCCTAGAAATGCATATTTCAGGGATGGTGGCAATGGTTTGAGTTCGGATTTTGGAGGTTTCTCCTCTTCTTGAGGGATTTTTAGAGGTTCTATTACCTTCTCTGATTCCTCCAAATCAGGCTGAACATCTTTAAAGATGTCTTCTAGCTCTGATTCGAGACTCTCAGCCATATTGACCTCTCTTACTAGAGATTCAATAATATCAACACTCATGCAGTCATTTGGGGTGTCTGGATGTTGCATGGCTTTGACAACATTCAACTTGAACTCCTCCTCATTGACTCTCAA
>NC_029779.3:19712734-19720224 GCF_000817695.3 Arachis duranensis
ATCTGAGCTTTTTCTGTAAGCCCATAGTAGAAGATGTCTAATTGCACCCACTCTGAAAATATTTCAGAGGGGCATTTTCTTCGCATCTCTCTGTATCTCTCCCAAGCATCATAAAGGGATTCATTATCTCCTTGTTTGAAGCCTTGGATGCTTAGCCTTAGCTGTGTCATCCGTTTTGGCGGAAAATAGTGATTCAGGAATTTTTCTGACAGCTGTTTCCATGTTTTTATGCTGTTCTTAGGCTGGTTATTCAACCACCTCTTAGCTTGATCTTTTACAGCAAATGGAAACAGTAATAATCTGTAGACATCCTGATCTACTCTCTTATCATGTACTGTATCAGCAATTTGCAGAAATTGTGCCAGAAACTCTGTAGGTTCTTCATGTGGAAGACAAGAATACTGGCAGTTTTGCTGCACCATGATAATGAGCTGAGGATTCAGCTCAAAGCTACTAACTCCAATGGAGGGTATACAGATACTACTCCAATATGAAGCAGTAGTGGGGTTAGCATATGACCCCAGAGTCCTCTTGGACTGTTCATTCCCACTTAGTTCCATAATGGAATAAAGGAGACCCAGAGTCCTCCTGGACTGTTCATTTCCACTTAGTTCCATGATGGAATAAAGGAGATGGTATATATGTTGATATTATTTATTTTATAAAATAAAATAAAAACGAAATAAATAAAAGAAATTGAAAATATTTTGAAATTGAAATCTGAATTTTTATATAAAATTTTTGAAAATGTAGTTTAAAATTAGTTAGGAAAGATAATTTTTTTGAATTTTGAATTTTTTTGATGAAAGAGAAAAACACACAAAAGACACAAGACTTAAAATTTTTAGATCCAATGCTCCTTATTTTCGAAAATTTTTGGAGGGAAAACACCAAGGAACACCAAACTTAAAAATTTTAAGATTAAAACACCAGAAAGACTTAAGAACACCTAGAACAAAAGAAAGAACACCAAACTTAAAATTTTTAGAAAACCAAGACAAATTTTCAAAAATTAAAGAAAAGTTAATAAGAAAACACCAAACTTAGAGTTTGGCACAAGATTCAGTCAAAGAAAAATTATTTTTGAAAAAGATTCCAAAGAAGATACCCAATTATCAAGAACAACTACTAAAGCTCCAGCCAATTGGGCACAACTTCAGTGTTGATTTTAAAGATGTATTATATTTATGGATAAAAGTATAAAATTTTTGAAAGTTAATGTTTTGAAAAAGTACAAGAAAAACAAGAAAAGACACAACACAAGAAAAACTCAAGATCAAACAAGAAAAATAAACAAGAACAACTTGAATATCAATGAAGAACAAAGAGCACAAGTTCGAAAATTTAAAGAAAAATATAAAATATGCAATTAACACCAAACTTAGAACAAGACACTAAACTCACGAAAATTAACAAGTAATTAAGAAAAATAATATTTTTGAAAATAAATTTTTGAAAAGAAACTATCCTATCAGGATTTACTGACTCTATAACAATAAAAATAAATTATTCCTAATCTAAGAAATAAAATAAACTTTTAGTTGTTCAAACTCGAACAATCCCCGGCAACGGTTAAAATTATCAGTTTGAATTATTAGAAAAATAAAAGAGCGAGAATTAATTACTTGTAATGCAGTAATGGGGAATATGTTGGAGTTTTGGAGATGCTTTGTTCTCTGAATTTCTGCAATGTAATATTTAACTCAATTGTTTGTAAAGTCCGTCTACGGCAAGCTGTATGTAGGGTGTCACCATTGTCAGTGGCTACCTCCCATCCTCTCAGTGAAAATGGTCCAGATGCTCTGTCACAGCACGGCTAATTAGCTGTTGGTTCTCGATCATGTTGGAATAGGATCCATTGATCCTTTTGCGTTTGTCATCACGCCCAGCAATCGCGAGTTTGAAGCTCGTCACAACCATTCAATCCTTGAATCCTACTCGGAATACCACAGACAAGGTTTAGACTTTCCGGATCCTCAAGAATGGCCGCCATTAATTCTAGCTTATACCACGAAGATTCTGATTAAGGAAGCTAAGAGATGCTCATTCATTCTGATATAGAACAAAGGTGTTTGTCAAGCACACGTTCATGGGTTGAGGAAGGTGATGAGTGTCACAGATCATCACCTCCTTCACAATTAGATGAGTGTCACGGATCCTCACCTTCTTCATAATTAAGCGCGAATGAACATCTTAGATAGGAACAAGCGTGTTTGAATGGAAAACAAAAGTAATTTATTAATTCATCGAGACGCTGCAGAGCTCCTCACCCCCAACAATGGAGTTTAGAGACTCATGCCGTCAAAGTGTATAAAATTCAGATCTGAAAATGTCATGAGGTACAGAGTTAATCTCTAAAAGTTGTTTAAATAGTAAACTAGTAACCTAGGTTTACAGAATATGAGTAAACTAAGATAATTGGTGCAGAAATCCACTTCTGGGGCCCACTTGGTGTGTGCTGGGGCTGAGACTAAAGCTTCTCACGTGCTTGGGGCTGTTTTGGGCATTCAACGCCAGGTTGTAACCTGTTTCTGGCGTTGAACTCCAGCTTGTAACCTGTTTCTGGCGCTGGACGCCAGACAGCAGCATGATACTGGCGTTGAACGCCAGTTTACGTCGTCTATCTTCACGCAAAGTATGGACTATTATATATTGCTGAAAAGCCCTGGATGTCTACTTTCCAACGCCGTGGAGAGCGCGCCAATTGGTCTTCTATATCTCCAGAAAATCTATTTCGAGTGCAGGGAGGTCAGAATGCAGCAGCATCAGCAGTCCTTTTTCAGCCTAACTCAGATTTTTGCTCAGCTCCCTCAATTTCAGCCAGAAAATACCTGAAATCATAGAAAAACACGCAAACTCATAGTAAAGTCCAGAAATATGATTTTTGCCTAAAAACTAATAATATTCTACTAAAAACTAATTAAAACATGCTAAAATCTACATGAAATTACCCCCAAAAAGCGTATAAAATATCCGCTCATCAGTACTCTAGCAATGAGTACTCCACAAAAGAAGAAGCTATGGCAGTAGCTACTGATCCTAATCCTCAAGAACAGATTGTTGAGCTTAATTAGCAATTACACCTGATGACAAAACAGTTAGCAGAATTTAAAGAGATGCTCCAAGAAACTAAAATTGCTAACAAGAACATAGAATCACAGTTGAATCAGACAAAACAGCAGTTATCTAAACAGATAACAGAAGAATGCCAAGCAGTTCAACTGAGGAGTGGGAAGACATTGAATAACACTGCTCATAGTGGCAAAAAGCCAAGAAAGGAACAACTGACAGAGGATAACCAAACCACTGCCCAAAATCCCTCTGAGGACAGTAAGAGCCCAGAGAGGAATACTCCTAGCGTTCAAACACCAAAAAGGGGGGGGAGTTGGCGTTAAATGCCCATTCCTTGCCCAGTTCTGGCGTTCAAACGCCAAAAAGGGGGGAAAAGTTGGCGCTAAACGCCCATTCTTCACCCAATCCTGGCGTTCAAACGCCAATGAGGAATCAGACACCTGAGAGTGCTGATAGTAACCCCTCTAAAAAGGCTTCTCCAACCACCTCTGTAGGGAATAAACCTGCCGCAACTAAGGTTGAAGAATATAAGGCCAAGATGCCTTATCCTCAAAAACTCCACCAAGCGGAATAGGATAAACAATTTGACCGCTTTGCAGACTATCTAAGGACTCTTGAAATAAAGATTCTGTTTGCAGAGGCACTTGAGCAAATACCTTCTTATGCTAAGTTTATGAAAGAGATCTAAGTCATAAGAAGGATGGGAGAGAAACTGAAAAAGTGTTTCTCACTGAAGAATGCAGTGCAGTCATTCTGAAAAGCTTACCAGAAAAGCTTCGATCCACTATCAAAAAGCTTGGGTTGACTGAAGAAGTCAAACCAACCCGGATATGTCTCCAACTTGCTGATGGCTCCATTAAATATCCATCAGGCATAATTGAGGACATGATTGTCAAGGTTGGGCCATTCGCCTTTCCAACTGACTTTGTAGTGCTGGAAATAGAGGAGCACAAGAGTGCAACTCTCATCCTAGGAAGACCTTTCTTAGCAACTGGACGAACTCTTATTGATGTACAAAAGGGGAAGTAACACTGAGAGTCAATGAAGATGAGTTCAAGTTGAATGCTATCAAAGCTATGCAGCATCCAGACACATCAAATGACTACATGAGCGCTGATATTATTGACTCTTTGGTGGAAGAGATCAATATGACTGAAAGTCTAGAATCAGAGCTAGAGGACATCTTCAAGGATGTTCAGCCTGATCAGGAGAAACCAGAGGAAATAAAAGAATTTTTGAAAATTCCTCAGGAAGAGGATAAGCCTCCCAAACCTGAGCTCAAACCACTACCACCATCCCTGAAATATGCATTTCTGGGAGAGGGTGACACTTTTCCAGTGATCATAAGCCCTGATTTAAATTCACAAGAAGAGGAAGCACTAATTCAAGTGCTAAGGACACATAAGAAAGCTCTTGGATGGTCCATAAGTGATCTTAAGGGCATTAGCCCAGCAAGATGCATGCACAAGATCCTATTAGAGGATAATGCCAAACCAGTGGTTCAACCACAAAGGCGGCTAAATCCAGCCATGAAGGAGGTGGTACAGAAAGAGGTCACTAAATTACTAGAGGCTGGGATTATTTATCCTATTTCTGATAGCCCCTGGGTGAGCCATGTCCAAGTTGTCCCCAAGAAGGGAGGCATGACAGTGGTTCATATTGAAAAGAATGAACTGGTTCCTACAAGAACAATTATAGGGTGGCGTATGTGTATTGATTACAGAAGGCTCAATACAACCACCAGAAAGGATCATTTTCCTTTACTATTCATAGACCAAATGCTAGAAAGACTAACTGGTCATGATTATTACTACTTTTTGGATGGCTATTCAGGTTACAACCAAATTGCAGTAGATCCTAAGGACTAAGAGAAAACAGCATTCACTTGCCCTTCTGGCGTGTTTGCCTACAGAAGAATGCCTTTTGGTCTGTGTAATGCACCTGCAACTTTTCAGAGATGCATGCTATCCATCTTCTCTGATATAGTAGAGAAGTTCCTAGAAGTCTTCATGGATGACTTCTCAGTATATGGAGACTCATTCAGCTCCTGTCTTAATCATCTAGCACTTGTCCTGAAAAGGTGCCAAGAGACTAACCTGGTCTTGAACTGGGAAAAATGTCACTTTATGGTGACTGAAGGAATTGTCCTTGGGCACAAAATTTCAGGCAAGGGAATAGAGGTGGATCAAGCAAAGATAGAAGTAATTGAAAAATTACAACCACCTGCCAATGTTAAAGCAATCAGAAGCTTTCTAGGGCATGCAGGATTTTACAGAAGGTTCATAAAGGATTTTTCAAAAATTGCAAAACCTCTAAGCAACCTGCTAGCTGCTGACACACCATTTGTGTTTGACACAGAGTGTCTGTAGGCGTTTGAGACCCTGAAAGCCAAGCTGGTCACAGCACCAGTCATCTCTGCACCAGATTAGACATTACCATTTGAACTAATGTGTGATGCCAGTGACCATGCCATTGGTGCAGTGTTGGGACAGAGGCACAACAAGCTTCTGCACGTCATTTATTATGCTAGCCGTGTTCTAAATGACGCACAGAAGAATTACACAATGACAGAAAAAGAGTTACTTGCAGTGGTCTATGCCATTGACAAGTTTAGATCCTATTTAGTAGGGTCAAAAGTGATTGTGTACACTGACCATGCTGCTCTTAAATACTTACTCACAAAGTAGGATTCAAAACCCAGGCTCATAAGGTGGGCGCTGCTTCTACAATAGTTTGATATAGAAATAAGAGACAGAAAAGGGACAGAGAACCAAGTAGTTGATCATCTGTCCCGAATAGAACTAGTAGCTGGGGCATCCCTCCCTTCTACTGAGATCTCTAAGACCTTTCCAGATGAGCAACTCTTTGCCATTCAGGAAGCTCCATGGTTTGCAGACATTGCAAATTATAAAGCTGTGAGGTTCATACCCCAGGAGTACAGCAGGGTGCAAAGAAAGAAATTAATTTCAGATGCCAAGTACTACCTATGGGATGAGCCATATCTCTTTAAGAAATGTGCAGACAGAATGATCCGCAGATGTGTACCTAGAGAGGAAGCACAAAGGATCCTGTGGCATTGCCATGGATCACAGTATGGGGGACATTTTAGAGGTGAGCGAACAACCACTAAGGTCCTCCAATGTGGCTTCTACTGGCATACTCTCTATAGAGATGCCCGAGAGTTTGTGCGTAACTGTGACAGTTGCCAAAGAGCTGGTAACTTGCCTCATGGGTATGCCATGCCTCAACAAGGGATCTTAGAGATTGAATTGTTTGATGTATGGGGTATTGACTTCATGGGTCCTTTCCCACCATCATACTCAAACACTTACATTCTGGTGGCAGTGGACTATGTATCTAAATGGGTAGAAGAAATTGCCACACCCACTAATGATACTAAGACCGTGCTGAAATTCTTCCAGAAATACATCTACAGCAAGTTTGGTGTTCCCAGAGTACTAATCCGTGATGGGGGCACTCATTTCTGCAATAAACAGCTGTACTCTGCTATGGTCCGATATGGAATTAGTCACAAAGTAGCAACTCCGTATCATCCACAGACAAATGGGCAAGTTGAAGTCTCTAACAGAGAGCTAAAAAGAATCCTGGAACGGACTGTAATTGCCCGTAGAAAGGATTGGGCAAAGAGCTTGGATGATGCCCTGTGGGCATACAGAACAGCATTCAAGACTCCTATAGGAACCTCTCCATACCAACTTGTGTATGGCAAGGCCTGTCATCTGCCCGTGGAACTAGAACATAAAGCCTACTGGGCAACCAAATTCCTAAACCTGGATGCTAAGTTAGCTGGTGAAAAAAGATTACTCCAGCTAAATGAGCTAGATGAATTTAGACTCAGTGCCTTTGAAAATGCAAAAATTTATAAGGAAAAGGCAATGAAGTGGCATGACAAGAAGTTGTCATCTAGAGTCTTTGAGCCAGGACAAAAAGTTCTGCTCTTCAACTCTAGGCTCAGACTATTCCCAGGAAAACTTAAATCCCGGTGGAGGGGTTTGTATGTGATTACAGGAGTGTCACCATATGGATATGTTGAGCTTCAAGATATTGATTCTGATAAAAAGTTCATTGTTAATGGACAGAGGATCAAACATTATCTTGAAAGCAATTTTGAGCAAGAATGCTCAAAACTGAGGCTTGAATGAATCTCAGTTAAGGTCCAGCTAAAGACAATAAAGAAGCGCTTGCTGAGAGGCAACCCAGTCATTAGCAGGTTATCTGTTTTATTTAATAAAAGTTTGATACATATTCTCCAAGGTTGATCATCAAAATTGAAGGAATTCACAGAGTTACAGAAGGATTCAAAGTAGCTTGCTGGCAAAAACACGCCAGTAAAGGGAACTCTGGGCGTTAAACGCTAGAATGGATACCATTCTGGGCGTTTAACACCAGTAAAGGTA
>NC_029779.3:19720412-19722678 GCF_000817695.3 Arachis duranensis
GGGACTTGAGCAAAACTCTGAAAAAGGCTGACAAAAGGACTGCTGATGCTGTTGGAATCTGACCTCCCTGCACTCGAAACGAATTTTCTGGAGCTACAGAACTCCGAATGGCGCTCTCTCAATGGCGTTGGAAAGTAGACATCCAGAGCTTTCCAGCAATATATAATAATCCATACTTTATTTGGAAATTGACGACATAACTTGGTGTTGAACGCCAAGTACATGCTGCTGTCTGGAGTTAAACGCCAGAAACACGTCATGATCCGGAGTTAACGCCCAAAACACGTTATAACTTGGAGTTCAACTCCAAGAAAATCCTCAGCTCGTGGATAGATCAAGGTCAGCCCAAGCATACACCAAGTGGGCCCCGGAAGTGGATTTATGCATCAATTACTTACTCATGTAAACCCTAGTAGCTAGTCTAGTATAAATAGGATAAGTTACTATTGTATTAGACATCTTTTGACAGTTTAATCTTTCGAACTTTGTAGTCTTTGATCATTCGGTCTCTTGATCATTCAGGGGGCTGGCCATTCGGCCATGCCTAAACCTTTCACTTATGTATTTTCAACAGTGGAGTTTCTACACACCATAGATTAAGGGTGTGGAGCTCTGCTGTACCTCAAGTTTCAATACAATTAGTATTACTTTTTATTCAATTCTCTTTTATTCTTATTCCAAGATATACGTTGCACTTCAACTTGATGAATGTGATGATTCGTGACACTCATCATCATTCTTACCTATGAACGCGCGTGATTGACAACCACTTCCGTTCTACTCTAGGCCGGGCGCATATCTCTTAGATTCCCCAACAGAATCTTCGTGGTATAAGCTAGATAGAAGGCGGCATTCATGAGGATCCGGAAGGTCTAAACCTTGTCTATGGTATTCCGAGTAGGATCCTGGGATTGAATGACTGTGACGAGCTTCAAACTCCTGAAGGCTGGGCGTGATAACAAACGCAAAAGAATCAAGGGATTCTATTCCAACCTAATTGAGAACCGACAGATGATTAGCTGTGCTGTGACAGAGCATAGGACCATTTTCACTGAGAGGATGGGATGTAGTCATTGACAACAGTGATGCCCTACATACAGCTTGCCATGGAAAGGAGTAAAAAGGATTGGATGAATGTAATAAGAAAGTAAAGATTCAAGAGGAGCACAGCATCCCCATACGCCTATCTGAAATTCCCACTATTGATTTACATAAGTATTTCTATCCCTTTTATTTTCTATTTATTATTAATTTTCGAACTCATCATAAACCAATTTAATCTGCCTAACTGAGATTTACAAGGTGACCGTAGCTTGCTTCATACCAACAATCTCTGTGGGATCGACCCTTACTCACGTAAGGTATTACTTGGATGACCCAGTACACTTGCTGGTTAAGTTGAACGGAGTTATGATCACACCAAGGATCATTAAGATCCCAATTCATCACACCATGATCTCTTTGGGGTATTTTTGATTTCATACAAATACAAAGAGACCAACTTTGAGGATCACAATTTCGTCCACCAGGTACCATTTTGGGCGTTAAACGCCAGAATGGGTACCATTCTGGACTTTAACGCAAGAATTACAGCATCCTGGGCATTTAGAAAAACGCCCAGTGATAAAGGGGTTTCTGGCGTTTAACGCTAGCCAGGGTACCTGGCTGGGCGTTAAACGCCCATAATGGCCATCAATTGGGCGTTAAACGCCAGAATGGATACCATTCTAGGCGTTTAACACCAGAAAGGTAGGGGACAGAGATTTTGTTTTCCACTTCAATTTTTTTCAAACTTTCTTGTTTTGATCCATAATTTTCTGCATGAATACATTACAAACTTTCATCATTCACCTTCAAGTTTCAAAAAAATTAAAATCATTCTTCAAATCTCTTTCAAATCCTTTCCAAATCTTCTTCAAAAACTCAAATATCTTCTCAAATTCTTTCCATATCTTCACAAATCTCCTTCAAAATTTTCGAAATCTCTCCCCCTCCCTTATAAATACACGCTCGGCCATCCCCCTTTCCCCACCATTCGAATTTGCTCTCCTCCTCTCTCTCCTCTTTCCTTTCTTTTGCTTGAGGACAAGCAAACCTCTAAGTTTGGTGTGTTTTTCTGTGATCACTAAGCTAAGGCTCATCAAGATCATGGCTCCCAAAGGAAAACAAACCAATTCAAGAGGCAAGAAAGAGAATGCTCCAAAGAATCTTTGGAGTCAAGAGAGGTTCTTAACCAAAGAACATGCAGACCATTACCACAAAATAA
>NC_029779.3:19724176-19731277 GCF_000817695.3 Arachis duranensis
CTTTTTGGCATTATTTTTAGTATGTTTTTAGTATGTTTTAGTTAGTTTTTATTATATTTTTATTATTTTTTAGTTAAAATTTACTTTTCTGGGCTTTACTATGAGTTTTTGTGTTTTTCTGTGATTTCAGGTATTTTCTAGCTGAAATTGAGGAACCTGAGCAAAAATCTGATTCAGAGGCTGAAAAGGACTGCAGATGATGTTGGATTCTGACCTCCTTGCACTCGAAGTGGATTTTTTGGAGCTACAGAAACCCAATTGGCGTGCTCTCAATTGCGTTGGAAAGTAGACATCCTGGGCTTTCCAGCAATGTATAATAGTTCATACTTTGTCCGAGATTTGATGGCCCAAACTGGCATTGCAAATCAGCTTCAGAATTCCCGGTGTTTAACGCCGGAACTGGCACAAAAATTGGAGTTAAATGCCCAAACTGGCACAAAAGCTGGCGTTTAACTCCAGGAAAAGTCTCTCACATGAAAGCTTCAATGCTCAGCCCAAGCATACACCAAGTGGATCCCGGAAGTGGATGTTTACGTCATTTACTCATTTCTGTATATCCTATGTTACTAGTTCACTATTAATAGGACCTTTTGACATTGTATCTGAACCTCATGACACTTTACACGTTTCATATTGTACCTTCTACGGCGTGAGTCTCTAAACCCCATGGTTGGGGGTGAGGAGCTCTGCTGTGTCTTGATGGATTAATGCAATTACTATTGTTTTTCATTCAATCACGCTTGCTTCTATTCTAAGATATCACTTGTTTCTAAACTTGATGAATGTGATGATCCGTGACACTCATCATCATTCTCACCTATGAACGTGTGCATGATAACCACCTCTGTTCTACCTTAGATTGAGTAGATATCTCTTGGATTTCTTAATCAGAATCTTCGTGGTATAAGCTAGAATTATTGGCGGCATTCAACAGAATCCGGAAAGTCTAAACCTTGTATGTGGTATTCTGAGTAGGATTCAGGGATTGAATGACTGTGACGAGCTTCAAACTCGCGATTGTGGGGCATTAGTGACAGACGTAAAAGAATCACTGGATTCTATTCCGACATGATCGAGAACCGACAGATAAATAGCCGTGCTGTGACAGAGCGTGTTGAACATTTTCACTGAGAGGATGGGAGGTAGCTATTGACAATGGTGAAACCCTACATACAGCTTGCCATGGAAGGAGCCTTGCGTGTATGAAGAAGAAGACAGTAGGAAAGCAGAGATTCAGAAGATAGAGCATCTCCAAAACCTCAACCTGTTCTCCATTACTGCAAAACAAGTATTTATTTCATGTTCTTTTACTTTTCACAATTAAACCTGAGAATTATTGATATCCTGACTAAGAGTTACAAGATAACCATAGCTTGCTTCAAGCCGACAATCTCTGTGGGATCGACCCTTACTCACGTAAGGTATTACTTGGACGACCCAGTGCACTTGCTGGTTAGTTGTGTGGAATTGCAAAAGTGTGATTGCAATTTCGTGCACCAAACGCTAAGAGTGATTCCTTTCTGGGCATTTGAACTCCCAGTCTCTTCCCTTTCCTAGCGCTCAACGCCAAGAGTGATACCTCTCTAGGCATTTGAACGCCCAGAATCATCTTGTGCAGAGACCTGGTTATCCTCTATGGGCTTTTTGTTCTTATTATGCTGAGGTTAGGTGCTTAAGGTTTTTCCACTCTGCAGTTGAATAGCCCGACATTTATCTGTTATCTGTTTAGATAACTGCTGCCTTATTTGACTTAACTGGGCTTCTACATTTTTGTTAGAAGCCTGAGTTTCTCGCAAAGCCTCTTGTAACTCCCGTATTTGCTCGGCAAGGCCATGTAGTTGTTGAGTCAATGGGCTATCTTGCTCTGGAGGGTTAGGTTCAGTAGATGCTGCCTTATCCTCTCCTTTTATTAAAGTCTCAACAGTTGAGTATAGATGCTAATTAGTGGCAACTGTCTCAATAAGCTCTTGAACTTCTTCAATGGTCTTTCTCATGTGTATGAAACCACCAGCAAAGTGGTCTAAAGACATTTTAGCTATGTCTGAAAGTCTATAATAGAAGATGTATAATTGTACTCATTTTAAAAATATTTCAGTGGGACATTTCTTTAGCATCCTCCTATACCTTCCCCAAGCATCATAAAGAGATTCATTATCTCCTTATTTGAAACCTTGGATGTCCAGCCTCAGCTAGGTCATCTTTCTTAGGGAAAAGTATTGATTTAAAAACTTGTCAACTAACTGTGTCCAAGTCTTCAAACTAGATCTGTGTTGGTTATCCATCCACCTCTTTGCTTGATCATTTACAGCAAAAGGAAAGAGCAAAAAATCTGTAAACAACTGGGTCTACTCCCTCATGGTGTACAGTGTCAGCAATTTTTAAGAAATCAACTAAGAATTCTGTAGGCTCTTCCTGTGGAAGTCCAGAAAACTGGCAGTTTTGCTACACTATAGTAATGAGTTGAGGGTTTAGCTCAAAGCTACTTGTTCTGATGTGAGGTATGCTAATACTTCTTCCATAGAAGTTAGCAGTGGGATTCGTAAAAGATCCTAGAGTTCTTCTGAACTCTTCATTCTCACTTGGGTTCATAGTGAAGGAAGGTAGAAGAAGAGGAAGAAGAAATAGGAATAGAAGAAGAAATAGAAGTAGAGAGGATAAACAATAATTAAAATATTTTTTGTTTTTATTTTATTTATTTATTTAAACAAAAATTAAAATTGATTAATTAAAAGGAATTTAATTCAAAAAAGAAGGGGGAGGAGTAGAGGATGAGATTTCATAAATTGGGAAAGAGAAGAGTTATTTAGGAAGTTTTGAAAGAGAAGAGAGAGAGGATAAGTAACCAATTAAAAAGAGATCTGACTTTAAGATTTGAAATTTGAAAATTAAAATTTAAAATTTAAAATTTGAATTTGAAATTTTGAAATTTTAAATTTTTGAAATTTTGAATTTTGGTAAAAGTGAACAAGATAAGATAGAGATTTGAAAAAAGATTTGATTTTTGAAAAGGTTTAATTTTTTTTAGAATTTGAAATTTGAAATTTAAAAAGATAAGAAAAGATAAGATGAGAAATTAAAAAGATTTAAAAAAGATTTAGTTTTCAAAATTCGAAGTTAGAAAAGATAAGATTTTTAATTTTTAAAAGATTTGATTTTGAAAAAATTTAAAACTAAGACAAGATAAGATAAAAATTTTGAAATTGAAATCTGAATTTTTAATGCTAATTTTCGAAAACATAGTTATAATAAAAATAGAAAAGATCTTTTTTATTTTTGAATTTAATGAGGAGAGAGAAAAACAAGTAAAAAATACAAAACAAAATTTTTAGATCTAGTGCACCTTATTTTCGTAAACTTTGGAGGGAAACACAAAGGAACACCAAACTTAAAAATTTTAAGATCAAAACATGAAAAGACTCAAGAACACTTTGAAGACTAACAAGAACATAAAGAACAAGACTCAAGAATTTAAAGAACACAAGAACAAACAAAGAACACCAAACTTAAAATTTTTAGAAAACTGAAAAGGAATTTTCGAAACTTAAAGAAAAATAACAAGAACACATCAAACTTAAAGATTTCAACAAAGAAAAACTTTGAAAGGAAGATACCAAAAAATCGAAAATTGCAATAAGAACAAAAACAAAGACTAAAAGAACACGAAAATTTAACCAAGAATAAAATAAAAGACTCAAGCACCAAACTTAAAAATTGAAACAAGCTTCAAATAAAAGGACACTAATTTTGAAAGATTTTTAGAAAAAGGACTCAAAATTTTAGAAAATTACCTGTGACACAAGCAACAAGACTCATATCAAAAACAAAAATTAAACAAAGAAAATAAAAAATATTTTTAAAAAGCTTTTGGTTTTTTTCGAAAAAAATTAGAGAAGAAGAAAATAAAAATAAAATACTCAAATAAAATAAAAACTCAATTAAAAATGATCAAGAAATAAATTACCTGATCTAAGGAGCAAGACGATCCATCAGTTTGTCCAAACTCAACAATCCCCGGTAACGGCACCAAAAACTTGGTAGCATGAATCCCCACACCTTCGTACTGTTGTACCAACAAGTGCATTGGGTCGTCCAAGTAATACCTGAACGAGTCAGGGTCGATCCCACGAGGATTCTGGTTTGAAGCATCCTATGGTTATCTAGCAGATCTTAGTCAGGCAGATCAAAAGGTTGTTGGATTTGTGAGATCTGAAACTATGAAGACGTATAACTAATAAAGATACTCTTTAAATTAAGTGGAATCAGTAAAAGGATTTTTGGAATGAAATCAGTAAAATAGTTATAATTGAGGATTGGAGTTGCTTAGCCTTGTTGAATTAACTCTGGTATTACTGTCTTTTCTACTTGTCAGTGATTTCTTCTATGGCAGGCTGTATGTGATCAAAGCCATTGGCCGTGGTCATTGATCTCCTTTGCTATAGTTTGAACGCCATTGACTATGGTCATCTAATCTGACGAAGGGTGAAGCTCTAGCGGTTCATTGTCCTGGCAATCCTAATCAAAAGAATGCTGCTTCTTTGGATTCTAGCCTATACCATGGAGCCCCTAATCTCCCCAAAAATCGGATGAACTAATGTCTCGAGAAGTCCCTAACAAAGTCATGGATTAGCCGGCTGAGAGATGTATAAACATAGTTGTTGGCTCGTGCTTTCCAGTCACGGATTCACTCGAACCCAAGTAGACGTGGGTGTTTGTCAGACACGTTCGTCTTAGTATAATGAATAGATCTGATTGTCCCTAATCATCCTATCCACCATGTTGAAGAGCGAGCATACATCTTAGAAGTAAATCAAACACGGATCAAAGAAGAAATAGTAATATTTTTATTAATTCATAGGGCTCAGCAGGGCTTCTCGCCTCAGCTAGGAGGTTTAGAAACTCATGCTGATGTAAAATACAATGGTAAAAACATGTATGATGAATGAGATATGAAAAAGTGTTCGAATAACATAAATTAAATCCCTTAAATACTACACTCATGACTAGTAAGGGTAAAATAGTCTTTTTAGTGCTAAAATCCACTTCTGGGGCCCACTTGGTGAGTGTTTGGGCTAAGCTTTGATGAGATCCACGTGCTATGAGGTCTCTTGGGTGTGGAATGCTATCTAGGGGGTCCTCTCTGGGCGTTTGGACACTGGGCTCTACTCCTTGGGTGCTGGACGCCAGAAAGGGAGCAGGGAGCTGGCATTGGATACCAGTTTTAGACCTTCTAGTTCAAAACAAAGTATGGGCTATTATGCATTGCTAGAAAGCTCTGGAAGTCAGATTTCCATTGCCGTTGAGAACGCTCCATTTGGACTTCTGTATCTCCATAAAATCTCTTCCGAGTGCAAGGAGGTTAGATTTGGACAGCATCTGTAGTGCTTTCTCTGTCTCTGAATTAGACTTTTGCTCCAACTACTCAATTTCAGCTAAAAAATACCTGAAATGGTACAAAAATGCACAAACTCAAAGTGGAATCCAAAAATGAGAATTTAACACTAAAACATGTAAAAGCTTAGTAAAAACTAAACAAAACATGTAAAAAACTATATGAAAACTATGCCAAAAAGCATATAAAATATCCGCTCATCACTTTGCTATAATTTAAGATTGAGGTTGATGCCAGATAAATTGAGGTCAAGATGGGATGGTCCCTATATGGTGGAAAAGGTTGAACGATATGGAGTAGTCCACTTAAGCCACCCCTCAAGCCCTACATTCTTCAAAGTGAATTGTCACCGTTTGAAGCTCTACCATGGTGTGAAGGTCAAGAACAACAAGGTGCTAGAGATCTTTCTCTTGGAAGATCCTCACAAGGAAGAAGATTGAGCCATTGACTGTCCAACTTAAGGACATTAAAGACAAGTGCTAAGTGGGAGACACCCCACCATGGTATGATCTTCCATGTTTATAGTTCTTCCATTTTTTTTCATCTCTTTAAGTAGATTGACTTGATTAGATATGATATGAGTTCTTTAGTTTTATTAGATATGTTTGAATGATGGTTCTTTCATGAAGTTTGCATTTATGTTAGATTGTTTAAATTGGTAGTTTTGGTTGTTGCCCTGAAATTCTAGGAGTCTTGTTGCCATTTTTCTTGAATAGATGTAAAAATTATGGTATGTCGTTGCTCATGTCATGCGTACGTGTCACGCATGCGTATGCGTGGCCCAGGATTTTTGCTCATGCGTGACCTATGTGAACCGCACGGCCTGGACAATGAGTTGTGCCAGGACCATGCGGATTTGGTGTGACTAGTGATGAGCGGATAATTTATACACTTTTTGGCATTGTTTTTAGTATGTTTTTGATATGATATAGTTAGTTTTTAGTATATTTTTATTAGTTTTTAGTTAAAATTCACTTTTCTGGACTTTACTATGAGTTTGTGTGTTTTTCTGTGATTTCAGGTATTTTCTGGCTGAAAAGAATTCCCAGCGTTAAACGCCGGAACTGGCACAAGGATGGGAGTTAAACGCCCAAACTGGCATAAAAGCTGGCGTTTAACTCCAAGAAGAGTCTCTACACGAAAATGCTTCATTGCTCAGCCCAAGCACACATCAAGTAGGGCCGGAAGTGGATTTTTATGTCTTTTACTCATCTCTGTACACCCTAGGCTACTAGTTTTCTATAAGTAGGACCTTTTACTATTGTATTGAGACATCTTGGTAGCTATCTTCATTTATATGCTATCTTAGATCACTGGGAGGCTGGCCTCACGGCCATGCCTAGACCTTATGCTTATGTATTTTCAATGGTGGAGTTTCTACACACCATAGATTAAGGTGTGGAGCTCTGCTGTACCTCGAGTATTAATGCAATTACTATCGTTCTTCTATTCAATTCCGCTTGTTCTTTGTCCAAGATATTCATTCGCACTCAAGAACTTGATGAATGTGATGATTATGTGACGCTCATCATCATTCTCACTTATGAACAGAGTGACTGACAACCACTTCTGTTCTACAAGCAAACAAGGCTCTAGTGTTTATCTCTTGGATTCTTTAACTGGAATCTTCGTGGTATAGGCAAGAACTGATGGCGGCATTCAAGAGAATCCAGAAGGTCTAACCTTGTCTGTGGTATTCTGAGTAAGATTCA
>NC_029779.3:19732082-19732981 GCF_000817695.3 Arachis duranensis
ACCGAAGCTTTCTTTGAAAGCTTGGCTGGCTGTGAAGCCATGTCTAATTCCTGGACTGGAGTCTTAGACTAGCATTGCACTAATTCCTGGAATTCTCATTAAGAATTTTGATATCTTTTTCCACTTAAATTTTCGAAAAACACAAAAAAATTACAAAATCATAAAATCCAAAAATATTTCTTGTTTGAGTCTAGTGTCTCATGTTAAGTTTGGTGTCTTGCATGCATTGTTATTTGATTCTTGTTGCATTTTGATTTTTCCTTATTATTAAAAATCCAAAAATATTTTTAATTTGAGTCTTCTCAAGTCAATAATACAGAGAATTGAAGATTCAGAACATACAGCAAAGGAATTACACAGAAAAAGCTGGGCGTTCAAAACGCCCAGTGAGGAAGGAAAACTGGTGTGTAAACGCCAGCCAGGGTGCCTGGCTGGGCGTTTAACGCCCTAAAGGGTAGTGTTTTGGGCGTTAAACGCCAGAATATGCACCATTCTGGGCGTTTAACGCCAGGATGGCACAAGAGGGAAGATTTTGTTTTTAATTCAATTTTTTTTTAAGTTTTCAAAATCTTTTCAAAATCAAATCTTTTTCAAATCAATTTTTCAATCAAATCTTTTTCAAAATTGATTTCTTTCTATTTTCAAAGATACTTGCTATCAATTAATGATTTGATTCAACATTTTAATGTATGTTGCCTTTTCTGTTGAGAAAAGGTTTAATGTTTGAATCATATCTTTTCTTGTTAGCCAAGTTTTTAATTTTCAAAATCAAATCTTTTTAAAATATTTTTCAAATCATATCCTCTCAATCACATTTTTTTTAAAACCAATCATATCTTCTTAACCACATTTTTTTCAAAATAGATATCAATCAAATCTTTTTGATTTCTAATTTCAAA
>NC_029779.3:19736259-19738079 GCF_000817695.3 Arachis duranensis
CTTCACTCCTTCATTTTCACACAACCTAAACACCACTTCTCCCCCTTTTGGCCAAACAAAAGCCATTCCCATCTCCTTCATTTCTTCTTCTTCTACTCTCTTCTTTCTTCTTTTGCTCGAGGACGAGCAAACATTTTAAGTTTGGTGTGGTAAAAGCATTGCTTTTTGTTTTTCCATAACCATTTATGGCATCCAAGGCCGGAGAAACCTCTAGAAAGAGGAAAGAGAAGGCAAAAGCTTTCACCTTCGAGTCATGGGAGATGGATAGATTCATCTCAAGGGTGCATCAAGACCACTTCTATGAAGTTGTGGCCTTGAAGAAGGTGATCCCCAAGATCCCTTTCAAACTCAAAAAGGGTCAACTTTGATCAAAGGTTGGACCAAGTCCTCATAGACATCTGTGAAAAGGGCGCTCAATGGAAGAGAAAGGGAAGCCAAGTCAACTAAGAAGGAATGAGGACAAGCCCATCACTAAGAAGAAGATGGAGCAAGCATGAGGAAATTCCTCCTCATAAAATCCTTGAGATGCCTCAAGGGATGCACTTTCCTCCACAAAACTATTGGGAGCAACTAAACACCTCCCTAGGAGAATTGAGTTCCAACATGGGACAACTAAGGGTGGAGCACTAAGAACACTCCATCCTCCTCCATGAAATTAGAGAAGATCATAGAATCATGAGGGAGGAGCAACAAAGACAAGGAAGAGATATTGAGGAGCTCAAGCACTCCATAGGATCTTCAAGAGGAAGAAAGAGCCGCCATCACTAAGGTGGACCCGTTCTTTAATTTCCTTGTTCTTTATTCTTCTGTTTTTCGAATTTTTATGTTTATGTTTATTTATGTTTGTGTCTTGTGATCATTAGTGTCTTAGTGTCTATGCCTTGAAGTTATGAATGTCCTATGAATCCATCACCTTTCTTAAAAAAAAAAAAACGTGCTTAATTGAAAAAGGAAAGAATTGCATGAATTTTGAATTTTATAATAGTTTAATTATTTTGATGTGGTGGCAATATTTTTGTTCTCTGAATGTATGCTTAAACAGTGCATATGTATCTTGAATATGTGGTTTATGAATGTTGGCTCTTAAAAGAATGATGAAAAAGGAGACATGTTACTGAGGATCTGAAAAATCATCAAAATGATTCTTGAAGCAAGAAAAAGCATTTCTATTCAAAAAAAAAATCGAAAAAAAAAGAGAGAAAAAGAAAACGAAAAAATAGAGAAATAAGAGTTGTGATCCAAGGCAAATAAGAGTGTGCTTAAGAACCCTGGACACCTCTAATGGGGGACTTTAGCAAAGCTGAGTCACAATCTGAAAAGGTTCACCCAATTATGTGTCTGTGGCATGTATGTATCCGGTGGTAATCAAACTCTAAGTTTGGTGTTGGGAGGTTCCAACACGGTTCTGAGTATCTGTAAGGCTCCATGAGAGTCCTCTGTCAAGCTAATGACATTAAAAAAAGTGCTTGTTGGGAGGCAACCCAATGTTATATTTTATCTATTCTCTTTTGTTATTTTATCTTTTTTGTAGGTTGATGATCATGAGAAGTCACAAAATCAATGAAAAAAGCAAAAACAGAATGAAAAACAGGAAGAAAAATAGCACACCCTGGAGGACGCACCTACTGGCGTTTAAACGCCAGTGAGGTTAGCTGTTGGGTGTTTAACGCCCAGTCTGGCACCATTCTGGGCGTTTAACGCCAGAAAGGGGCACCAGACTGGCGTTAAACGCCAGAAATGGGCAAAAAGCTGGCGTTAAACGCCAGAAATGGGCACCAGCCCGGCGTTTAACGCCAGAATTGGCACAAAACGAGATTTTG
>NC_029779.3:19738179-19740111 GCF_000817695.3 Arachis duranensis
GCCATGGTATTGAACACCAAGTTTTTGGGGTTCATGACCGGGGATTATGAGAGTTGTGAAAAGTATTGTTCACAATTTTGCACACCAACTAGCAACCTTGCTAGTCACGTGTACGTGTGCCTAACACGTACGTGGTGCATAATTTATAGCCCACAAACTAACAGCAAGTGCACTAGGTTGTACCAAGTAATACCTCAGGTGAGTGAAGGTTGATCCCACAAGGATTGATGGACTAAGCAATAATAATTGCATGATTTACTTAGTTAGACAAATAGAAAAGAGTGTTGAGAGTTAAAATGCATCAAATAGTAATTCAAAGAATTAGAAAACAAGCAGTAAATTGAGGTGAAATATATATGGAGAAAACAGTTAAGGCATCAGAGATATCTATCTTTCAGATCGACTTTTCTTACTAATTATTTTAATCATGCAAGATTCAATTCATGGAAAACTATATGTGGCTAAACCTTAATTCCTTAGACCTTTTTAGCCTCCTCTAACCTTCATCAACTGCCGATTCCTTGGTCACTTAATTCCAATCAAAAGGTGAAGTTCAATTCTAGTTTATATGTCACAGAAACCCTAATTACCCAAATATAAGAGGATTATGTGCCACGTATCCTTTTAAGTCCAGATAATTAGATGTTTAGGTGAAATTGTTTTCAAGATGTTGTTCAAGTAAAAGGCTTTTCCAAGTTATACAAGAACTCAATTAGAACAAGGGTCATACTTCCGTTCCACCCAGATTCATAAGATAAAGACCGAAAATAATTCTTGAAATAGAAATCATTACATGAATTAAAGTAGAAAAATAACAGTATCAATCCATACAATAGACAGAGCTCCTAACCTTAACAGTGGAGGTTTAGTTGCTCATGGTTTAGAGAGAAAACAAGGATTTTGTAAAAACTGTAAAGTACGAAATAAGGTAGAAGAGAAGAGAAGAGCCCGGAGGACTGATTCTTTTCCCTTTTATATCTAATCCTAATTAATGTAAAATATATTTTCTAAAATTAAATAATATATTTTCCTATTTTTAAATAAAATAAAGTTTAATAAAAAATCAATAGAGATCTTCGTGCAAGCCTTGATGGATGAAAAGGGAACCACTTTGCTTCTTATTGTTGGCTCCTAATTTAGAGATCTCGGCGCCTAACTTGGAGGTGGCCGAATTGCCTTGATTGTTGTTGGTGGTTTTGGTGCCTAACTTGGAGGGGAATGGCACTTAACTTCATACTGGCAACAAAGAATGAGTGTTGTTGTTGTGTCTGGCGCCTAACTTGAGAAACTCCAAGTTAAGCGCCACCTTGGCCATGTCCTCTTTGAAGCTTTTCCTAGTCCTGGTGCCTAACTTTGGAACAGCCAAGTTAGGCGCTACTCATACAGCATGCATTTACAAGTGGAGTTTGTCTTGGCACCTAAATTCTCCAAGTTAGGTGATGAGCGGATAATTTATACGCTTTTTGGCATTGTTTTTAGGTAGTTTTTAGTAAGTTCAAGCTACTTTTAGGGATATTTTCATTATTTTTTATGTTAAATTCACATTTCTGGACTTTACTATGAGTTTGTGTGTTTTTTTGTGATTTCAGGTAATTTCTGGCTGAAATTGAGGGACTTGAGCAAAACTCTGAAAAAGGCTGACAAAAGGACTGCTGATGCTGTTGGAATCTGACCTCCCTGCACTCGAAATGGATTTTCTGGAGTTACATAACTCCAAATGGCGCGCTCTCAACGGCGTTGGAAATTAGACATCCAGAGCTTTCCAGCAATATATAATAGTCCATACTTTATTTGGAAATTGACGACGTAACTTGGCGTTGAATGCCAAGTACAAGCTGCTGTCTGGAGTTAAACGCCAGAAAAACGTCATGATCCGGAGTTGAACGCCCAAAACACGTTATAACTTGGAGTTCAACTCCAAGAAAAGCCTCA
>NC_029779.3:19740181-19740621 GCF_000817695.3 Arachis duranensis
TATTACTTTCTATTCAATTCTCTTTTATTCTTATTCCAAGATATACATTGCACTTCAACTTGATGAATGTGATGATCCGTGACACTCATCATCATTCTCACCTATGAAAGCGCGTGATTGACAACCACTTCCGTTCTACTCTAGGCCGGGCGCATATCTCTTAGATTCCCCAACAGAATCTTCGTGGTTTAAGCTAGATAGATGGCAGCATTCATAAGGATCCGGAAAGTCTAAACCTTGTCTATGGTATTCTGAGTAGGATCCTGGGATTGAATGACTGTGACGAGCTTCAAACTCTTGAAGGCTGGGCGTGATGACAAACGCAAAAGAATCAAGGGATTATATTCCAACCTGATTGAGAACCGACAGATGATTAGCCGTGCTGTGACAGAGCATAAGACCATTTTCACTGAGAGGATGGGATGTAGCCATTGACAACA
>NC_029779.3:19743228-19743849 GCF_000817695.3 Arachis duranensis
AACCCTGCCATGGCAGAGGTTAATTACATGGGTGAACCTTATGGAAACACCTATAACTCATCATGGAGAAATCATCCAAATTTCTCATGGAAGGATCAACAAAAGCCTCAACAAGGCTTTAACAATGGTGGACGCAATAGGCTGAGCAATAGCAAGCCTTTTCCATCATCTTCTCAGCAACAGACAGAGAATTCTGAACAAAACACTTCTAATTTAGCCAATCTAGTCTCTGATTTGTCAAAAGCCACTTTCAGTTTCATGAATGAAATAAGATCCTCCATCAGAAATCTGGAGGCACAAGTGGGCCAGCTGAGTAAGAAAGTCATTGAAACTCCTCCCAGTATTCTCCCAAGCAATACAGAAGAGAATCCAAAAGGAGAGTGCAAAGCCATTGATTTGATCAATGTGGCCAAATGCACAAGGGAGGAGGAGGACGAAAATCCTAGTGAGGAAGACTTCCTGGGATGTCCCTCAAGCAAGAAGGAGTCTCCTATCAAGGATCCAAAGGAATCTGAGGCTCATATAGAGACCATAGAGATTCCATTAAATCTCCTTCTGCCATTCATGAGCTCTGAAGACTATTCTTCCTTTGAAGAGGATGAAGATGTGACTGGAGAGCAA
>NC_029779.3:19746016-19750386 GCF_000817695.3 Arachis duranensis
CATGGCAAGGCTAGCTTTTCCTCACCTTATTTGCCATCTATGTTACTCAGCTGGAGTTATCATAGAAGGAGACATCTCCATTGAGGAGGATAAGCCCATCACCAAGAAGAGGATGGAGCAAGCAAGAGAGACCCTTCACGGTTCTCAAGAGATGCATGAGGAAGCTCAGCATCAAGAAATCCCTGAAATGCCTCAAGGGATGCACTTTCCTCCCAACAACTATTGGGAACAACCAAGGGATGCACTTTCCTTCCAACAACTATTGGGAGCAACTCAACACCTCCTTAGAAGATTTGAGCTACAATGTGGAACAATTAAGGGTGGAACATCATGAGCACTCCATCATTCTCCATGAAATAAGAGAAGATCAAAGAGCAATGAGGGAGGAGCAACAAAGGCAAGGAAGGGACATAGAAGAGCTTAAGGACATTGTTGGTCCTTCAAGAAGAAGACGCCACTAAAGGTGGATTCATTCCTTGTTCTTATTTCTTTCTGCTTTTCGATTTTTATGTTGTGTTTATTTATGTTTTGTGTCTTTATTTCATGATCACTGATGTGTGGAAAACGATCCAACACAAAACTCACCGGCAAGTGTACCGGGTCGCATCAAGTAATAATAACTCACATGAGTGAGGTCGATCCCACAGGGATTGAAGGATTGAGCAATTTTAGTTTAGTGGTTGATTTAGTCAAGTAGTTTAGTGGTTGATTTAGTCAAGCGAATTAAGCTTTGGTTGAGTGGGTTGTATTTAACAGAAGCTAAATTGCTTGGAATGTAAAGGGAGAGGGGGAAATTGCAGCAAATTAAAGAGCAGGAAAGTAAACTTGCTGAATCTTAAAGAATAAGAAAGTAAATGACTGAAACTTAAAGTGCAAGAAATGTAAATTGCAGTAACTTAAATGGCAAGAAATATAAATTGCTTGAATGGAAAAGGGGTTGAGGATTAGGAATTCAGAATTTCAGCAAAGGAAAGTAAATTGCAACAATTAATAGAGCAGAAATTGAATTGGAAACAACTAGAATTCAAACAGAAATTGAAATTAAAGTGCAGCAGGGTTCACAGAAGAACCAACAAGGAAAATGGGATCTCAGGTCTCAAGAGACTAGAAAGCAAAGTCTAGATCTCAATTGCCTTCCCAAATCCAAGTTCACAAAGCAATTAAAAAGAAATTGAAGAAGAAGCAGTAAAGGAACTGAAATTAAACTCAATTGTGCAGAAGAATATTTAAAGAGATTTTGAATGGAGATTGAGACAGAATTTCCTCAATTCTTCACACCCAAAACTCAAACAAGAAAAATAAAAGTGCCCAAGAAAGAACAAGGAAGAAGAGAGACCAATTCTCCTCCCCAATTCTCTGAAATCTCGGTCAAGTCTCTCAAAGAAAAGTTGCAAAAATTCAAAGCTCAAAGAAAGTGCAAAATTCAAAAGTCAAGTCCAAAAATCCTAATTACATCAAACTAGCTCCTATTTATACACTTTCTATTCTTGGATCTTGGGATTTGGATGGGCTTTTGATTTGGTGAAGAAATGAATTAAATTGGATTTTTAATTCAATTTTTGGCCCATGAAAGATTGCTTCCAGGAGGCTGCCTTGCCCTTGTGGAGGGCAGGGCAGGATTTGGTGCGTGCGGCTAGGGTGCGGGCGTGGCGTGCGAGCTTGGTGCGCAGGATGCTGCCCTGCCCTCGCGGAGGGCAGGGCAGAAAAGTTTGGTGCGCCAGATTGGTGCCTTGGTGCGCTGCTGGTGCTGCCGAATGATGCTTTGGTGCGCCAGATTGGTGCGCTGGCCGTGCCACAACAAAATGCTGCCCTGCTCTCGCGGAGGGCAGGGCAGTGTTTCCACCTTAAAGCCCCGTGTTCGAAACTTGGATGATACACACGCTACCCATTTTCCTTGGCTTTCTTGGCACCATAATGAAGCCTAGTTCCTTGCTTCCTCATTGTTCCGTGTTTGATGAGCGGATAATTTGTATACTTTTTGGCATTGTTTTTAGTATGTTTTTGATATGATATAGTTAGTTTTTAGTATATTTTTATTAGTTTTTAGTTAAAATTCACTTTTCTGGACTTTACTATGAGTTTGTGTGTTTTTCTGTGATTTCAGGTATTTTCTGGCTGAAATTGAGGGACCTGAGCAAAAATCTGATTCAGAGACCAAAAAGGACTGCAGATGCTGTTGGATTCTGACCTCCCTGCACTCGAAATGGATTTTCATGTCCGGGGATTATGAGAGTTGTGAAAAAGTATTGTTCACAATTTCGCGCACCAGTGTTCGAGACTTGTAGTAAGCATAGGTGAACTTTTTCTTTGAATTTCTTCCCTTGGTGAGCCCGATACTGCCCTTGTGGAGGGCAGGGCAATGTTTTGATCTTCTTGATTCCAAGGCACAGATTTGTGCTCTGCCCTTGTAGTGGGCAGGGCAGAGTTGCCTTTCAAGCTTTGTTCCCTTATGTTGCCCTCCTAGAGGGCAGTGTGCCCTTGTGGAGGGCAATGCTTGCTTCCTCCATTATGCGCCACGCCTTTTTCTCCTTAGACCACGCTTCTTTAAGCCACGCTTTCCTCTTTTCTTCTTTTCTTCACCTACAATAAACCAAAACAACCACTCCAAGTATCACTAAATTCACAAGGCTTATAAATCAATTAAAAATCAATTAAATTTAGCTTAAACCTCATGAGTTAACATTAATTTCATGGTGGTTGTTTGATTTAAAGAAGTTATGCATTTTCACTCCAAATCACTTACTTAGGATGCAAGAAAGTGCATAAAGACTAATAAAACAAGTGAAATTAGCTTGAAAAATGGGTATTAAGTTAGCTTGATTGTCAACCAGTTAAGTGAAATTAGCTTGATTGTCAACCTTAACTAAAAGGTTCTCAATCAACCCTTTAGGATATACCACTGATTGGTCTACCAATTCCAAGGACATCTGTATTGGTTTCACCTCCTCTATGCCAAGCTTTTTCACTAAAGAAGATGGAATTAGATTTATGCTTGCTCCTAAATCACACATCCCCTTGTTGATGAATAGGCTTCCAATAGTGCAGGGTAGGAAGAAACCTCCAGGATCTTCAAGCTTGGGAGGGAGTCCCTTTTTGATGAGTGCACTGCATTCTTCACTAAGCATTACAGTCTCCTTCTCATTCCAACTCCTCTTCTTGTTGATGAGTTCCTTTAAAAACTTGGCATACAGAGGCATTTGCTCCAATGCCTCAGCCAAAGGTATGTTGATTTCCAGTTTCTTGAAAGTTTCAAGGAATTTGTGGAAATGTTGATCTTTTGTCTCTTTGTGGACTCTTTGGGGATATGGTAGTAGTGGTGTTGAGCTCTTCTCCACTTGATGTTGTCTTGGATTTGGTTCTTCCATGATCTGCTTTCCCTTTTTTAGACTCTGTGATCTATCTTCTTTTTCTTGAGGTTGATTCTAAGGTTGCTTGCTTGCTGTTGCATTTTCATCATTGGCTACCTCTTTTCCAACCTGTTTCTCGTCACTCTCTTTAGGCTTCTTGGTGGCTTCTTCATCTTTCAGCAGTATTTTTCCACTCCTCAACTGTATTGCCTTGCATTCCTCTTTTGGGTTAGGAATGGTGTCACTTGGTAGTGAGCTTGATGGTTTTTCAACAGAAATTTGTTTGGAGATTTGCCCAATCTGTCTCTCTAAGTTCTTCATGGAAGTTTCTTGGTTCTTTGTTGTCAATTCTTGGTTCTTCATCATCTTCTCCATGAGCATCTCTAGATTAGTGATCCTCTGAGAGTCTTGTGAGATTGGTTGGTTTTGGGGTGTTGATGGATGATGATAGGTGTTTTGATTTGTTGGGTGGTTATTGGGTGGATAATGGTTAGAGTTGGGGTAATTATTTTGTGGTTTTCTGTATGTGTTTTGGTTAGTGTTTGGCTGGTTGTTGTTTGTGTTTTTCCAATTGTTTTGAGTTGAATTTCTTTGCCATGGCTGTTGAGTTTGATTGTGGTTATCTCCCCATCTGAGATTGGGATGATTCTTCCAAGAAGGGTTGTAATTATCTCCATAGACTTCATTAGTTCCAAGATTTTGGTTGTGCATGTATTGGACTTGCTCTTGCTGTTGCTCCTCTTGAATTTCTTCATTTTGCCCCCAAGTAGTTGATGGGTGGCTTGTGGCACTTACTGATGCAACTTGCAAGCCATCAATCCTTTTGGCCATTTGCCAAAATTGTTGTTGAATTTGCTGCTGCATTATCTTGTTCTGAGCTAGAATTGAATCCACTCCTTCCAACTCCATTACTCCTCTTCTTTGTGATGGTTGGCAGCTTCTTTGATGAGCAAAGAAATATTGGTTGTTAGCCACCATATCAATGAGATTTTAAGCTTCCTCTGTAGTTTTCATGAGTTGTAA
>NC_029779.3:19751315-19753026 GCF_000817695.3 Arachis duranensis
AAATTAAAGAGCAGGAAAGTAAACTTGCTGAATCTTAAAGAACAAGAAAGTAAATGACTGAAACTTAAAGTGCAAGAAATGTAAATTGCAGTAACTTAAATGGCAAGAAATATAAATTGCTTGAATGGAAAAGGGGTTGAGGATTAGGAATTCAGAATTTCAGCAAAGGAAAGTAAATTGCAACAATTAATAGAGCAGAAATTGAATTGGAAACAACTAGAATTCAAACAGAAATTGAAATTAAAGTGCAGTAGGGTTCACAGAAGAACTAACAAGGAAAATGGGATCTCAGGTCTCAAGAGACTAGAAAGCAAAGTCTAGATCTCAATTGCCTTCCCAGATCTAAGTTCACAAAGCAATTAAAAAGAAATTGAAGAAGAAGCAGTAAAGGAACTGAAATTAAACTCAATTGTGCAGAAGAAGATTTAAAGAGATTTTGAATGGAGATTGAGACAGAATTTCCTCAATTCTTCACACCCAAAACTCAAACAAGAAAAATAAAAGTGCCCAAGAAAGAACAAGGAAGAAGAGAGATCAATTCTCCTCCCCAATTCTCTGAAATCTCGGTCAAGTCTCTCAAAGAAAAGTTGCAAAATTCAAAGCTCCAAAGAGAGTGCAAAATTCAAAAGTCAAGTAAAAAGTCCTAATTACATCAAACTAGCTCCTATTTATACACTTTCTATTCTTGGATCTTGGGATTTGGATGGGCTTTTGATTTGGTGAAGAAATGAATTAAATTGGATTTTTAATTCAATTTTTGGCCCAAAAACAATAGCTTCCAGGAGGCTGCCCTACCCTTGTGGAGGGCAGGGCAGGATTTGGTGCGTGCGGCTATGGTGCGGGCGTGGCGTGCGAGCTTGGTGCGCAGGATGCTGCCCTGCCCTCGCGGAGGGCAGGGCAGAAAAGTTTGGTGCGCCAGACTGGTGCCTTGGTGCGCTGCTGGTGCTGCCGAATGATGCTTTGGTGCGCCAGATTGGTGCGCTGGCCGTGCCACAACAAAATGCTGCCCTGCCCTCGCGGAGGGCAGGGCAGTGTTTCCACCTTGAAGTCCCGTGTTCGAAACTTGGATGATACACACGCTACCCATTTTCCTTGGCTTTCTTGGCACCATAATGAAGCCTAGTTCCTTGCTTCCTCATTGTTCCGTGTTCGAGACTTGTAGTAAGCATAGGTGAACTTTTTCTTTGAATTTCTTCCCTTGGTGAGCCCGATACTGCCCTTGTGGAGGGCAGGGCAATGTTTTGATCTTCTTGATTCCATGGCACAGATTTGTGCTCTGCCCTTGTAGTGGGCAGGGCAGAGTTGCCTTTCAAGCTTTGTTCCCTTATGTTGCCCTCCTAGAGGGCAGTGTGCCCTTGTGGAGGGCAATGCTTGCTTCCTCCATTATGCGCCACGCCTTTTTCTCCTTAGGCCACGCTTCTTTAAGCCACACTTTCCTCTTTTCTTCTTTTCTTCACCTACAATAAACCAAAACAACCACTCCAATTATCACTAAATTCACAAGGCTTATAAATCAATTAAAAATCAATTAAATTTAGCTTAAACCTCATGAGTTAACATTAATTTCATGATGGTTGTTTGATTTAAAGAAGTTATGCATTTTCACTTCAAATCACTTACTTAGGATGCAAGAAAGTGCATAAAGACTAATAAAACAAGTGAAATTAGCTTGAAAAATGGGTATATGATGACTTGTCATCAATCACTAGTG
>NC_029779.3:19753880-19754115 GCF_000817695.3 Arachis duranensis
TTAAATTCACATTTCTGGACTTTACTATGAGTTTATGTGTTTTTCTGTGATTTCAGGTAATTTTTGGCTGAAATTGAGGGACTTGAGCAAAACTCTGAAAAAGGCTGACAAAAGGACTGCTGATGCTGTTGGAATCTGACCTTCCTGCACTCGAAATGGATTTTCTGGAGCTACAAAACTCCAAATGGAGCGCTCTCAACGGCGTTGGAAAGTAGACATCCAGAGCTTTCCGGCC
>NC_029779.3:19754304-19754631 GCF_000817695.3 Arachis duranensis
AAGAAAAGCCTCAGCTCGTGGATAGATCAAGCTCAGCCCAAGCATACACCAAGTGGGCCCCGGAAGTGAATTTATGCATCAGTTACTTACTCATGTAAACCCTAGTAGCTAGTCTAGTATAAATAGGATAAGTTACTATTGTATTAGACATGTTTTGACAGTTTAATCTTTTGACTTTGTAGTCTTTGATCATTCGGTCTCTTGATCATTCGGCCATGCCTGAACCTTTCACTTATGTATTTTCAACAGTGGAGTTTCTACACACCATAGATTAAGGGTGTGGAGCTCTGCTGTACCTCAAGTTTCAATACAATTACTATTACTTTT
>NC_029779.3:19754846-19757329 GCF_000817695.3 Arachis duranensis
CATTGATGATGGTGATGCCCTACATACAGCTTGCCATGGAAAGGAGTAAGAAGGATTGGATGAATGTAATAAGAAAGTAGAGATTCAAGAGGAGCACAGCATCCCCATACGCCTATCTGAAATTCCCACTATTGATTTACATAAGTATTTCTATCCCTTTTATTTTCTATTTATTATTAATTTTTGAACTCATCATAAACCAATTTAATCTGCCTAACTGAGATTTACAAGGTGACCGTAGCTTGCTTCATACCAACAATCTCTGTGGGATCGACCCTTACTCACGTAAGGTATTACTTGGATGACCCAGTACACTTGCTGGTTAAGTTGAACGGAGTTATGATCACACCAGGGATCATTAAGATCTCAATTCATCACACCATGATCTCTTTGGGGTATTTTTGATTTCATACAAATACAAAGAGACCAACTTTGAGGATCACAATTTCGTCCACCATTAGGCGCTACCCTTGCAGAATTGCTGGAGAGGAAGTATAGACTATTATGCATCGTTGGAAAGCTTTGAAAATTAGCTTTCGAATGCCACTAAAATCACATCAATTAGATCTTTGTAGCTCAAGTTATTCATGTTAGAGTACAGAGAGGTCAGGGTTGATAGAATCATTTGCTTTCGTCTCTTTTTCTACAGAAACTCCATCAAATCCATCCGAATACTACCTAAAATAAATAGAATTGTACATAACTCAAATTAGCATCCATTGTGGCTAAAAGATAATTAATTCTTGATTAAACTCAAAAATTTGAATGAAAATTCATTATGAAAAGATAGGAAAGATCCTCACCCATCACAACACCAAACTTGAATTGTTGCTTGTCCTCAAGAAACCAAAACTAATACAGGTTTAAGATGTGAATCTCCAAGAGAAGTGGGAGTTCAATTAGGCTCATGTTTCTTCTTGAAGTGGGGTTCACCTATTTCAATCCTGAATAGTTATGGCATCTCACTCTCCTTTGAATCAAAGGAATGTCCCTGTCATTCGGAATTAGAATCCAGATATTATGAATTTTCAGATCTTTTTTACTTCAGTTTAATCCTTGAACACAACAAATTTCCCTTAATCCTCTTTTCTTTGGTGTTTTGCACCCTGAGCCTACCTGTGACTTTAAATGTTTTGTCTCAAGGATTACTTGACACAAAAGCACCACAAGCACTTAACTGGGAAACTCTCTTTAATTTCTGATTTTTTTCCAGTTACTCCCAAACAGTGGTGCTCAAAGACTTTAGGATACTCTATTAATTGTATTTGATCTCGACTCTTAGTGTTCTATCTCAAGGATTACTTGACACATTCACACCACAAGCATATGACTAGGAAAACAGCTCTTTGAGCTTTTAATCATGTTTGACCTCCCTAGTCATTGATGCTCAAAGCCTTGGACCTTGCTTTTATTTTTCTTTTGCTGTTTCTTTTTCTTCAAGGATTAAGCTTTCACTTACTTCAGAGAATTCATAATAGCTCTCTAAATTCCTGTTCCTTATACATCAGCATCCTTTGATTCAAATTTAAATATGCGCGGCTCATGTCATGCATTCAGAATCACAAAGAATACCACCACAATTAAGTAAATACAACTACCTTTTGTTATAAGCTATATTTCTCATGAAATACATCTTTTTCTTCTTTTTTCTTTTGAATTCAAGTTCAGTGGGCAATACATGAGACACTTTTCAAAATTAAAAGTAAATAATAGAATAAAAATAGCAAATTAAATTAGAACCTAGGAATTGAAATAACAAAGGATCATGCAATAACTAAGACAAAACAGCAGAAAACAGGAACATAACATAGTAATGTGAAAATAATATAGGAAGTGAAAGGAACTAAGCCACCTCAATCTCCATGGTAGGGATCTCTCTCCTTTGGCTGTGATCCGTATGGTCCTCTTAAGCGGCTATAATCTTGAGCAGCTCTTATCTGATCAAGGGTGGTGGTGAGATACTCCAATGGTTATTCTGTGTCACCCTCATCTCCTCAATAGACGCAGTGTACTGCTACCAGCGGCTATCCTGCGTGATCCTCATCTGCTCAATGGAGGAGGTGAGCTGCTGCCAGTATTCCTTAGGTGGGAAGTAGTGTCCCTGAGGCAATAGTGGCTGATCCTATTGAGCTTCTGATGCCAAGGCATCTTAGGCTAGTGTCACTAGCATTTTTCTGTTAGTTTTAGTTGTTTTATGCATTTTCTTGAGCTTAAAGTAACCAAGAATGGTTAAATGAACAACAAAGCAATGAACCATCCAAACAGTATGATTTTGATGCAAATTCCATGAGTTTTTAGTTATATTACTTGAATGCTATGAATGGAAGATTTCTCATGAAATTTTGCAAGACTTTGATGCAGTTGTTTGGATGATTTCAGGGAAGAAGAGGCTAGGCAAGGAAGCAACAAAAATCAATAAAGGAAGCTTGAATATCACATGTGGAGTTTAAGTTCCAGTTTAAGCTTAAACTGGAACTTAAACT
>NC_029779.3:19761139-19762078 GCF_000817695.3 Arachis duranensis
TGCATCATAGGGGAAACAAAAATTGACAGAGGATTCTGTGATTTAGGAGCTAGCATAAATGTGATGCCTTTGACTCTTATGAAGAGGCTACAACTGAATGGGGTGAGATCCACTGATGTAATCATACAACTGGCTGACAAAACTCAAAAGCAAGCTGAAGGGGTAGTTGAGAATGTGCTGGTGAAAGTGGGAAAGTATTTCTTCCCCACAGACTTTGTCATTTTGGACATGGAGGAAAGCTACCTACACCCTATCATTCTGGGAAGGCCATTTCTAGCCACTGCTAGAGCGCTCATAGATATAGAACAAGGAGAGCTAATTTTGAGAGTACATGATGAACATCTCATTTTCCATGTTTTCAAACCTGCATCTGAGCCTGAACCAGAATCTGAAAAGCCTAAGGATGATAGTAGCCATCTGTGTTTGGAGGAAAGCAATCCAGCAGCTGAAACTCTGAAACAGTCCTTGGAAGGCAAACAAGAATTGCAAGAGTTAAAGCCACAAGAATCAATAGAAACAGATCAGAAGGATCCTCCTGAAATTAAAAGAAACAAATAAGAAGGAACCTACTGGCATAAGAGTCAAAGAAGAAGTCCTCAAGAGAGAGGGAAGAATTGTAAAGAAGGTGCCAAGAGGGTGGAGAAACAAGAAAATTCCCACTGAAGGTTTCTCTCCGGGAGATGAAGTGATATCAAGTCATTATCTGCCAATCCCACCTGGCCTCAAAACCATTCCTTCCCAGCTCCCTCAAGTGTTCACAATCAGGAAAGTTCTTTCTATGGAACATTTGGAAATCATGAAGGAATCAAATGGGGACGTTTTCATAGTAAGAGGAGAGGACATCAAGTACTACAATCCACCTTAACAAGGGACAACCGTCAAGCTAATGACGTTAAAGAAGCGCTTGTTGGGAGGCAACCCAACCTGAGGTAATACTCC
>NC_029779.3:19762833-19776006 GCF_000817695.3 Arachis duranensis
AAAAAAAAATTGAGAAAATAAGCTAGGCACCAATGGTTTGAACTTCTGAGACAAATGCCTGTGGTGTTTATGTATTAAGGATATGCTTGGATGAATAGGTTCTTAGGAGTGTTTCAACACTTGGTAACTTGGGTTAACTAACCCGGGATTATCAACCAAAAGTCCATTATCAAGAGCAACCTAAATACAAAACATTTAGTCACACAAAGAGGTGCTGGGCACCAATGTCTCAAGAAGAAATGTGAACTAAAATGCCTGTAGTGGATATGTGTAGTGCACTGATAAGAAAAAGAAAATGCCAAAGGCTTGTGCAACACATGACACTGAGCAAACAAGGAGCAAAGGAGCTCTAAGAAAAAGAAAAACAAAGAAGGGAAAAGTACCAAGGACATAAGAATAACAAGAGGCCATAGCAGTGTTTGATGGATGCAATGAAAAAGTGATAATCTTACCTGATAAGAATGAAAAAGTGATGCTGCAACTTTCTGCATAAAACCCTTCTGATGAACTTCAATTGCTTGCTAATATAGCCAATGTAATCGCTTTTTGTTTCATACTTTCTTCTCAAATAACTCAGGACTTGCTTAGGGACAAGCAAGTATAAAGGAAGAAAGCAAGTAATAGAGTGCAGAAATTAAAATTCAACAAGTAACTTGAACTGAATTAACAAAACAAGAAAAATGCTCAATCTAGTTAACTTCCAATTTGAGAATTGTCAATCGAAAACCAATCCCCGGCAACGGCGCCATAAACTTGATCCATAAACTTGATGCTACGGATTTTAGGAAATTGCACGAATCGGCAAAAATTCCTTCCGGCAAGTGCACCGGTTATCGTCAAGTAAAAACTCACAATAGAGTGAGGTCGAATCCCACAAGGATTGGTTGAGTGAGCAATTCGGATTAGAAGTGTGTTCTAGTTGAGCGGAATCAAGATTTAGATGAGAATTGCGGAATGTTAAATTGCATGAATTAAAGAGCGAGAAGCTAAATTGCTGAAATTAAAAAAAGGGGTCGGGGTGATTGCATGAATTTAATTGCAGAATATAAAGGGAAAGTGGTAGATCAGAAATGGGGAATTCATTGGGTTTCAGGAGATATTGAGATCTCCGAATCAAAACATTTTTATCCCTTCCTCAAATGAATCCTCCATTCCTTTCCCAAGGTTCTGAAGGATTCCAATTATGGATAGTTTCTTTCCCAAGACAACTAACCAATGGAATTAGATCGAGAAGCTTTCTAACAAAATTCAAGAGAAAAGATTGAAGAAGAAGATAAAAACTATTATTGATTCATTGAATTACAATAGATCTCCCTAACCCAATGAAAGGGGTTTAGTGAGTCATAGCTCTGAATTCAATTACAAAGAGTATGAAAACCAGCAAAATGATAAAAGTTCTCAAAACGTAAAGTGTAAAAGTCCCCAACTAACTTAAATTCTATCCTATTTATACACTTTCTAAATTGAGCTTCTGTTGTGTTTCTTGGGCTTTGAGGCCTTTCCTTGATTTCCTTTTGCTTTGGGTTTATGATCCATAATCCTGATGAGGCTGCTGATCCAATTCTGTAACATTCATTGAGCCAACTTAGTGATAATCAAGTAATGACACATGACTCAACAAATTGAAATTCCAGACTCATCAATTCTTCAGGCCCAATCCCATAAACCATGATATTCAATTGGGTTTCATACCATAATACGTTTAAGTTAATGTTTGGTGCTCAAATGCTAACTTAAACTTCAATATATTTGGCCCAGAAACCCTTTCAAAAAGTGGCGTTTAAGTTGCAGTTTAAGCTTAAACTGCAACTTAAACGTTGGACACTCCTGGAGGTGGTAGAATTCAAGCACGTTTAAGCTTCAGTTTAAGGTTAAACTGAAGCTTAAACGTGGAAATGGAAGAAAGCAACTACGGAGTGTGGAATGGTCGAACACGTTTAAGCTCCAGTTTAAGCTTAAACTGGAGCTTAAACGTGGAAATGAAGAAAGCAACCCTGGAGGCAAATTGTGGTCGAACACGTTTAAGCTTCAGTTTAAGGTTAAACTGAAGCTTAAACGTGGAAATGAGAAAGCAACCCTGGAGGCAAATTGTGGTCGAACACGTTTAAGCTCCAGTTTAAGGTTAAACTGGAGCTTAAACGTGGAAATGGCTTCCTGGTGCATAATTTGGGTCGAACACGTTTAAGCTCCAGTTTAACCTTAAACTGGAGCTTAAACGTGGAAATGCTCCCTGGTGCAATTCTTATTCTGGCGTTTAACTTCCAGTTTAAGGTTAAACTGGAGGTTAAACGCCAGTTTCAGCACTTCTCATCTTTCATGATTTTGGCGTTTAAGCTCCAGTTTAAGCTTAAACTGGAGCTTAAACTGGAGCTTAAACTCCACATGTGATATTCAAGCTTCCTTTATTGATTTCGTTGCTTCCTTGCCTAGCCTCTTCTTCCCTGAAATCATCCAAACAACTGCATCTAAGTCTTGCAAAATTTCATGAGAAATCTTCCATTCATAGCATTCAAGTAATATAACTAAAAACTCATGGAATTTGCATCAAAATCATACTGTGTTGGATGGTTCATTGCTTTGTTATTCATTTAACCATTCTTGGTTACTTTAAGCTCAAGAAAATGCATAAAACAACTAAAACTAACAGAAAAATGCTAGTGAAACTAGCCTAAGATGCCTTGGCATCAGCTTCCTCCTCAACCTGCTCTTCTCCGTGGACCCTATGCTATTCCCTGTGAGTCTCCATGGTCTTCTTGGTAATTGGTCTCTCAACAGGAATGAAAAAGTCATTCTTCACCTTTACCTCTGCTGCTTCACACAGGCAATAAATCATATGTGAAAACCCAATTCTAGCCTTCTTGAGGGGGTTGGAAGCAATGTTGCATATCTGATTTGGGATAATATCCTGCACCTCCACCACTTCTCCCTTCATGATACAGTAAATCATGATAGCCCGGTCTACAGTGCATTCAAACCAGTTGCTTGTTGGCATGATAAACCTCCTGATGAAGTCTAACTATCCCCTAGCTACAGGAAGAAGATCAGTGCTCTTTAGTTGGGTTGGCTTCCCTTCTGTACCTATCTTCCATTGAGAACCCGGATGCATAATTCTTCAATAACTAGATCCAGTTCTTGGTCTCTCTATGCATCCTCTCACTATAACAAGCAGACATATGATCTGGACCCGACAGATGGAGAGCTCGGCAGACGTCTCTTAGGCTGAAATCATTGACATTGCCTCTCACATAACTCTGATAATTCTTCTCATTGACTCCCTCAAAATCCTTGTACATGACCCAGAGGTTTCCATAAAACTCTTGGAATATCAATTGTCCAACCTTCGTGTGCGGGTTGCACATAAAACTCCACCCTCTTCTCTCAATTTCAAATTGAATTTCCAGATATTCATTCGGTTTTAGTGAAAACCTCACTTCTGGAGTCACATCCCTCTTGTAAGTATGATCATAAAAATGTTCTTCAAGGAGCTTGGATCGGAACCTGTGTGTATCATGAGAACTGGTGGCTAGCTCTTTACCTTTCCTTTTCTTTGAAGATGTGATAGTTTTGGGTGCCATTACAGAAAACAAAAAAAAAACAAACAAGCAAAGCGACAACACCAAACTTAAAACTTTTGCTCGTCCCCGAGCAAATTAGAGAAATACAAAGGGGAAGAAAGAGGGGGTAAAATAAAAAAATGAAAAAGAAGAAAATAAAAATTAAATTTTAAAATTTTTTTTCGTTTTTTTTTTTGAAATAATAAAGAAAGACAGAAGAAGAAGAAAAGAAGATGAGGGGGGCACGGGTGAATATAGGTGGGAGTTGAGGTTGAAGGTTAGGGGCAAAGGTTGTTGTGGGTGAGAGGGGAATTGGGGAGAGGTTGGTCGTTTTTCGAAGAAGGAAGAATATGTAGTGGTTGTGTTTGTATAGAAGGAGGGGGTGAAGTGTGATGAGTTGTGGGTTGAAGAAGGATGGAGGAGGGTTTATATAGGGAGGGGTTGGGGTTGGTTTGGGGAGGGAAGGTTCACAGGCTTGTCTTGGGGCTTGAATGGTGTCACGGAGTGTTGGGGAGTGGAGGGTGTCATGGGAGGGCTAGGGAAGAGGGGGCAGGCATCATGGGCTAGGCTTGGGGAAGGAACAACTTGGGAAAGTAAAAAGGGGAAACAAAGATATGGAGGAATCATCTAGGGTGTGGGGACCAAATAAGTGGAATTGAGGTATTGAATCATGTGATTTGGTCTTGGAATAAGTCAATGTGAGGGAGGGAGAGTTGATGTTGGCACCTAACTTGGGCAATATGGCGCCTAACTTCAGGTAAGGGTATGGCTTGGCGCCTAACTTGAGTGCACCTGGCACCTAACTTCGTGTGTTGCACTCCCTCAGCACCTAACTTGGGAAGTACTGGCGCCTAACTTGGTGTGTTTAGCATTCACCTGGCACCTAACTTTAGCATAGTGGTGCCTAACTCCATATTGCATCTCATCCTGGTGCCTAACTTCACCAATATGGCGCCTAACTTCAGGTGTCCCGAAGTAAGTGCTCTTCCAAAGCTTGATTTGGAGCCTAATTTGATGGAACCAAGTTAGGCGCCACCCTTCCCAAGAGCAACACCAAACTTGTACACAGCGTTGGCGCCTAACTTCAAGGGGTTAAGTTAGGCGCCACCCCTCCAATGAGTAACTTCCTAATTGTGCATATATGTGGCGCCTAACTTGAGAATTTAAAGTTATGCGCCACCCAATCCAAACCAAGCTACTCTAGGGTGTTTGAAACTCTATCTTTAGGTACACTACAAGAAAAATACCCATTCAGCCACACTTTTTTTAAGCTACATTTAAAAAGCGTAGCCTATTCTTAGAATAGGCTACGCTTTTTCGTATGATGCCCTTTTATAAGAGAAAAGGAAACACTATTAAGGCATCACTTCAAAAGCGTCTCCTTAGATAGTTTAAATATCACTTATAAAGCGTAGCCAAATCTAAAAAGCTATGGGTACATTTTTTAGATCAAAGGGAACGCTTTTAAAAAGTAACCCATTTGTTAAGTTTTGGGTGCGCTTCATAAGTGTCTCCTAATATTAAAATACCAAATAAACACTTAAGTGAAATTTTGTTTGCCCTGTATCACCTTCACTCCCTCACTCACGCAATACACACCCTCCTCCTCACTCAACACACACGAAGAAATCAGAAAGCTAAGGGGGAGAACGGGAAGAAGAAGAGAGGAGAGGGAAGGAAGGAGAGAACGACGGCGGCTAACTGGCTAGGGATCTGCCGTCGTCGTCGTCGAATGCCAGTGAGAGAGAGAGAGCTCGAGGAAGAGAAAACGCAATGGAGGAGAGAAGAAAGGGGTGCTCCGTCGCCGCTGAAGCTCCACCGCCGCTGCTAGGGCTTGTTGCCGTCGCCGTTCTGCCACCGCCAGGCTGATGTACCGCCGCCGAGGATCTCGAATGGGATGTCTCACCGCCGTTGTGCTCTGTCGCCGCGCTGCCATCGACTGGAGCTCGTCGCTGAGTTGCTGCACCGTCTCCAAGCCGTTGCGTCGCCGCTCATCTCTTCTTCACCGTCGCCGCTCATCACCATGGTCGTATCCTCTGTCACCAGGTAAGCATTCTCTGTTCTGTATCCTCTCTTTCTCGCTCATTCTGTAACTCGCTCTCACTTTTCAGTTTGAAGGTGTATATGGTTTTGATAGTGGTTAATTGAGATAGAGAATGTATGTATCAATTTTTAATTGGTTCTGTGAAATTTTGGGGGTTTTGGGTTCTAATTTTAGGTTTTCAATTAGTTTAGTATCTTAAGGAAAAATTAGTGAAAAGAACAGGTTTCACACTGAAATATTCTGATTTATGTCTTGGTTCATACGCATTCCTTGAATATAGTGGCTGCTTTCAATTTCCAGCTTCAAGCTATATTCCTCTCTGATGCCTTTTTTGGTTATGTTTTCTTTGCTTTGGGTGTGTTACATGGAAATTTGATTACCAATTTAAATTCTCGTTAATCATATAAACCAGGAATTCATCTGAAAACTAAAGAATTAAGCTGTATTTTTCTGTAGGCAAACAAGATTTAATTGGTTATTTATCTGATTGATTATTGTTTTTATTTTTATGTTGGTTATGGTGTACAGATATAAAATCAGGACATGGAAGTGGACATATTGAGCAGACTAAACCACCTAAATCTTATTTCGTTAAATTTAATTAGGATTCTATATCACAATTTCATATTTAATTAGGGGTTTTCTATGTCTGGTTCAATTTCTACCGTGCTGTCTGTGTTAGAAGCTTTCCCGTGCAGAATCGCATTTGATCATTGCTTGTTATTATTAGTGTTGAATTCTAATTTTGTTCTTTATTCAATTTGTGATGAATTGACTTTGGTTTTGTGAGAAGGTGTACTGCGGTTTAGGGTTCTGATTTAATGATTTTTAATTTGGGGGTTTTAGCTTCTGAATGCGTATTGTTTCTAATTTTTAGGGTTATAGGTTTTAGCTTCTGAATGCGTATTATCTTATGAATCTACTCTGAATTCTGTTTGAGTGAACATTTTTATTTTACTGTATGAATAGTACATGATAGGAGTTAAAGTTATTTTGCTGTGGTATTGTCTTTCTAATTTTTTGAGTTTATGTCGCTTGCTTCATTAGAATTTGCTTTCTGATTTTGCATCTTGCTTGTTAAGTTCGTTTTTAGCTTCATAGTTGTATAAGTAATCATTGTTTCATACTAGCATATAAACCTTGTACTCAATTATTTCACATCTACAATGATTCCAAGTCTCATCTATTCTCTTAATTGTAATATATTTCTGTCTTCATGCTATAAATACTCATTTTGTTAGTAATGCTTCTCACTTGAGTTGATGCTTCACTATTTTTTGAAATTCTCTGCTCTTCTAGCATCCCTTATCTCATTTGTTGAGGTAGCAGTAGGTGTAGAATTTTGACTTGTATTATGAGATGATATAGTAGTAAAATTAGGAAAAGTTAAAACAGTATGAGGAAATTGATTGTAAGTTGGAGATGGAGAATCTGCTTTGAATAATTCATGATAAGGAAATTTAGTTTCATCAAACAAAACATGCCTTGAAATCAAAATTATGTGGTAATTGATAAGGTGACATGTGATTAACAACTTTGGAAGATAATCTGTTTACAGTTTTTAAAAAATTGTAATCTAGTTTTTGTTTATGTAGTAATTGGGACAAGGTTTGAAGGCTTATGCTTATATCTTGAGCGCTATCCATTTCTATAAACACAGCCTGCAGATTCCCATAGATTTCTGATTTGCTGTCTTTCTGCTTTATGCTTTCTTCGGCACTTTTAATCATCTTTCTTCTTATCAACTACAATTAAAAATTATAATATCAAATCTCAGATTCATCTTGCTTGCATTTGCATAGTCTTGGCGCTTCTGAAAATGAGGTATTCGGATGCTCTTTTGCTTCAAGAATCATCATCATTTCAAACTCCAATTGTGAAGTGAAATCTTGTCTCTTTTTCTTTCCCATACATTTATATTGTTCTGTAACCACCTGAGACTAAAACAAGAAATAATAAAGTACAATATCATTGCTTCACGCTTTTTGTTTTTCTTATATTTGGATATATAGCCTTGATAGGAGCTACATGTGTTTGTGAGAAACTGAAGGGAATATAAAGGTTTTCTTCCTCATTGATTTGATTTTCTTTTTTTTTATCCCTCATTTGTATACTATATAGTATATACCATGAGTTGCCTATATTTTACTTGTCCCTTTTACATGGAAACATTGCATTGCAAGTAGCACCATGAATGTGTACTTTTATTTGTTATGTTGTGCTTAACGGTAATGTTTTACTTTTTACTCTCAATTTTAAAATGATTCCATTCACCTGCACAAAGCTCATGTGTATACCGTGTTTAATGGATCGCTAACTTTTAGCTGAAAAAAGTGTCACTGTCACATGCTCATTCTTGAAATGCGTGTAAGTGTAACTAGATCTTCCTTCAAGGGAGTTTTTGCACTTGCCTCTGCTTCAAATCGAACAAAATATTTACCTTGAGAACCCATTTCTGCTATTTCCTATAAAGAAATCCATAGTTTTGTTTGATTTATTAGCACTCAACCATTCCACTTTTTTTAATGTTTATAGTTTATGACTTCAAATCAATATACCATTATGCAGATATAGAAAAACTTTAAGGGACGATGAACAAAGATTTTAACAGGGTCGCTATTCTATAGCATCTGCAGTTCTGCTCTTAAAGGTGAGTGATTTAAGAGTCAAATTTTATTACTTCATTTTCTGTTTCAACTGGAACTGATGTCACCGACTGATTCTTTTTCTTTTTCTTGATATATATGTTTGTTTTTTTTTATTGTGTTAGAGGTGGATGCTTGATCCTTTACACTTGTGAGTTGCGTTACTCATTAGTGAAAGTAGCTTTTTGATGTTTCTCGATTAATTTGCATTCTAATATGGTATCAAAGCAAGTGTTGCTGTTTTTAATTGAAGGAAGGTGCTGCTGGTGCTCTTAACTTGAACTATTTCTAATGATTAAGTGTGGTCATGTCTCAGGTGGCATTATTTAAGTTAGGAGTTTCCTTGAACTATTTCTAGCTTTGCATTTTGTTCCCATGAGAGTAGGAGTTTCCTTGAGGAATATTTGGAGTGTTTCATGAATTAGAAGTGGCAAATTTGCTTCCCAAGGAACATATTTGTTTCTCAAAGATTCCCTTGCTGAATAAATGTGTCACCATTTAAATAAAGTTAGTAGTACAAACAAAGTGAGGGTATATATGTTGTTGTTCTTGCAGGTGATAGCTGTAGCAGTAGCAATTGGTGTTGAAATACATGCAATTTTTCATCTTTCTTGCGACTTCCTTCGCCTCCTTCGTGCAAGCCCTCAAAAGTGCAAGCCACACCTTGGTTCAGGAGAAACAGGATTAAGCTTCCTAAACCACTCAACAGTCTAACTGGCTTCAATGCATTTTGGTACTCACATCATCTCTTTGTCATTGTCTATGCCTCGTTGATTGTTCATGGAATCAAACTTTTCTTTACCAAAGAGTGGTACGAGAAAACGGTTAGTAACTTCAATTCCTTTTCCTTTGTATAAATTGCACTGACACTTTCCTGAGGTTAAAGTTATATACAACACTATTTTTTTTAATGTTTGCATTGACTTTGTTAGTGTTGTGTTTATAAAAGAAATTAATACCACAGCTTACAATCTATAGAAATATTAAGTATTATATAACTTTAAATTGCACTAGAAATTCACTAGAAGCCATCGCAATTTACCCTTTTCCTATTTAGAATAAATGATCATTTTTAATCATAAAAGATCTAAGTGCTGACAATTTTATGTAGTGTGGACAAACCTTACCTGAATTGCTTTGAAAGTTGTTTTATTTACTGCTCTTACTCTGATGGAAAGTAACTTTGAAATTCTGCTTCTTTATGTTGTGACGTCAATGTCAATAAGTTGCCACTGGTCATGTCTAGTTTGTATCAATCAGATGCATCTTGATCTGGTTTTCTGCAATTATCGCCTAAATTTTAATTAATTAGATTGATTCATTCTATTTGAATGTTCTCGTGGATGATAGTATCCTTAAATCATCCTTTTACTGGTTGGAGTTGTTGATAAATGTTGGTTTCAATGTAACCTCATCCTAATCCTAATCCTAATTCCTAAGAGAGAGGAGAGAACCTCTCTCTCTAAAAACTACATCTAAACTATGTAAAGTGAATAATTGGCCAACTCCCTGAATGGATGCATTCCTCCACTTCATAACCTCTAAACTGGGCCTCTTGGACTTGGATCTGGGCCAAAAAGGGCTTCAGAAACCGCTGGAAGTATTTTCTGTAATTTCTGGTGCGTGGCGTCTGTCACGCGACCGAGTGGGTCACGCGGTCGCGTCATCTGGAGTTTTCCTTATCACGCGTTCACTTTGATCATGCGTTCGCGTCATCTGTGTTCTGCTTAAGGCGCGCGGCCGCGTGGGTCACACAGTCTCGTCACTCCCTTTTTGCGCTGGGCATGCGGCCGTGTCATCCATGCGTTCGCGTCACTGCCAGTTTCTTCAAAAACTCCATTTTGTGCTTTCCTTCCATTTTCGTATGTTTTCTTTCCATCCTTTAAGTTATTCCTGCCTTAGAAGCTCTGCAACTACTCAACACACAAATCACGGCATCGAATGGTAATAAAGGGTAATTAAAATAATTACTTTTAAAGCATAGAAAACATGTATTTCACATATATCACATAATAAGGAAGGGAAAGCAAAACTATACAATTTACATGAATAAGTAGGTGAAGGGTTGAATAAATCACTTAAATTGAGCACAATATATATCATAAAATATGGGTTTATCAGTATACAAAAAAAAAGAGAGACCTAAGGCTACACTTATAAATGGTAGCCATAGTATACAATGTGGATATGCTTTACAGGTGATGCAATAGCGTTGAAAAGCGTAGCCTATTCCGGTAATAATGGAAGCTAAAAAGCGTAGCCTTTGGTCCTGGACAGCATCACTTAAAAAGCGCACCCTATTCTCAAACGCCAAAGCGTAGCCCTTGGTGCAGAAAAGCGTAGCCTTTGAGAATAGGCAACGGCCGAATAGGAATCACCCTAAAAAGCGTAGCCGTAGCCTAAGGCATCATTTTTTTTCACTTTTGGCTACACTTTTCAAGTGTACCTGAATGGGTGTTTTTCTTGTAGTGGTACCTGTTTCTTTTCTAATTACTCTGCATGATCCACACACATGTAAAACAGAGGAAAAACAAAAAATAGTAGAAACTCAATTAAAACCAAACAAATAACAAAATCAAAGCAACAGACACAAAACTAAATGATACGAACACATTGGGTTGCCTCTCAACAAGTGCTTCTTTAACGTCACTAGCTTGACGGTTACTTTTGCTAATTTAGCATATGAGCGGACCTTTGGCGATCAATCTCACCTTCAAGATAGTGCTTCAACCTCTGGCCATTAACTGTAAACTTTTTGTTAAAATTCTCTTCTTGAATTTCTACATGACCATACCGTGATGCTCTGGTTATCACAAGCGGTCCTGACCACCGGGATTTCAACTTCCCAAGAAAGAGTTTGAGCCTTGAATTGAACAAAAGCACTCTTTGACCTGGCTCAAAGACTCTAATGGCAATCTTCTTGTCATGCCATATCTTAGTTCTCTCCTTATAGAGCTTGGCATTCTCATAGGCCGAATATCTGAATTCATCAAGCTCATTCAACTGAAGCATCCTCTTTATTCCTGCAGCTTGAGCATCAAAGTTCAAAAACTTGATTGCCCATTAAGTTCTATGCTCCAGCTCAACTGACAAGTGACAGGCTTTACCATAGACCAACTGATATAAGGACATGCCAATAAGAATATTGTATGTTGTCCGGTATGCCTAGAGAGCATCATCAAGCTTCCTAGACCAGTCCCTCCTTGAAATACTAATGGTCTTCTCTAGAATCCTATTGAGTTCTCTATTAGAAACCTCAACTTGTCCACTTGTCTGAGGGTGATAGGGGGTTGCCACTTTATGACGGACTCCATACCTCTGCAGAAGTGAGTCCAGCTGTCTGTTACAAAAGTGACTTCTACCATCACTAATGAGTGTCCTTGGGACACCAAACCGACTGAAAATATATCTCTGAAGAAAGCTCATCACCACTTTGGCATCATTGGTGGGTAGATCCACAGCTTCCACCCACTTGGACACATAATTAACTGCCACCAAGATTAATTGTTGGAATATGAGGGTGGAAAAGGTCCCATGAAGTCAATACCCCACTGATGAGCGGATAATTTATACGCTTTTTGGCATTACTTTTATATAGTTTTTAGTATGTTTTATTTACTTTTTAGTATATTTTTATTACTTTTTAAGAAAAATTCACATTTCTAGACTTTACTATGAGTTTGTGTGCTTTTCTTTGATTTCAGGTACTTTCTGGATGAAATTGAGGGACCTGAGCAAAAATCTGATTCAGAGGCTAACAAAGGACTACAGATGCTGTTGGATTCTGACCTCCCTGCACTCGAAATGGAATATTTGGAGCTACAGATATCTAAATGGCGCGATCTCAACTGCGTTGGAAAGTAGACATCCAGGGCTTTCCAGCAATATATAATAGTTCATACTTTACGTGGGTTTAGATGACGCAAACTGGCATTTAACGCCAGAAATAAGTTGCAAAGCAGAGTCAAACGCCAGAAACAAGTTACAAACTGGCGTTCAACCCCAAGGAAGGCCTCTACACGTGAAAGCTTCAATGCTCAGGCCAAGCACACACCAAGTGGGTCCGGAAGTGGATTTCTGCATCATTTACTCATTTTTGTACCCCTAATAACTAGTCTAGTATAAATAGGACTTTTTACTATTGTATTTTTATCTTTGATCAGTTTATGCGATCTTAGACATTGGGGGCTGGCCTCACGGCCATGCCTGGACCTCTATCACTAACGGTGGAGTTTCTACACACCATAGATTCAAGGTGTGGAGCTCTGCTGTTCCTCGAGTATTAATGCAATCACTACTGTTTTCTATTCAATTCATGCTTATTCTCATTCTAAGATATTCATTTGCACTTCAACCTGATGAATGTGATGATCCGTGACACTCATCACCATTCTCACTTATGAACACGTGCCTGACAAACACTTCCATTCTACCTGCGAAAGCTAGAGTGTGTATCTATTGGATTCCTGGTCCACGACGCATGGTTGCCTCTCCTGACAACAGAGCCTTCCATTCCGTGAGATCAGAGTCTTCGTGGTATAAGCTAGAATCCATTGGCAGCGTTGATGAGATCCGAAAAGTCTAAACCTTGTCTATGGTATTCCGAGTAGGATCTGGGATGGGATGACTGTGACGAGCTTCAAACTCGTGACTGTAGGGCATGGTAACAGACACAAAAGGATAGTAAATCCTATTCCTACATGATCGAGAACCAACAGCTGATTAGCCATGCGGGAAACTGTAGAGGACCTTTTTCACTGAGAGGATGGGAAGTAGCCATTGACAATGGTGACGCGTGGTGCACGAAATTGCAATCACACTTTTGCAATCCCGCACAACTAACCAGCAACTGCACTGGGTCGTCCAAGTAATACCTTACGTGAGTAAGGGTCGATCCCACGGAGATTGTCGGCTTGAAGCAAGCTATGGT
>NC_029779.3:19777114-19778041 GCF_000817695.3 Arachis duranensis
AGTAAAGTCCAGAAAAGTGAATTTTAACTAAAAACTAATAAAAATATACTAAAAACTAACTAGATCATACCAAAAACATACTAAAAACAATGCCAAAAAGCGTATAAATTATCCGCTCATCACAACACCAAACTTAAATTGTTGCGTGTCCCCAAGCAACTGAAAATCAAAATAGGATAAAAAGAAGAGAATATACTATAGATTCCAAAATATCAAGGAAACTTAGCTCCAATTAGATGAGTGGGACTAGTAGCATTTTGCCTCCGAACAGTTTTGGCATCTCACTCTATCCTTTGAAGTTCAGAATGATTGGCATCTATAAGAACTCATAACTCATATAGTGTTATTGATTCTCCTAGTTAAGTATAATGATTCTTGAACATAGCTAATGTATGAGTCTTGGCTGTGGCCCAAAGCACTCTGTCTTCCAGTATTACCACCGGATACATACATGCCACAGACACATAATTGGGTGAACCTTTTCAGATTGTGACCCAGCTTTGCTAGAGTCCCCAATTAGAGGTGTCCAGGGTTCTTAAGCACACTCTTTTTGCCTTGGATCACAACTTTATTTCTTTCTTTTTCTTTTTCTTTCTTTCTTCTCTTTTTTTTTCGAAATATTTTTTTTTGTATCCACTGCTTTTTCTTGCTTCAAGAATCAATTAGATGATTTTTTCAGATCCTCAATAACAGTTCTCTTTTTCCTCATTCTTTCAAGAGCCAACAATTTTTAACGTTCTCAAAACAACAAATTCAAGAGACATATGCACTGTTCAAGCATTCATTCGGAAAACAAAAATTATTGTCACCGCATCAAACTAATTCAACTAGTTTCAAGGATAAATTTCGAAATCCTGTACTTCTTGTTCTTTTGTGATTAAAGCATTTTTCATTTAAGAGAGGTGATGGATTCATAGGACATTCATA
>NC_029779.3:19778648-19779675 GCF_000817695.3 Arachis duranensis
TTCCAAAGATTCTTTGGATTATTCTCTTTCTTTCCTCTTAAATTGGTTTGTTTTCCCTTAGGAGCCATGATCTTGATGAATCTTGGCTTAGTGATCACGGAAAAGCACACCAAACTTAGAGGTTTGCTTGTCCTCAAGCAAAAGAAAGGAAAGAAGAGAGAGAGAGAGGAAGAGTGAATTCGAATGGTGTGGTGGAATGAGGGGGGCCAAATGTGTATTTATAAGGTGGGGAGGAGAGATTTCGAAAAAAAGAAAAATTTGAAAGAAGATTTGAGAAGATATGGAAAGAATTTGAGAGAAGGGTGAGTTTTTGAACAAGATTTTGGATTGATTTGAGAGATTTGAAGAATGATTTTAGATTTTTGAAAATTTGAAAGTGAATGATGAGAGATTGAAATGTATTTTTGTAGAAAAATATGGGTAAGAAAAGGAAAGTTTGAAAAAATTTGATTTGAAAACAAAATTGTGGTCCCCCCACCTTTCTGGCGTTAAACGCCCAGAATGGCATCCATTTTGGCGTTTAACGCCCATTTGTTGCCCATTGTGGGCGTTTAACGCCCAGCCAGGTGCCCTGGCTGGCGTTAAACGCCAGAATTCCTTTATCACTGGGCGTTTTTCTAAAACGCCCAGGATGCTGCACACCTGGCGTTAAACGCCCATAATGGTGCCCATTCTGGCGTTTAACGCCCAAAATGGCACCTTTACTGGCGTTAAACGCCCAGAATGATACCCATTCTGGCGTTTAACGCCCAAAATGCCCCTTACTGGCGTTTTTTTGCCAGTAAGCTCTTTTTCTCTGCTTTTTGAGCTGAATCCTTCTGTCACTCTGTGAATTCTTTCATTTTTGATACTTGCCTCTATAAGAACAAATTATATAACCTCCTAATGACTGGGTTGCCTCCCAGCAAGCGCTTCTTTACTGTCTTTAGCTGGACCTTTACTGAGAATCACTCAAGTCTCAGTTTTGAGCACTCCTGCTCAAAATTGCTCTCAAGATAATGCTTGATTCTCTGTCCATTAACAATGA
>NC_029779.3:19779738-19780514 GCF_000817695.3 Arachis duranensis
GATTTGAGTTTTCCTGGAAACAGTCTGTGCCTAGAGTTGAAGAGCAGGACTTTTTGTCCTGGCTCAAAGACTCTGGTTGACAATTTCTTGTCATGCCATTTCTTTGCCTTTTCCTTATAAATTTTTGCATTTTCAAAGGCATTGAGTCTGAACTCCTCTAGCTCATTTAGCTGGAGTAATTTTTTTCACCAGCTAACTGAGCATCCATGTTTAGGAATCTGGTTGCCCAGTAGGCTTTATGTTCCAGTTCCACGGGCAGATGACAGGCCTTCCCATACACCAGTTGGTATGGAGAGGTTCCTATAGGAGTCTTGAATGCTGTTCTGTATGCCCACAGAGCATCATCCAAGCTCTTTGCCCAATCCTTTCTTCGGGCAATCACAGTCCGTTCCAGGATTCTTTTTAGCTCTCTGTTAGAGACCTCAGCTTGCCCATTTGTCTGTGGATGATACGGAGTTGCCACTTTGTGGCTAATTCCATATCTAACCATAGCAGAGTATAGCTGTCTATTGCAGAAATGAGTGCCCCCGTCACTGATTAGTACTCTGGGAACACCAAACCTGCTGAAGATCTGTTTCTAGAGGAATTTTAGCACGGTCTTGGTATCATTAGTGGGTGTAGCAATTGCTTCTACCCGTTTAGATACATAGTCCACTGCCACCAGAATGTAAGTGTTTGAGTATGATGGTGGGAATGGCCCCATGAAGTCAATGCCCCATACATCAAACAATTCTATCTCTAATATCCCTTGTTGAGGCATGGCATATCCGTGAGGC
>NC_029779.3:19780721-19787158 GCF_000817695.3 Arachis duranensis
CTACTGGTTCTATTCGGGACAGATGATCAGCTACTTGGTTCTCTGTCCCTTTTCTGTCTCTTATTTCTATATCAAACTCTTGCAGAAGCAACACCCATCTTATAAACCTGGGTTTTGAATCCTGCTTTGTGAGTAAGTATTTAAGAGCAGCATGGTCAGTGTACACAACCACTTTGGATCCCACTAGATAGGATCTAAACTTGTTAATGGCATAGACCACTGCAAGTAACTCTTTTTCTATGGTTGTGTAATTCTTCTGTGCGTCATTTAGAACACGGCTGGCATAATAAATGACGTGCAGAAGCTTGTTATGCCTCTGTCCCAACACTGCACCAATGGCATGGTCACTGGCATCACACATTAGTTCAAATGGCAGCTATGTTTTAATTTTCATTCATATGAATTGTTTTGTTGTTGTTTATTTTCCGGGACAATCCAATTTTTGCCGGAATGCTGCCCAAATTTCTGTAAAATGTTTCCATTCTTGTCTTGGTTTTGGCATTTTCAACTGTGCTTTCCTTAGATTCCCCCAAACCAATTCATGAATGCCAGGGCATCATTCTTATTCTCTTTGATCTCCTGGTTCATAAATTGTATTTTTGATGTTTGATTCCAATTTTTGCTATTTCTATATCTATCTGAATCAACATCAACCTGTTTTCCTTGTTTGATTATGAGTTACCTGTAGCTTTTAATTATGAATGCTTGTTACTTAGAAACTTATCCTTATGCCACTTACCCCCATTTTTCACTAACTCACTAATTTTAACTCCCTAAACTCTTTTTCAATTCTAACCAAACCTAACCTTTTAAAACATTTTTTTCCTGGTTTCCCACTATTCTCTTTAACCTTCTAACTATGGCATGATGATCATTCTTCCTAAATAACATGAATTCTAAATACATTATGGATTGTGCATATCTTTTCTTGAATTTCAATTCCTATACAATCTTTGATGCACATTGCTTAACTCAATTTTCATTCTTTTATTGCCCCTTTACCACTATGTGCTTATTTTATTATTTGCTTACCTGTTTTCCTATTCCCATTATATCCTTGATTTCTGTCTTTCAAGATATCTGACACCCAAAGAAAGGGAAAAGGAAAGGCAACTACTGGAAAATAGAAATTAGGTGAATCCTCTATGTCTCTCATGGAACTTCTGCATGATGACTCCTGGCGGGACAAGCACTTTACCGCACAGGAGAAGGCTGACCAACTCTTCCCTGCCAATGATTCCATTAAGTTTGCAAACCGGTACTATGAGCTGAAGTTTCCTAAGTTTGCTACCTCCAGAAATCTGTACCTGGAGAGGACCTTGAAAATCCCAGTAGAACTATAGCAGTACACCTCCGATCGGATCAAATAGAGAGGCTGGTTCTTTTTAGAGCGAAACTTGACTGAGGTAAATGTTTCTTGTGTTAGAGAGTTTTACTGCAATTACTTCAAGACTTCCCTGGATGCCGTGCGTCTCAGAGGAAAATAGATACTGGTCACTGAAGAGGCCATTGAGGATATTTTGCAGCTTCCGCATAAATCCGATCAGCCTGATGGGTACAAACAGGCTGAGGAGGACATGCGTTTCATGAAGTTTGATTGGGATGCTGTCAAGGCAAAGATAGCCCTTGACCCGACTCTTCCATGGGAAATGGGTCAGGACACCACCATGCCTAAGGGAATCAAGCGGATTTACTTAAATGATGAGGCTCGGCTATGGCATCAGATCTTGAGCAACTATGTTATGCCGTACCCATGAGATAGCGATACTGGCCGCTATGATCACCCTGCTTTGGTGTGTGATGGACGGTAAGGACCTGTACCTACCACGTTTTATCTGGTCCTACATGGCCAGGGTCCACATCCGAGGCACTCTCCCCTTTCCGGACGTCGAGCTGATGTACCGTGGGAGGATGCTGATGAGAGGCCACCTGCTGCAGAGTGCAGGAAGATTATTCCTCACAGTAGGAACTTTCTGGCCTTGGGCTACAGACCTGATTTCCTTACTCCTTCAGATGAGACAGCCACACCTTCAGCTGCCCCCTCTTCTTCCACTGCTGTACCTACCTTGCCCACTGTTCCTCCAGCTACTGATGAACCTATTTACCATTTGGTGCATTGACTGTTCCCCCACTGGACCGTATGGAGTGTCGCAGCAAGCGACGCTATGAGCACCTCAAGTTGATGATCCGGTCCGGCGGTGACATCCCCTCTGAGCATGACACCCCTTCTGATACATCTAAGGCGGAGGCATTTGATCACGAGGAGCCGGCACCCACACAGGCTGCGCAGGCAGGCTCAGAGCAGACTGCACCCCAGTAGGAGGACCCACCTCAGATTCAGGCTGTAGACCCTGAGATCCCTATTCAGACAGCCCCTCCTCTACAGCAGCCAGATCCTCAAACCACCACCAGAGAGACTCCAGCTACCCAACCTCCCAGTGATGACACCCCTTCACACCCTGCTTGAGTGAGCATCGGGGACGATGCTATTATTTAAGTGTGGGGAGGTTGCCATCTCTGGCATATTTTTATTTTGGTGAACCACTACAAACTCTTTCTTATTTTGTTCATTTGCTGTATTTTTTGCATATTTTTCTCTTTTTGCTTTTTATTGTACTTTTTGCATTTTGCACTTTGAGCTATATGTATACTATTTTGGATATTTTAGCTTGATTTGCACATTAGTTTACTAGTTATATTTTAAGTGGATTAATTAGTATAGTTTACCCTTTTTAGTATATGATAGTTGACTTGATTGAAAATAAAAAGGAAGTAAGCTAGAGACCTTAACAGAATCAATCCACACACCTTGTATATATAGCATTACATGTTAGTTAGTTAACAACATTTCATCAAGGAGAAACACTAGAACTTTAAAGCCACCTTAAGTTTTACATTGAGAATAATGGGAATTTTTAACTAAACCTGCATGACATATATGAATGATATATGATTTTTGAGTTAGAGAACACGCAGCCTGTGAGTTTTTAGCTTCATTGTATGGTTACATTTAAGCCATAATATTTTATTCCTGTGTGTTTCGCCCTTCTTATTTATTCTGGTGTTCTTTACTTTGTTTTAATATATATGTCCAATTATAGAATATAGATACATGCCAAGAAAGTGATTGAGGCCATTGTTTGATTTTAGCTCACTTATCCCAAAAAAAAATTAACCTACCTTTTACATCACCCTTGTTAGCCCCCTTGAGCCTTTAAATCCCCTCTTGTTTTATAACCACATTACTAGCCTTAAGCAGAAAAACAAAATAAAAACCCCAAGTTGAATCCTTGGTTAGATTAAGATAGAAACTGTGTATTGTTAAGTGTGGGGAAACCTATTGGGAACATGGATGATGAAAAACAGGGTAGAAAATTGAAAAGAATAAAGATGTTCCAAATTAAGAATTTTTGGGAAACATGCTCATGTGAAATTAAAGTAATTAAATTACAATGTGCATTAAAAAAACTTATTTTATTTGAATAAGGGGTATACAAGAGAATCCCCCGATTGCAAAATGAAAACAATGCACATAGGATAAAAGTTAAAATAAGGCATGAGCATGTAACATCAAAAGTGGGAAAAATATAGGAAAATAGGTAAAGAAGCTTTACCTAGGAAGTATGTATGTTAGGTGAGATCTTAGACTAATTAAGGATTCACTTATTAGCTCACTTAGCCTTATACATATACCCCTACCTTTACCTTGACCCCATTACAACCTTAATTAAAGACCTCATGATTTTTGGTATGTCTATATTCTATAATTGTTGATTGGTTAGATGAAGAACAAAGTTGTAGAAAGTAAGGATAAAAAGAAGAATAGAGTGATTAACCCAATAAACATTGAGTGACTAGAGAGTAACACAATATCCAGTGAGGGTTCAATAGCTCATTAACATATATCTCTGCTTAAATTATTAATTGTCTTGCAAGTTTATAAAATGCTTTTCTCTCCCATCTCAATTGTAAAGGCACTTCATCACTATCTAAGGCTTGGCTATATATATATATATATTCCTTGAGAATGGGAATTAACTTAACTATATGTAAGCTTTATATACAAGTGAATAACAAATTAGAATTGCATGATGCATCATTCATTTAGTTAGTTGCATTTAAATTAGATTGCATTGCATGACATTCCACCACTTTAACCTTACTTTTTACCTTGGATTTAGCATGAGGACATGCTATTGTTTAAGTGTGGGGAGGTTGATAAACCCATATTTTATGATATATTCTGTGCTTAATTTGAGTGATTTATTCAATCCTTCACCCACTTATTCATGTAAATTGCATGGTTTTACTTTCCCTTCCTTATTATGAGATATTTGTGAAAAACATGTTTCCTATGCTTTGAAATTAATTATTTTAATTACCCTTTATTATCATTCAATGCCGTGATTAGTGTGTTGAGTTGTTCTAGATCTCCCAAGGCAGGAATGGCTTAAAGGATGGAAAGGAAACATACAAAAATGGAAGGAAAGCATAAAATGGAGTTTGTGAAGAAACTGGAAGCAACGCAACCGCATGGACGACGCGGCTGCATGACTAACGCGACCGCGCGCCTAAAGAAGAACACTTATGATGCGGCCGCATGACTGACGCGACCACGCGACAAGGAAAACTCCAATTGATGTGACTGCGTGACCCACGCGGACGCGTGACAGAGGCCACGCACCAAAAATTGCAGAAAACGCTCATAGCGAATTCTGAAGCCTTTTTTGGCCCAAATCCAAGTTCAGAAGGCATAGACTAGAGGTTATGAAGTGAGGGAATGCATCTATTATGAAGTGAGGGAATGCATCCTGGAATTCTCATTAAAAATTTTGAATTTCTTATTTTCTTCTTCCTATAAAAATTTCGAAAAAAAATTCATAAAATCATAAAAATAAAAAAATATTTTATGTTTCTTGTTTGAGTCTTGAGTCAATTTTTAAGTTTGGTGTCAATTGCATGTTTTTTAAAAAAATTTTCTGCATTTTTCGAAAATTTCATGCATGTGATGGTGTTTTTGCGGAAAAATGAATTTCCAACACACAAATCCAACCGGCAAGTGTACCGGGTCGCATCAAGTAGTAATAACTCACTTAGAGTGAGGTCGATCCCACAGGGATTGATGGATCAAGCAATTTTAGTGGGTGATTAGTTTAGTCAAGCTAACATTGAAATGAATTTGGATGAAGTGTAACCAACAGAAATTAAATAGCAAGGAAAATTAAAGTGCAGAAAGTAAAATTGCAGGAAACTTAAAGAACAAGAAAGTAAAATTGCAAGAATCTTAAATGACAAGAAATGTAAATTGCATGAAAAGTAAAGGGGGTTGGGTGCTGGAAATTAAAATTCAACAGGAAAGTGTAAATAGCAATCGAACAGAGAAGTAAAAGGTGCAAAATCATGCAACAGATCTAAACAGAAAATGGAAATTGCTTGAAGAATTCTAAACAGAAAAGCAGTGCTTAATTTGCAGCAATTTAAAAGAATGTTGAAGATCTCAGGATTGGAAGAGACTAGATAACAAGTCTAGATCTCAAATCCTTCCTTGATCCAACAAGAACAATTGCAAAAGAAATAAAGGAGAGCAAATTGCAGAATTGCAGAAGAAGAAGAAATGAACCGAAACTAGAATTCAATTATGCAGAAAATTAAAGAAGAGATCTCAAGGTGAGATTGAAACAGAAGTTCTTCAATTATTCACCCAAGATCCAAAGCAAGAAAAGTGAAGAGTGCTCAAGCAAGAACCAGGAAGAAGAGAGATCAATTCTCCTTCCTAATTCTCTAAGAAATTCCAAAGTTCAAAATTAAAATGCAAGTAGAAAGGAAAATTCCAAAATGAAGTCTCCAGCTCTCCCCCAAATTACATAAAATTAGCTCCTATTTATACACTTTCTATTCTTGGATTTTGGAATTTTGATGGGCTTTTGATTTGGTGAAGAAATGAATTAAATTGGATTTTTAATCCAATTTTCAGCCCATGAGAAATTAGCTTCCAGGAGGCTGCCCTGCCCTTGTGGAGGGCAGGGCAGAAAGTTGGTGCATGGTGCATGGATTTGGTGCGGCAATGTGCGAGCTTGGTGCGGCCATGGTGCAGCCTGATGCGTGAAACGCTGCCCTGCCCACGCCAAGGGCAGGGCAGAAAAGTATGATGCGCCAGATTTGTGTTGGTGCGCGCGGTTGGTGCTGCCAGGGACGAAGCTTGGTGCGCGCGATGCTTCTTGGTGCGCCACATTGGTGTGCCATCCAAATGCTGCCCTGCCCGCGCCAAGGGCAGGGCAATGTTTCCAAAATGCTTGTCCCGTGTTCGAATCATGGAGGAGGCAAACACGCTACTATAATTTCCTTGGTTTATTTTTGCTTATTTTTGGCCCTTAAAGATGCCTTTCGTTCCTGCCTCAATTGGACGCCAAATATGGATTTCTATATATCGTTGGAAA
>NC_029779.3:19788385-19791306 GCF_000817695.3 Arachis duranensis
CATTTGCTTCTTCAAGGTTTTCATGATTTCAAAAGATTTCATAAAATGTACTAGATGAAAACTTCAATTAAATAAAATCTAATACAATTGAGCAACAATTAATCATACTAGCTTTCCAATACTTGTATGCACATGCTAAGTTCTTCTTTAATGCCTTGTTTGTTTATGATCATGATGCTTTATTGCTTTTGAATTCACAAAGCTCAAGTTGGTAGTTATAATGCCACAGCAACATATTACAAATCAAGATTCAAGCTATGCTTTATTCATACACACATGTAAACAGAGAAGATGAAGACAATCATGCAATTTAAGTGTTGGAAATAAATGAGAGGAAAAGGAACTTTACAACCTTGCAATTCTTCTTCTTTATTGTTGTCCTTTTTCTCCAATTCTTCCCTTTCCCTTGCCAACTTAGAGTGCTTGCTCATCCTCAAGCAATAATTAGAACAATGGCTATGGGGATAAGATGGATCATGAATGTCTTACACAATGAAATGTTAGCAATACATGTGTTTAAGCAAGCAAAATTAAAGATAAGAATCAAGGCACAAGAGACAGAGACATTATGATTGCAAGCATAAGAGGGTGTGCATGATACATTGCATAAAAAATAAGTGGCACACCAAACTTAGTGTGACACTTTCACTTGAAATTAATGTAAGTATCCAGTAAGTATTGGAACCAAATTTTGTTGCATAGCAACACCAAACTTAGAATACAACCATATGTCAATTTATTTGAATTAAAACTAAACAAAAGAAACTGTTATATGTTAAATACAATCACCAAATGAAGAGTCTGTCGTGAATAAGGATGTCTTGGTGATGTATTAACAAAACAGTTAATGAAAGAGAGCATTAAAAACAAGTAAATGAATGAAACAAAGAGAAAACAAAAATTATCTAACTAAGAAGAAGAAAAATAACATTGCAAAAGGCAATATGATTATGCAGACAAGTGATGTTGGATTCATTGCATAGAAAATTAAGTGGCACACCAAACTTAGAATCTTAGTGTGACATTTTCATGTAGAATTGATGCAATCATCCAAAGGAATTGAAAACAATTTGTTGTAGGGCAACACCAAACTTAGAATGTGATCATATGCCAATTTATTGAAATTCAAATAAGGCAAGGAGAAGGAATGTTACCTACTGTTTACCTATTATTCACTTTCTTCCTCTTCTTCCAGTTTGTTAAGAGGAATGACCTCAAAGGGGGAGAAGATTCAGCTACTGTCCCTTGCCTTGGCCGTTCCTCAGCAAGCTTCCTTTTGCAAATGGCTTGATTGATCTTGCTTGCTGGATTAGGGACAGAATTGGTGTTCTTGCTAGTTGCCTTCACTTCTTTGGATTCAAGATTTGGTTGCTGTGTGATTATTGGAGTTTCATATTCATCTAGAGCCTTTTGAATTGGTGGTTCCATGACCCCTTCCTTCATGTGATTTTCTGCTTCACTTGAGTTTGACTTCTCTTGAGTGTCTTCCTCCCTTTCTTCTTCATGATTTTCCATTAATGCCTCTGGGAGGAAATCTTTATGTTTCATTGTCACCTCAAGTGGCTCTTCTGAATGTAAAACCCTTAGCTCATGTCCCTCATCCTTCATTGCAATTTCACTTGACACAGGGACCTTTTGTTCTTGTTTTTCCACTTCCTCACTCACAAATTGGTCTTCATCCTCAATGCTTGGCAATCCTAAATGTTCCCTTATTTTCTCTAAGTGCCCATCCATCTTCTTGCAGAGGATTTCTTGTTCTTTCCACGATTCTAATATTTCTCTAGACCATTGAAGGTGATCCTCAACTACTAGCTCTAAAGATGAAGGTTTAGAGTAATTTTGTGGATATGGATGTGTTGTGGTGAAGTCATTTTGAGGAGTATGAAAGGAGTTTTGTGAGTTGTTAAATGAATTTTGTGGATGATGAATTGAATTGTATGAATTTTGGAAGGAATTTTGTGTTGAGGCAAACTCAAGTGGTGAAGAATTTTGATATGAAAAATTTGGAAGTGAGGTTGAAAAATTAAGAGGTGATGGCTCTTGATAAGTGGAATATGGGCTCTCAAATGCTTTCTGGTTTTGCTCCTCCCAGGCACAACTTGAAGAATTGTTGAAATCATCATAGTATGGACAATCTTGTAGTCCTTGGGAGGAATCTTGCATGAATTTGTTGCAAGCATAATCAAGAGATGATGTCTCTTGATGAATAGCATTTGGAGAATTAAAATTTCCTTCCCAGCCATAGTTTGTGTCAATGTCATAATAGCATGGTTCACTTTGTGGCTCTGGGAGAAAATTCATTTCACTTGATTGTTCACACTCTTGTTGATATGCCCAGACACCATGAGGATAATGACATAAATCATTTTGTGGTTCTGGACAACATCTCATGTGATTAGCTTGATCAATTTGTGGCTCTGGAGCAAATCTCCATGGATTGGAGTGCTCATAATTTGCAAGTTCTTGGCAATACTCCCAGCCACCATTAGAGATTGGTGGTGGTGGGTGATATCCCAGAAAGTTTGTTTGATCAAAAGATGAGATAAACTCCATTTAAGTTTTGTAGAACACAATCACAAAGCAATTAAAATACATGTCTCAGATGAGAATTTCTTAGTGAGGCAATAACACAAACACCTTAATGTCAAAAAGAAAATAAAAAAAAATTAAAAGAACTGTACAAAGCAAAAACAAAGAAAATGCTTAATCTAAACTACCATTCACTTAATCATTGTCAATCTTTTCCAATCCCCGGCAACGGCGCCAAAAACTTGATACGTAAAAATTTAGATTTCACGTAATTACCGGCAAGTATACCGGATCGTATCAAGTAGTAAGACTCACTAAGAGTGAGGTCGATCCCACGGAGATTGGTAGATTAAGCAACTTTAGTTAAATGGTAGATTTAGTCAAGCAAACAT
>NC_029779.3:19791886-19820034 GCF_000817695.3 Arachis duranensis
TGCTGCCCTGCCCGCGCCAAGGGCAGGGCAATGTTTCCAAAATGCTTGTCCCGTGTTCGAATCATGGAGGAGGCAAACACGCTACTATAATTTCCTTGGTTTATTTTTTCTTATTTTTGGCCCTTAAAGATGCCTTTCGTTCCTGCCTCAATTGGACGCCAAATATGGATTTCTATATATCGTTGGAAAGCTCTGAATGTCAGCTTTCCAACGCAACTGGAAGCACATCAATCGGACGTCTGTAGCTCAAGTTATAGCCCTTTGAAGTAGGCATGGTCATGCTGTGAGCGCCCAGATTTTAACTTAGCCAAAATTTGCTTCATCCTCACTTTGCTTCATCATGATTCTGCCCTTGTGAGCCCGACATTGCCCTTGAGGAGGGCAGGGCAGAATTGCTTCTCAAGCTTGTTTCCTTATGTTGCCCTCCTAGAGGGCAGTGTGCCCTTGTGGAGGGCAATGTTTGCTTCCTCCCTTCCATGCGGCACACTTCTCATCCCTTTAACCACGCTTCCTTCTCCTTGGGTCACGCTTTCTTTAGGCCACGTTTTTTTTTCTTTTTTTTTTCTTTTCTTCACCTACAATAAACCAAAACAACCACTCAAAGTATCACTAAATTCAAGAGGCTTATAAATCAATTAAAATTCAATTAAAATTAGCTTAAACCTCATGGATTAACATTAATTTCATGGTGGTTGCTTGATTTAAAGAACTTATGCATTTTCATTCCAAATCACTTACTTAGGATGCAAGAAAGTGTATAAAAACTAACAAAACAAGTGAAATTAGCTTGAAAAATGGGTATATGATGACTTGTCATCAGCATGGTGTTCTTCATGATCTTCAAGTTGTTCTTGGTAAGTCTTCTTGTTTGATCTTCATATTTTCTTGTTTTGTGTCTTTTGTTGTTTTTCATGTGCATTTTTACATTCATATGGTCTAAGCATTAAAGATTTCTAAGTTTGGTGTCTTGCATGTTTTCTTTTCTTGAAAATTTTTCAAAAATAAGTCTTGATGTTCATCTTGATCTTCAAAGTATTTTTGGTGTTCATCTTGACATTCATAGTGTTCTTGCATGCATCATGTGTTTTGATCCAAAATTTTTATGTTTTGGGTCTTATTTGTTATTTTTCTCTCTCATCATTAAAATTTCAAAAATAAAAAAAAATATCTTTTCCTTATTTCTCTCAAAAATTTCGAAAATTTGAGTTGACTTAGTCAAAAATTTTTAAAACTTAGCTATTTCTTATAAGCCAAGTCAAATTTTCAATTTTAAAAAAATCTTATCTTTTCAAAATTCAATTTTTTTTCATTTTTCTTCTTATTTTTTGAAAATTTAAAAAAATAATTTTCAAAATCCTTTTCTTAACTTTCTTTCAAATTTTTGAAACTTTGCTAACAATTAATGTGATTGACTAAAAAATTTGAAGTTTGTTACTTTCTTGTTAAGAAAGGTGCAATCTTTAAATTCTAGAATCATATCTTTTAGTTTCTTGTTAGTCAAGTAATCAATTTTAATTTTAAAAATCAAATCTTTTTCAAAATATCTTTTCTATCATATCTTTTTTAAAATTTTATCTTTTTCAAAAAAAAATAAAATTTGATTTTAAAATATCTTTTCCAACTTCTTATCTTTTCAAAATTGATTTTCAAATCCTTTTCAACTAACTAATTGACTTTTTGTTTGTTTCTTATCTTTTTCAAAACCACCTAACTACCTTTCTCTCTCTAATTTTCGAAAATACCTCCCTCTTTTTCAAAATTTTCTTAATTAATTAATTGTTTCAATTTTTAATTTTAATTTTATTTCGTCTCTTAATTTTCGAAAATCACTAACCCTTTTTTAAAGTTAATTTTCGAAATTCTCTCCCTCTCATCTTCTTCTATTTATTTATTTATCTACTAACACTTCTCTTCATCTCAAGAATTCGAACCTATCTTCCCCCTTGTGTTTGGATTCTTAACTTTTCTCCTTCTTCTACTCTTTTATTCTTCTACTAATATAAAGGAATCTCTATACTGTGACATAGAGGATTCCTCTTCTTTTTCTGTTCTCTTCTCTTTCATATGAGCAAGAACAAGGAAAAAGGCATTCTTGTTAAAGCTGATCCGAAACCTGAAGGGACTCTGAAGAAGAAACTAAGAGAAGCTAAAATACAACAATCCAGAGACAACCTTACTGAAATTTTCGAAAAAGAAAAGGATATGGCAGCCGAACCCAACAACAATAATGCAAGGAGGATACTTGGTGATTATACTACACCTACTTCCAAATTTGATGGAAGAAGCATCTTAATCCCTGCCATTGGAGCAAACAATTTTGAGCTGAAACCTCAACTAGTTACACTAATGCAACAGAACTGCAAGTTTCATGGACTTCCATCAGAAGATCCCTATCAGTTTTTAACTGAGTTCTTGCAGATCTGTGAGACTGTTAAGACTAATGGAGTAGATCCTAAAGTCTATAGGCTCATACTTTTCCCTTTTGCTGTAAGAGACAAAGCTAGAATATGGTTGGACTCACAACCTAAAGATAGCCTGGACTCTTGGGATAAGCTGGTCACGGCTTTCTTGGCTAAGTTCTTTCCTCCTCAAAAGCTGAGCAAGCTTAGAGTGGATGTTCAGACCTTCAAACAAAAAGATGGTGAATCCCTCTATGAAGCTTGGGAAAGATACAAGCAGATGACCAAAAGGTATCCTTCTGACATGCTTTCAGAGTGGACCATTCTGGATATATTGTATTATGGTCTATCTGAGTTCTCCAAGATGTCACTGGACCATTCTGTAGGTGGATCCATTCACCTAAAGAAAATGTCTGCAGAAGCTCAAGAACTTATTGACATGGTTAGAAATAACCAATTCATGTACAATTCTGAGAGGAATTCTGTGAATAATGGGACGCCTTAGAGGAAGGGAGTTCTTGAAATTGATGCTCTGAACGCCACATTGGCTCAAAAGAAAATTTTGACTCAGCAAGTCAACATGATTTCTCAAAGTCTGAATGGATGGCAAAATGCATCCAATAGTACTAAAGAGGCATCTTCTGAAGAAGAAGCCTATGATCTTGAGAACCCTGCAATAGTAGAGGTAAAATACATGGGTGAACCTTATGGAAACACCTATAATTTCTCATGTAGAAATCATCCAAATTTCTCATAGAAGGATCAACAAAAGCCCCAACAAGGCTTTAATAATGGTGGAAGAAAAAGGTTCAGCAATAGCAAGCCTTTTCCATCATCTTCTCAGCAACAAACAGAGAATTCTGAGCAGAGTACCTCTAGCTTAGCAAACATAGTCTCTGATCTGTCTAAGGCCACTTTAAGTTTCATGAGTGAAACAAGGTCCTCCATTAGAAATTTGGAGGCACAAGTGGGCCAGCTGAATAAGAAATTCACTGAAACTCCTCCTAGTACTCTCTCAAGCAATACTGAAGAGAATCCAAAAAGAGAGTACAAGGCCATTGATATAATCAAAATGGCCGAACCTAGAGAGGAAGGGGAGGACGTGAATCCCAATGAGGAAGACCTCATGGGGCATCTCCCAGGCAAGAAGGAGTTCCCTATTGAGGACCTAAAGGAATTTGAGGCTCATATTGAGACCATAGAGATTCCTTTAAACCTCCTTCTGCCATTCATGAGCTCTGAAATCTATTCTTCCTCTGAAGAGGATAAAGCCGTAACTGGAGAGCAAGTTGCTCAATATCTAGGAGCCATCATGAAACTGAATGCCAAGTTGTTTGGTAATGAGACTTGGGAAGATGCACCTCCCTTGCTTATTAGTGAACTAGATACATGGATTCAGCAAACTCTACCTCAAAAGAAACAAGATCCTGGTAAATTCTTAATACCCTGTACCATAGGCACCATGACCTTTGAGAAGGCTCTGTGCAACCTGGGGTCAGGTATAAATCTTATGCCACTCTCTGTAATGGAAAAACTGGGAATCTTTGAGGTACAGGTTGCCACATTCTCATTACAAATGGTAGACAAGTCAGTAAGACAAGCTTATGGATTGGTAGAGGATGTGTTAGTGAAGGTTGAAGGCCTTTAAATCCCTGCTGATTTCATAATCTTAGACACTAGGAAGGAGGATGATGAATACATCATCTTTGGAAGACCCTTCCTAGCCACAACAAGAGCTGTGATTGATGTTGACAGAGGAGAGCTAGTCCTTCAATTGAATTGGGACTACCTTTTGTTTAAAGCTCAAGGATATTCCTCTGCAACCATGGAGAGGAAGCATGAAAAGCTTCTCTCAATACAGAGTCAAACAGAGCCCCCACAATCAAACTCTAAGTTTGGTGTTCGGAGTCCACAACATTGACCTGATCACCTGTGAGGCTCTATGAGGACCCACTGTCAAGCTATTGACATTAAAGAAGCGCTTATTGGGAGGCAACCCAATTTTCATTTATCTAATTTTATTTTATTTTTTTGTTCTTTGATGTTTTATTAGGTTCATGATCATGTGGAGTCACAAAATAAATACTAAAATTAAAAACAAAATCAAAAACAGCAAAGGAAACAGCACACCCTGGAGGAAAACCTTACTGGCGTTTAAACGCCAGTAAGGAGCATCTGGCTGGCGTTCAACGCCCAAACAGAGCATGGATCTGGCGTTGAACACTAGAAATATGCAGCAATCTGGTGTTTAAATGTCAGGATTGCACCTTGAGGAAAGCTGGCATTCAATGCCAGAAATATGCTGCAGACTGGCGTTGAACGCCTAAAACAAGCATAGAACTGGCGTTTAATGCCAGAAACAAGCATCAATCTGGTGTTAAACAACAGGATTGCATGCAAAGGGCATTTTACACGCCTAATTAGTGCAGGGATGATAAATCCTTGATACCTCAGGATCTGTGGACCCACAGGATCCCCACCTACCTTCAAATTCAAAACCTCTTTCCCACTCAATCCCACCCATATGGCCGAATACACACCTCTCTCCCTCTCCTCCATATCTTCTTCTTATTCTTCTATTCTTTATTCTTTTGCTTGAGGACAAGCAACATTCTAAGTTTAGTGTGGTAAAAGCATAGCTTTTTTGTTTTTCTATAACCATTTATAGCACCTAAGGCCAGAGAAACCTCAAGAAAGAAGAAAGGGAAGGCAATTGCTTCCACCACTGAGTCATGGGAGATGGAGAGATTTATCTCAAGGGTCCTTAGCTCAGTGGTAGAGCATTTGACTGCACATCAAGAGAGCCCACTCATGGACCTCAACAAGAGCATGAGGAATTCCCTCATCAAGAAATCCCTGAGATACCTCAGGGAATACATTTTTCCTCCACACAATTATTGGGAGCAACTAAGTATAGGAGCACCAAAATCACTAGGGATCAAGCAACAAAGGCAAAGAAGAGACATAGAGGAGCTCAAAGCACCATTGATCCTTCAAGAAGGCGCCACCTTAACTAAGGTGGACTCATTCCTTAACTTCCTAGTACTTATCTCTATTTTTCAATTTTTATGCTATATGTTTATCTATGTTTTGTGTCTTTACTTCATGATCATTAGTATTTAGTAACTATGTCTTAAGGCTATGAATAATTCCATGAATCCTTCACCTCTCTTAAATGAAAAATGTTTCTAATTCAAAAGAACAAGAAGTACATGAATTTCGAATTCATCCTTGAAATTAGTTTAATTATATTGATGTGGTGGCAATACTTTTTGTTTTCTGAATGAATGCTTAAATAGTGCATATTTTTTATCTTGTTGTTTATGAATGTTAAAATTGTTGGCTCTTGAAAGAATGATGAAAAAGAGAAATGTTATTGATGATCTGAAAAATCATAAAATTGATTCTTGAAGCAAGAAAAAATAGTGAAGAACAAAGCTTGCAAAAAAAAGTGGCAAAAAAATAAAATATATAGAAAGAAAAAGAAAAAGCAAGCAGAAAAAGCCAATAGCCCTTAAAACCAAAAGGCAAGGGTAAAAAGGGTCCAAGGCTTTGAGCATCAATGGATAGGAGGGCCCAAGGAAATAAAATCCAGGCCTGAGCGGCTAAATCAAGCTGTCCCTAACCATGTGCTTGTGGCATGCAGGTCCAAGTAAAAAGCTTGAGACTGAATGGTTAAAGTCGTGATCCAAAGCAAAAAGATTGTGCTTAAGAACTCTGAACACCTCTAACTGGGGACTCTAGCAAAGCTGAGTCACAATCTGAAAAGGTTCACCCAGTCATGTGTCTGTGGCATTTATGTATCCGATGGTAATACTGGAAAACAAAGTGCTTAAGGCCACGGCTAAGACTCATAAAAGTAGCTGGTTCAAGAATCAACATACTTAACTAGGAGAATCAATTAACACTATCTGAACTCTGAGTTCCTATAGAAGCCAATCATTCTAAACTTCAAAGGGAAAAGTGAGATGCCAAAACTGTTCAGAAGCAAAAACATACAAGTCCCGCTCATCTAATTATAACTAATATTCATTGATATTTTGGAATTTATAGTATATTCTCTTCTTTTTATCCTATTTGATTTTCAGTTGCTTGGGGACAAGCAACAATTTAAGTTTGGTGTTGTGATGAGCGGATAATTTATACGCTTTGTGGCATTGTTTTTAGGTAGTTTTTAATAGGATCTAGCTACTTTTGGGATGTTTTCATTAGTTTTTATGCTAAATTCACATTTCTAGACTTTACTATGATTTTGTGTATTTTTCTGTGATTTTAGGTACTTTCTGGCTGAAATTGAGGGACCTGAGCAAAACTCTGATAAGAAGGCTGACAAAGAACTGCTGATGCTGTTAGATTCTGACCTCCCTATATTTGAAATGGATTTTGTGGAGCTACAAAACTTAAAATGGCACGCTTTCAACGGCGTTAGAAAGTAGACATCTAGAGCTTTCTAGCAATATATAATAGTCCATACTTTATTTGATATTAGACAACGCAAACTGGCGTTCAACGGTTGTTCCATGCTGCATTCTAGAGTAAAACGCCAGAAACACGTCACGAACCAGAGTTAAACGTCAAAAACACGTTACAACTTAGCGTTTAACTCCAAGAGAAGCCTCTGCACGTGTAAAGCTCAAGCTCAGCCCAAGCACACACCAAGTGGGCCTCGGAAGTGGATTTCTGCATCAATTACTTACTTCTGTAAACCCTAGTAGCTAGTCTAGTATAAATAGGACATTTTACTATTGTATTAGAGGGGGGCATCTATCTTTGGACATTTTTCCTTAGACATGGGAGCTGGCCATTCGGCCATGCCTGAACCATCACTTATGTATTTTCAATGGTGGAGTTTCTACACACCATAGATCAAGGGGTGTGGAGCTCTGCTGTACCTCGAGTTTTAATGCAAAGTACTACTATTTTCTATTCAATTTAGCTTATTTTAATTCTAAGATATTCATTGCACTTCAGCCTGATGAATGTGATGATCCGTGACACTCATCATCATCCGTCCTTATGAACACGTGATTGACAACCACTTCCGTTCTACCTTAGACCGAGCGCGTATCTCTTGGATTCCTTGATCGTCTTCGTGGTATAAGCTAGAATTATTGGCGGCCATTCTTGAGAATCCGGAAAGTCTAAACCTTGTCTACGGTATTCCGAGTAGGATTCAGGGATTGAATGACTGTGATGAGCTTCAAACTCGCGATTATTGGGCGTGATGACAAACGCAAAAGAATCAATGTATTCTATTCCGACATGATCGAGAACCGACAGATGATTAGCCGTGCTTTGACAGAGCATTTGGACCATTTTCACTGAGAGGATGGGATGTAGCCATTGACAACGGTGATGCCCTACATACAGCTTGCCATGGAAAGGAGTAAGAAGGATTGGATGAAAATAGTAGGAAAGAAGCAGATTCAAAAAGGAATACAGCATCTCCATACGCTTATTTGAAATTCCCACCAGTGATTTACATAAGTATTTCTATCTTTATTTTATGTTTTATTTATTATTATTTTCGAAAACCATTATAACTATTTGAATCTGCCTAACTGAGATTTACAAGATGACCATAGCTTGCTTCATACCAACAATCTCCGTGGGATCGACCCTTACTCATGTAAGGTTTATTACTTGGACGACCCAGTGCACTTGCTGGTTAGTTGTGCGGAGTTGTGACAAAGTTTGATTCACGTTTGAGAGCGCTACTAAATTATTGGAGCCATTGTTGATGATCACAATTTCGTGCACCAGTCTTCTTGTTTGATCTTCATATTTTCTTGTTTTGTGTCTTTTCTTGTTTTTCATATGCATTTTTGCATTCATAGTGTCTAAACATGAAAAATCTCTAAGTTTGGTGTTTTGCATGTTTTTCTTTTCTTGAAAATTTTTCAAAAATAAGTTCTTGATGTTCATCATGATCTTTAAAGTGTTCTTGGTGTTCATCTTGACATTTATAGTGTTCTTGCATGTTTTCTTTGTTTGATCTTAATTTTCATGTTTTGAGTCGTTTAGTTGTTGGTGCACGAAATTGTGATCATCAACAATGGTGCCAAAACCTTGGTAGTGCTCTAAAGCGTGAATCACACTTTGTCACAACTTCGCACAACTAACCAGCAAGTGCACTGGGTCGTCCAAGTAATACCTTACGTGAGTAAGGGTCGATCCCACAGAGATTGTTGGTATGAAGCAAGCTATAGTCATCTTGTAAATTTCAGTCAGGCAGATTATAATGGTTTTCGAAAATAATAATAAATAAAGCATAAAATAGATGAAAGAGATACTTATGTAATTCATTGGTGGGAATTTCAGATAAACATATGGAGATGCTATGTTCGTTTTGAATATCTGCTTTCTTACTACTTCATCCAATCCTTCTTACTCCTTTCCATGGCAAGCTGTATGTAAGGCATCACTGTTGTCAATGGCTACTTCCCATCCTCTCAATGAAAATGGTCCAAATGCTCTGTCACAGCACAGCTAATCATCTATCGGTTCTCAATCATGTCGGAATAGAATCCATTGATTCTTTTGCATCTGTTACCACGCCCAACAATCGCGAGTTTGAAGCTCGTCACAGTCATTCAATCCCTGAATCCTACTCGGAATACCACAGACAAGGTTTAGACCTTCCGGATTCTCAAGAATGGCCGCCAATAATTCTAGCTTATACCACAAAGATTCTGATTAAGGAACCCAAGAGATAAACGCTCGGTCAAAGATAGAACGGAGGTGGTTGTCAATCACGCGTTCATAAGGATGGATGATGATGAGTGTCACGGATCATCACATCCATCAGGTTGAAGGGCAGCGAATATCTTGGAATAAGAATAAGCATGAATTGAATAGAAAATAGTATTACTTTGCATTAAAACTCGAGGTACAGCAGAGCTCCACACCTTAATCTATGGTGTGTAGAAACTCCACCGTTGAAAATACATAAGTGATGGTCCAGGCATGGCCGAGTGTCCAGCCCCCATGAAGGTCTAAAATCGCATACACTGATTGAAGATCAGTCCAAAAAAACTAGACACTAGTACAATAGTAAAAAGTTCTATTTATACTAAACTAGCTACTAGGGTTTACATGAATAAGTCTAAGTGCAGAAATCCACTTTCGAGGCCCACTTGGTGTGTGCTTGGGCTGAGCTTGAGCTTTACACGTGTAGTGGCGCTTTTTTGGAGTTAAACGCCAAGTTGTAACATGTTTTTGGCATTTAACTCTGGTTTGTGACGTGTTTCTGGCGTTTGACTCCAGAATGTAGCATGGAACTGGCATTGAACACCAGTTTGCGTCATTTAATCTCGAATAAAGTATGAACCATTATATATTGCTGGAAAGACCTGGATGTCTTCCTTCTAACGCCGTTGCGATCATGCCATTTGGAGTTCTGTAGCTCTAGAAAATCCATTTCGAGTGTAGGGAGGTCAGAATCCAACAGCATCAGCAGTCCTTTGTCAGCCTCCTATCAGACTTTTGCTCAGGTCCCTCAATTTCAGCCAGAAAATATCTGAAATCACAGAAAAATACACAAACTCAGTAAAGTTCAGAAATATGATTTTTGCTTGAAAACTAATAAAATTCTATTAAAAAATAATTAAAACATGCTAAAATCTATATGAAATTACCCCCAAAAAGCGTATAAAATATCCGCTCATCACAACACCAAACTTAAATTGTTGCTTGTCCCCAAGCAACTGAAAATCAAATAGGATAAAAAGAAGATAATATATTATAAATCCCAAAACTCCAATGAATATTAGTTCTAATTAGATGAGCGGGACTTGTAGCTTTTTTGCTTCTGAACAGTTTTGGCATCTCACTTTTTCCTTTGAAGTTTAGAATGATTGAGATCTATAGGAACTTAGAATTTCGGATAGTGTTAATTGATTCTCGTAGTTAAGTATGTTGACTCTTGAACACAGCTACTTTTATAAGTCTTGGCCGTGGCCCTAAGCACTTTGTTTTTCAGTATTACCACCGGATACATAAATGCCACAGACACATAACTGGGTGAACCTTTTTAGATTGTGACTCAGCTTTGCTAAAGTCCCCAGTTAGAGGTGTCCAGAGCTCTTAAGCACACTATTTTTGCTTTGGATCATGACTTTAACCACTCAGTCTCAAGCTTTTCACTTGGACCTGCATGCCACAAGCACATGGTTAGGGACAGTTTAATTTAGCCGCTTAGGCCTGGATTTTATTTCCTTGGGCCCTCCTATCCATTGATGCTCAAAGCCTTGGATCCTTTTTACCCTTGCCTTTTGGTTTTAAGGGCTATTGGCTTTTTCTGCTTGTTTTTTCTTTTTCTTTCTATATTTTTTTTGCCACTTTTCTTCTCTTTTTTTCGCAAGTTTTTGCTATTCACTGCTTTTTCTTGCTTCAAGAATCAATTTTATGATTTTTCAGATCATCAATAACATTTCTCTTTTTCATCATTCTTTCAAGAGCCAACAATTTTAACATTCATAAACAACAAGATAAAAAATATGCACTGTTCAAGCATTCATTCAGAAAACAAAAAGTATTGTCACCACATCAATATAATTAAAAACATTTTTCATTTAAGAAAGGTGAAGGATTCATGGAATTATTCATAGCTTTGAGACATAATTACTAAATACTAATGATCATGTAGTAAAGACTCAAAACATAGACAAATATATAGCATAAAATCGATAAACAGAGATATAAGAACAAGGAAGTTAAGGAATGAGTCCACCTTAGTGATGGTGGCGCCTTCTTCTTGAAGGACCAATGGTGCTCTTGAGCTCCTCTATGTCTCTTCCTTGCCTCTGTTGCTTGATTCCTAGTGATTTTAGTGCTCCTATCCTTAGTTGCTCCCAATAGTTGTGTGGAGAAAAATGTATCCCTTGAGGTATCTCAAGGATTTCTTGATGAGGGAATTCCTCATGCTCTTGTTGAGGTCCATGAGTGGGCACTCTTAATGTCCAATCAAATGCTCTACTACTGAGCTATGGACCCTTGAGATGAATCTCTCCATCTTCCATGACTCAGAGGTGGAAGCAATTGTCTTTCCTTTCCTCTTTCTTGAGATTTCTTTGGCCTAAGGTGCCATCAATGGTTATGGAAAAACAAAAAAAAGCTATGCTTTTACCACACCAAACTTAGAATATTGCTCGCCCTCGAGCAAAAGAAGAAAGAATAGAAGAAGAAGAAGAAGATATGGAGGAGAGGGAGAGAGATGTGTATTTGGCCAAGGGGGAGAAGAGAGGGTTGTGTTGTGTGAGAATGCAGAAAGATGGAGGGGTTTATATAGTGGAGGGAGAGGGGTTTGGTTCGGCCATTTAGGGTGGGTTTGGGTGGGAAAGAGATTTTGAATTTGAAGGTAGGTGGGGTTTATGGAGAAGAGTGGATGGATGTGAGTGGTGAAGAGGTGAGAAGGTAAGTTAAGGTAGGTGGGGATCCTGTGGGGTCCACAGATCCTGAGGTGTCAAGGATATATCATCCCTGCACCAATTAGGTGTGTAAAACGCCCTCTGCATGCAATCCTGGCATTTAACGCCAGATTAATGCTTGTTTCTGGCGTTAAACGCCAGCTCTAGGAGGAGTACTAGGAGGAGTTTTAGTGATTTTCTTACTCAGCTGGCCCACTTGTACCTCCAAATTTCTAATGGAGGTCCTTGTTTCACATATAAAACTTAAAGTGGCCTTAGACAGATCAGAGACTATATTTGCTAAGCTAGAGGAGCTCTGCTCATAATTCTCTGTCTGTTGCTGAGAAGATGATGGAAAAGGCTTGCTATTGCTAAGCCTGTTTCTTCCACCATTATTAAAGCCTTGTTGGGGCTTTTGTTGATCCTTCCATGAGAAATTTGGATGATTTCTCCATGAGGAATTATAGGTGTTTCCATTGGGTTCACCCATGTAATTCACTCTGCTATTGCAGGGTTCTCAGGATCATATGCTTCTTCTTCAGAAGATGCCTCTTTAGTACTGTTGGATGCATTTTGCCATCTATTTCGACTCTGAGAAATCATGTTGATTTGCTGAGTCAACATTTTGTTCTGAGCCAATATGGCATTCAGAGCATCAATTTCAAGAACTCCCTTCCTCTGAGGCATCCCTTACTCACAGAATTCCTCTCAGAAGTGTACATGAATTGGTTATTTGCAACCATGTCAATAAGTTCTTGAGCTTCTGCATGCATTTTCTTTAGGTGAATGGATACACCTGCAAAATGGTCCAGTGACATCTTAGAGAACTCAGATAGACCATAATAGAATATATCCAGAATGGTCCACTCTGAAAGCATGTCAAAAGGACACCTTTTGGTCATTTACTTGTATCCTTCCGAAGCTTCATAGAGGGATTCACCATCTTTTTGTTTGAAGGTCTGAATATCTACTCTAAGCTTGCTCAGCTTTTGAGGAGGAAAGAACTTAGCCAAGAAGGCCGTGACCAGCTTGTCTTAAGAGTCCACGCTATCTTTAGGTTGTGAGTCCAACCATGTTCTAGCTCTGTCTCTTACAAAAAAAGGGAAAAGCATGAGCCTGTAGACTTCAGGATCTACTCCGTTAGTCTTAACAGTCTCACAGATCTGTAAGAACTCAGTTAAAAACTGATAGGGATCTTCTGATGGAAGTCCATGAAACTTGCAGTTCTGTTGCATTAGAGCAACTAATTGGGGTTTCAGCTCAAAATTGTTTGCTCCAATGGCAGGGATTGAGATGCTTCTTCCATCAAACTTGGAAGTAGGTGTAGTATAGTCACCAAGCATCCTCCTTGCATTATTGTTGGGTTCGGTTGCCATATCCTTTTATTGTTCGAAAATTTCAGTAAGGTTGTCTCTATTGTTGTATTTTAGCTTCTCTTAGTTTCCTCTTCAGAGTCCTTTCAGGTTCAGGGTCACCTTCAACAAGAATGCCTTTTTCCTTGTTCTTGCTCATATGAAAAAAAGAGAACAGAAAAGGAAGAGAAATCCTCTATGTCACAGTATATAGATTCCTTTATGTTAGTAAAAGAAGGAAGGAATAGAAGAAGGAAAAGGTAAGAATCCAAACACAAGGGGGAGGATAGGTTTGAATTCTTGAGTAGAAGAGAAGTGTTAGTAGATAAATAAATAAATAGAAGAAGATGAGAGGGAGAGAATTTCGAAAATTAATTTTGAAAAAGGGTTAGTGATTTTCGAAAATTAAGAGAAGAAATAAAATTAAAATTAAAATTTGAAACAATTAGTTAATTAAATTTTTTTTTTGAAAATGAGGGAAATGATTTTTGAAAATTAGAAAGAGAAAAAAAGTTATGTGGTTTTGAAAAAGATAAGAAACAAACAAAAAGTCAATTAGTTAGTTGAAAAAGATTTTAAAATCAATTTTGAAAAGATAAGAAGTTAGAAAAGATATTTTAAAATCGAATTTTTTTTTTAAAAAGATATGATTGAAAAGATATGATTGAAATTTATTTTGAAAAAGATTTGATTTTTTTAAAATTAAAATTGATTACTTGACTAACAAGAAACTAAAAGATATGATTCTAGAATTTAAAGATTGAACATTTCTTAACAAGAAAGTAACAAACTTCAAATTTTTTAATCAATCACATTAATTGTTAGTAAAGTATTTGAAAATCTTTAAATAAAGATAAGAAAAAGATTTTGAAATTCAATTTTAAAAATTTTTGAAAATAATAAAAAAAATGAAAAGGATTTGATTTTTTTGAAAAAGTTTTGAAAAGATAGGATTTTTAAAATTGAAATATTGACTTGACTAACAAGAAACAACTTATTTTAAAATTTTTTGACTAAGTCTACCCAAAGATTTAGAATTTTTGAGAGAAATAAGAAAAAGATATTTTTTTATTTTTGAATTTTTTATGAGGAGAGAGAAAAACATAAATTTGACCCACAATATGATAATTATGAATCAAAACACATGATCCATGCAAGAACACTATGAATGTCAAGATGAACACCAAGAACACTTTGAAGATCAAGATGAACATCAAGATTTATTTTTGAAAAATTTTTCAGAAAAGAAAAACATGCAAGACACCAAACTTAGAAAATTTCAATGCTTAGACACTATGAATGCAAAAATGCACATGAAAAACAACAAAAGACACAAAACAAGAAAATATGAAGATCAAACAAGAAGACATACCAAGAACAACTTGAAGATCATGAAGAACATATGCATGAATTTTTTGAAAATTTTTTTGAGAAAAATAAAAATATGCAATTGACACCAAACTTAAAATTTGACTCAAGACTCAAATAAAAAATACAAAATATTTTTTTGATTTTATGATTTTCTAATTTTTTTGTAATTTTCGAAAATTGTATTCTTGAAAAGCGAAAATAAAGAAAAAAATTTTTGAAAGATTTTCGAAAACTTTTTGAAAAGAAAATTACCTAATATGAGCAACAAGATAAACCATCAGTTGTCCAAACTCAAATAATCCCCGGCAATGGCGCCAAAAACTTGGTACACGAAATTGTGATCATCAACAATGGCGCCAAAAACTTGGTAGTGCCATGTTATTGCTTAGAGTAAATATGTGTATATGTACATAGTGCACTTCATTGTAATTCTTTGTTCAAGTAACTAAACCACCATCATTACCATGAGTTTTACTTCTCCTTCATTGCATGACGCGTTCACAACCGAATCCGAGCTTAGTCTCATTTGATCCGGAAATAGAACGAACTTTGCTTCATATTAGACAAGCTCGGAAGCGGTTAACTTTTGGGGAAGGTGAAAAGGTTTTCACCACCTCACCCACCTTACTAAAAGTAAACATTGAACCGTCACTCGAAGAAGGCAATAACCATTCTCCCATCAATATCACTAACAATTCTTCTTTTGCTTTAGGTACTAACACCATGGCCGCTCCGAGGAGAGTTACTATCAAAGAAGCAGGTGTACCAGATCATGTTCTTCAACCCCTTCATGTAACTCACCCAACTTGAATGCAAACTTTGAACTGAAGACCGCTTTGATCAACCTCCTACCTAAGTTCCATGGACTTCCCGCACAAGACCCTATTTGACATCTCAAAGATTTTCATCGTATATGCTCAACAACTAGATGGGAAGGATCCGATGAGGTTGCTATATGGTTGTTTGCTTTCCCTTTCTCTCTTGAGGACAAGGCTAAAGAATGGTTCTACACCCTATCTAGTGAAGTCACTTCCAATTGGGACTTGCTTAGAAGAGGATTCTTGGATAAATTCTTGCCTCCGGAAAAGATGGATAGGCTGAGGAAGAAAATGTCATGTATTGTACAAGGTGAAACGGAACCACTATACGAATATTGGGAATGGTTTCGTAAGCTACTAGACGCATGCCCTAATCACATGATTGACACTCAAGTGTTGCTTGGATACATATGTCAAGGGATGCGAGAACAAGATAGAACTCTCTTGGACACTTCTAGCAATGGCTCTTTGTCTAAATATAAAAAAGCGGAGGAGGCATGGCAACTTATCATCGACTTAGCCGAATCCAATCAACATATGAGACGAAGAGTCAACCACCCAAAAACCGTGAATGAGGTATCAACTAGTAGCGAAACCACCGCTCTAACCAAATCCTTGAGCAAAATGACATCCATCTTGAGGCAACTCCAAATGAGCCAACAACAACCACAACAACCTCAACCATACCAACAACCTCCACCCGCTCAACAGTACAATCAACAATTGGTCCCTCAGAAAGTATGTGGCATTTGTTCATGCTATTCCCACTACACGGATGAGTGCCCAAGCCTTCAAGAAGACAACACCTTGGCGGCTACTCACAATTTCTATGACCGCCCAAATCAAAGGTACTACCAAGGCGGTAATCCTAACCAAGGGTACCCTTATTAAGGAGGAAGCTACAATCAAGGGAGTGGCAATCAAAATCAAAATTGGAGGGACAATCATCAACAAGGAAATAGGGACAACAACAACAACAACGGAGGAGGTCAAAGGTGGAACAACAACAACTCACAAAACCGGCCACCATACAACCAACAAAACCAACCATACAACCAACAAAACCAACAAAGAAACTACCAAACATACCAACCACCACATCAAAGACCACCACCCAACCAATCACAAGCCCCTCAACTCACATACTCAACCTCCCCATCTAACCAAGATGATACACTCCGGACCATCATTCAAGGCCAAAAGGAACTACAAAGCACACTTGCTTCCGGTCTCACCAGCCTCACCTCTACACTACAAGCTCTTCTCGCACGCATGGACCCACCATCAAATCCCACTCCTTAACCCCCAATCCAAAGCGTCATCCCTTCTCAACCTCAACCCAATCCTAAGGGAGGCATCAATGCCATCACCCTAAGATCCGGATCACAATTAAAAGAGAAGGGAGCAAAGGATTCAAATCCCATCCCAACCGCTCAAGGGGAGGAGGGAATAGATATAGAAGAGGTAGTGGAAGAGGAGACACCACAAGTCATAGTTGAGAATGAAGAAGCTCAACCAACAAAAGAGACCCCCAAGATGAAGAGAACCTTGGAAGAAGAAATTACTCAACCACTCCCATTCCCAACACTTGCAAAGAAGGCTAAGAAGCGCATAGAGCTCGACCCCAAAATGATAAAAATGTTCAAAAAAGTCGAGGTAACCATCCCCCTCTTTGATGCTATCCATCAAGTTCCTAGATATGCAAAATTCCTTAAAGATCTATGCATGAACAAGGACAAAATTCTTGAATTGGAAACCATCCCATTGGGGAGTTCTATTTTCGCTTTAATGGGAGCATTGCCCGAGAAGTGTGATGACCCGGGCCCTTGTATGGTCACTTGCACCGTCAATGGAGTTCGATCCCTAGATTGTATGTGTGATCTCGGCGCATGCGTTAGCATTATGCCGCTCTCCGTCTACCAAGTATTGAAGTTACCACCGCTAAAGAGGTCGGCGGCAAGATTTGTCCCAGCGGATAAAAGCATAATAACCGTAGCGGGTGTGGCGGAAGATGTATTGGTGAATATTAAAGGGTTGGTGTTTCCGATTAACTTCTATGTCCTTGAGATGCCATCAAATGAACCCGAGAGAGCATCATCTATCTTACTTGGAAGACCATTTTTGAGAACTTCTAGATTTAAGCTAGATGCCTACTCGGGAACCTACTCATTAGAGATAGATGGGAGGGTCGTGAGTTTTAGCCTAGAAGAAGCAATGAAGCATCCACCGGAGAATCACTCTCTATTCCGGTGTGACCTAATCGACAACATTGTTGCCGAAGTGCACCTTGCAAAGTTGGATGAGAAGTGCATGATTGAAGAAGCAAATGAAGATCCAAGCAAACTAAACACCACACACCACACAAACCATCCGTAAATCCAAATTTCAAATCATGACAAAAAGATGGGATTGAAGCCACTACCACCCCACCTAAAGTACTCATATCTTGATGAAGCCCACAAGCTCCCCGTGATAATTGCAAAAGAGCTAACCCCTCAACAAGAAGAAAAGTTGCTAGATGTCTTGAGAAAAAACAAAAGGGCAATCGGGTGGAGTTTGGCGGATCTAGTGGGAATAAGCCCCCAAGTATGCGAGCACCGCATATTTCTTGAAGACGGAGCAAGACCGGTCTGACAACCTCAAAGGAGACTTAATCCAACCATTCTTGAGGTTGTGAAAAAGGAAGTCACTTGGCTACTTGAGGCGGACATCATCTATCCCATCTCGGATAGCGAGTGGGTAAGCCCGGTCCAAGTGGTGCCAAAGAAATCCGGGGTGACCACAATCAAAAATGAAAGCGGTGAACTTATAGCAACAAGGGTGCAAAATTCTTGGAGGGTATGCATAGACTACCGAAGTTTGAATGCGGCCACAAGAAAATATCACTTTCCACTACCGTTCATTGATCAAATACTTGATCGATTAGCCGGTAAATCATATTATTGCTTTCTTGATGGTTACTCCAGATACTTCCAAATACACATTGCTCTAGAGGACCAAGAAAAAACCACATTTACTTGCCCCTTTGGAACGTATGCTTACAAGCGTATGCCATTTGGCCTATGCAACGCACCGGCAACGTTTCAAAGATGCATGATGAGCTTATTTGCGGACTTCCTAGAGCAATGTATGGAAGTTTTCATGGACAATTTTAGCGTGTATGGTGACTCATTTGATCATTGCTTAGGCAACCTTGAAAAAGTCTTGGAGAGATGCACCAAAACAAACATTGTCTTAAATTTTGAAAAATGTCATTTCATGGTTAAACAAGGCATTGTTTTGGGACACATTATTTCAAAAGAAGGCATCTCCGTAGATCCGGCAAAAATAAATGTCATATCTAGTTTACTTTACCCCTCCTCCGAGAGGGAAGTCCGCTCCTTTCTTGGACATTCTACCGGAGGTTCATCAAAGATTTTAGCAAAGTAGCCTTACCTCTCTCTCGACTACTACAAAAGGACACTGAATTTAAGCTAAGCAAAGAGTGTATAGAAGCATATGACAAGCTTAAAGTGGCATTGACACAAGCTCCTATTGTGCGAGAGCCGAATTGGACTCAACCATTTGAAATCATGTGCGATGCTTCGAATTATACGATAGGAGCCGCGTTAGCACAACGCGAGGGTAAGATTCCCTATGTTATAGCTTATGCTTCCAAAACACTAGATGGGGCCCAATCCAACTACACTACTACCAAAAAGGAACTCCTAGCTATCGTTTTTGCTTTGGACAAGTTCCGATCCTATCTTCTTGGTTCCAAGGTAGTAGTGTACTCGGACCACGCGGCATTAAAGTACTTGTTGACCAAAAAAGAATCAAAACCGAGATTAATTCGATGGGTGCTTTTGTTACAAGAATTTGACTTGGAGATCAAGGATAGGAGTGGTTCCCAAAACTTAGTAGTGGACCATTTAAGTCGCATCGAACACACAAAAAGCGACACCACTCCTATCAATGACTCTTTTCCTCTAGATGGGTTGCACTCAATCTCGGAAGTAGTTCCTTGGTATGCTCCAATAGCAAACTACTTGGTTTCACACACCCTCCCTCCCAACCTCAACAAACATCAAAAGGATAAGCTGAAAAGCGAATCCAAATACTATGTTTGGGATGATTCCTATTTGTGGAGGTGTGGAGCGGACCAAATAGTACGACGGTGCATACCCCAAACCGAATTCCAAGCAATCTTGGAGGCTTGCCATTCTTCCGAAGGCGGTGGCCACTACGGCCCCCAAAGAACGGCAAGAAAGGTCCTTGATTGCGGATTTTGGTGGCCAACCCTTCTCAAAGACTCTTCCCTCTATTGCAAATCTTGTCCCCAATGTATTTGGTTTGGAAATATTTCTAGGAAGGACGAAATCCCCCAACAAAATATGCTTTTTTGTGAAATTTTAGATGTATGGGGAATCGACTTCATGGGACCATTTCCAAATTCCAATGGCTTTCTCTACATTTTGTTAGCCGTCGATTATGTGTCAAAATGGGTGGAGGCAATCCCCACCCGAACGGATGATACTCATGTTGTTTTTTCTTTTGTGAGGAACAATATCATTTGTCGTTTTAGCTCCCCAAGAGCAATCATAAGCGACCAAGGATCCCATTTTTGCAACAAGAAAATGGAAGGCCTCATGAGAAAGTATGGCATTACACACAAAATTGCCACGGCCTACCACCCGCAAACAATCGGCCAAGCTGAGGTTTCTAATCAGGAAATTAAACATGTGTTGGAAAGAATTGTGAAGCCGAATAGGAAGGATTGGAGCACTAAGCTCTCCGATGCACTTTGGGCATATCGAACGGCTTACAAAACACCCATTGGCATGAGCCCTTTTAGGCTTGTATACGGTAAAGCATGCCATTTATCGGTAGAAATCGAACACAAAGCCTATTGGGCCATAAAGGAATGCAATATGAGTTTGGGTGGAGCCAGAGTAGAGAGAAAGCTTCAATTGGCGGAATTAGAATGCTTAAGACTAGAAGCCTATGACAATTCTAGACTCTATAAGGAAAAGATGAAAGCCATTCATGACAAGAACATCAGGAGAAGGGAATTTAGACCCGGTGAGCTAGTTCTCGTTTACAACTCAAGATTAAGATTGCTACCCGGAAAGCTTAGATCAAGATGGGATGGCCCTTACCAAGTAGAGAAAGTAGAACCTTACGGGGTTTACCACTTACGCCACCCATCAAGTCCGAACATTTTCAAGGTAAATGGGCACCGTCTCAAATTATACCATGGTGAGCAAAGAAAGAACTCCAAGGAAATTGAAGTGTTCCTCTTGAGGGATGCACCTCTTGAACAAGAACCTTGAGCTAGTGGAAGTCCAACTTAAGGACGGTAAACAAAAGTGCTAGGTGGGAGACACCCCACCATGGTAAGATTTACCATTTGTACATAGCCATTGAATTCTTCTTTGATTGATACTTGCTCAAGTCTTGACTTCATGTTTGGTAGCTAGATATTTGATGAAGTTGTAGTTAGATTGGATTTCAAACCTGTTTCAATTGTTGAGTTCGTTTGGTACTTTATCATATAGAATACGGTTTCTATAGTGCTTGAGTGGCTGTTTGGAGGGTTGGAGTGCCTGAATTAGTGCAAGAACACGAAAACTTTGAAATAGCACCACCCCGCGCGAGCGCGCACCTGGCGCGTACGCGCATATGAGGCACTTCCGACCATCCACGCGAGCGCGCCACGTGCGCGGACGCGTGGATTGCAAGAATTACCCCTCCATACATTTTCCAGAAAGTTGCGCCCACACTACGCCGGCACCATGCCTGAGGCACAGGCCACTCACGCGTGCGCACACATGGCGCGTACGCACTCTTTTGGCAACACGCGGATCGACGCGCTAGCGCATCTTGCGCGCGCGCCAATCACCCATGTGCACTCCTGGTACAACTTCCAGAGAGTTGGGCCACTCTCGCGCCTGCACTGAGCCCCAGCACACCACCTCTGCCGCGTGCGCACACTAGGCGCCGACGCGTCAGTCCGCTCATGACGCTAGGGATGCGCCCGCGCCCATGCCGCACACGCATCCCTAGTCCTGCAGCAACCTCTGGGCCATTTTTCCAGAGAGTTGAGCCAATCCCAGGCCAATCTCATGCCTGAGGCATAACATCATTGCCACGTGAGCGCACCTGCCGCGCGCGCGCGCCAACATTCCTGCAGCCAACTTCTGGTGCTTCTTCCAGAAAGTTGTGCCACCTCTGAGCCAACCTTGTGCCACCAGCACAAGCACATGGGTGCCTACGCGCATTGTGCGCTCACGCGCCATTACCCTATCTCGCTTTTCTGCGCGGGCGCGCACCGTGCGCGCACGCGTGGATACCCGACGTGAATATAACAGGGGAGCACACTTGATCCCATCATTCTCCTCTCCCCTTCTCCTCTTGCCCCCTCTACCATCCACTACCATTTTCCCTTCCAAACACCTACCTCCCACCATCATCTCCGGTGACCACCCACCTCCGGTGGTCCCTACATTGCTCCTTCCATTCTCCATCACCCCATTCTACAACTTCCTCTCCCATACCCCTTTTCCATCTCTCTCAAGGTACTATACTATGCCTCCCTCTTGCTCTACTTCTCTCTTTTACTTCTTAGTTAGTTGATTTTATTCTCTTTTAGGTAGTTCTTTTTTCTTCTTCTTTTTCTATCCCCCCTCTTTTGAACCCTCACTTCTTTGGGGTGTTTTTGCTTAGTTCTTTATGAGTGTTTTTCTTCTAACTTCTTTTGCATTGATGGATGAGATATGTTGCATGATTTTCTTACAACCATTGTGCATTGTAGTGATTCATATTGGTTTGTGAAATGTTACATTGCTCTCCCTTCCCCCATTTGCTTACTACAAAAGGGTGCACGCCAAGTGTTTGAGGAAAAGCATACATGAATTTTTTGAGCTCATTGTGACTCATTGCTTCTTAACTATGTGCTTTTCCCAATACCTTAGTCGCTCTTTGGTACACCCTCATATTTTACAATCTACTCACTCACCTTTTCATAACTTGCTTTCCACTCTTGGTATTTGTGGGTATATACTTCTCATGCCTTTTACTTGCATGCTTACACTACCCCTATACCACATGCCAGTGATTTGCCTTTCTTATCAAATATTATCTTAGTTACAAGTTGCAGCTGTCATGTAATGATGATACCCATACTCTTAGGGCACAATTTCTCACTTGCATGATCCCATTTTATTACACTTCCTTGGGTTTGATATCATCTCTATTCTCTACTATCGCAGGATAGTCATCAAAAAGAACAAAGGGAAAGCCCCGAAAAAGCCAACCACCAACAGAGCACGCCAAGAACCAACAGCCAAGCCCCTCCTAAAGAAAGTTAAGGGTCCCGTTGATGCTCTAGAGAAGGACAACCCTCCAAAGGACCCCAACAAGTTCCCTAACCGCTACTGCGAACTTGTTTACTCAAGGATGATTGAGCGTAATTATCACCCGGAGCCCCTTCTAGTCCTACCGGCCCACCTCACTCCGATAATGATGCCATACATTGACCGGAGGCAATGGAGGTTCCTCTTGTAGCAACCAAAGGAGGTTAATTTATCATGGGTGGTGGAGTTCTACTCCAACTACCACTCACCCCTTCTCACTTCAATCTTTGTGCGCCGAAAGCAAGTGCCAGTCACGGGGGAGGCCATCCAAGGAGTACTCAACATTGGGCCAGTAGCGGATGGATATGATGCCTATCAAGAAGTCTTGGCAGCATGCAACGAACGTGAGTTCGATTGGAGCGCAGTCCTCCGCGTAATAGCTTTACCCAAAGCATGTTGGATTCGGGGAACCATAAAGCAAAGACCAAAGGGTTTAGATGCACATTTCCTCACTCAAGAAGCCGCGGCATGGGCCCAAATCCTAGCTCACTACGTGCTACCGAGCACCCATGGGTCATCCATTACCGCCGAGCTCGCCTTATTGGTATGGTGCATCCTAACCGAGAAACCGGTTGACATTCCGCATGCCATTCGCCAATCCATGGGGCACATTCATGTTAAGGGAAATTTACCCTTCCCCGCTATGGTGACCGAATTAGTAGCAGCAGCCGGTGTCCACCGAGAGGCTAAGGATAGGATGACCTTAATCCCGGTCGAGGGCGATGTTATTCCGACCAAGAGGTGCCTCAAGCCGCCGGAAGTCACCAAGGACCTTGGCCCGTTCACCCCGACTCGCAACACCACTACTTCATCCGCACCAAAAAAATCAGCCACCCAACGCCTTGAAGACCTTCACAAGAAACTGGACCATTATGAGAGGCGTAACCAGCGCCGATATGCTCACGTGAAGAAGCTTCTAAGCATTGTCACCCCGCCTATGGAGGAACCGGATATCTCCACATCTACCGCTACTTCAAGCGGACATAGTGATGACAACAGAGATGAAGGACACTCGGGACTCGACCACCCATTGCGCATCACCTATAGCACGGGGGACTGTTCTACGTTTTAAGTGTGGGGAGGTCGGCTGACCGATCTCCGTAGGTAACACCCGAATAAATTTTTGAACTCCGTTATAGTTAAGATAGGTTGCATGATTAGGTTTTCTTCGACACCATTTGCATGATAAATTTGCTTGGTTGGAACAATGAACTTTCTCCTAGGAAACTAATACTTTAGGGCAAAATCAAGATTTTGGGGCAACCTCGACATTGCCAATTTTGAATAGTTTGGTGCTAAACTTGCTTGAAGATTGTACTTTGGAACATGAATTCTGAGCTAAGAACACAAGCTAGTAAGCTTTGAGCCTTGTTTTGTGGCTACATCTTATAGTCACTAATTCTCCTTCTTGTGTGCAATTGTTTTCTCTCTATAAGTGTGATCCTTGCTTTGTTTGAGTCTATATGTCCATCATTCCTTGCATTCATGCATTTATATGATTGAGGCCATCATTTTATCTAACTCACTTACCCCAAATAGCCGTACCTTTTATCTCCCTTTGTTAGCCAATTTGAGCCTACGATTAACCCACTTGTTCTTAATTTTAGCACATTACAAGTCTAAAGCGGAAAACAATAAATGTCCTTAATTTTGATCTTTGATTAGCTTAGGCAAGTGTGTGTGAGTATCATTCAAGTGTGGGAGTCTTGGGACATTGGGTGAATAAAAGGGTAGTTTTGTATTTTTATTGAAAATATTGGGAATTGGGTACATGCTCATGTATTGATCAAATGTATAGACCTTATGCATTGATGCTCTTGTATATAGAAAGAAAAAAATAAAATGAGAAAAAAAAAATAAAAAAAAGAAAAGAAAAAGAAAAATAATATGGAAAAAAAAGAAAAAAAAGTAAAAAAAGAAAGAAAAAAGAAAAAAAAGGGGACAAAATGCCCAAAAGCAAAGTGTAGCTCAATAAAATCAATGCATGAGTGTTGTGAAACGGAAAGGGATACATGAGTATGTGAAAGAGTGCAAAATGGGTAGTTAGGCTAGCTTTGAAATTGTATAGGATGTCATAAGTTAGGTGGAAAGCTTAAGCTTATCAAAAATTCAAATCCCAAGCTCACTTTACCAAATATGCATCCTACCTTGACCCTAGCCCCATTACAACCTAAAGACAAGACCTCATGATATTTGTACACATGCATGGAATAAATGTTGATTGTTAGATGGAAAACAAATCTTGGAAAGCATGATTAGGAGAAAATTGAGAGAATTAACCCTAAACACTTGAGCGAATAGAGTGTAAACACTTCCGGTGAGGGTTCGAAGGCTCTAATTCTTGTTCCCGACTCTCACGAGCGTTCTTCATGCAAAGTTGCGTATATTGAACTTGATGACAAAAAATTGGTAAGTCCCATGTATTGCCCACTAGCTTACCCTATATGCTTGAACGTATCTTAGGAAGGTTGATTTGTTCCTAACCAAGTAGATAGTAGCACTAGTCATAGTTGCATTCATATAGGTAGGTTGCACCTCATGAGTCTTATACCTTTATGATCCTTTGGTCTTTTACATTTCTCTAAGCATAAGGACATGCTAGAATCTAAGTGTGGGGAGGTTGATAAACCCCAATTTTAGGGTTTATCTTGTATCGATTTTAGGGGTTTTATCGATGATTCCATACGCTTTTCATATGAAAATACACAGTTTTTGTGTTTCTCCCCTATTTTTTGCCTTATGGATGAAAGCATGCCTATTTTGCACTAAACTAAATACATTTCTATTCTTCTATTGGTGCCATTCAATGCCGTGACCTGTGTGTTAAGTAGATTCAGGATATAGAGCATGGATGACCCGGAGGAGAAAAGGAAAGTGGGTGCAAAAGAGGGGAGCATGAGAAATTGAGGCTTGGGAACTTCAGCAAGGGCGCGTGCGCATACTTGGCGCGCCCGTGTGGATTGCGCAGCCAGAAGCCAAAGTCAGAAGCCAAGCTACGAGCTGGCACGTGTAGCGACTGAGCCATGACCACCATGGACGCGCACGCGTACGTCACGCGTGCGCTCGAATTGCGAGATGGCCCAGTGGCGCGCGCGCGTACTTTGCGCGAGCGCGCCGATGCTCGAATATGATTTTTTTTTAAGGGGTCACGTGACCTGGGCGTGGAGACAGTTGGAGATCCCATTTTGGGGAAGTGCCTTGGCGGGAAAAGCTTAAAAGACCAGGGGTTAAAGAGTTAAGGGACTTTTAGCTCATTTTTACATGTTTCTAGATTTTTTTCCTTGTGGTAGTTACACTCTTGGTAGAGAGAGAGATCTCAAGCTCTCATTAGGGTTCATCTTCTTCAATTTCTGAATTCTCAATCACTCTTTGGCGAGATCAACTTGCAATTCTCAATTTACTTTGTTCCTATTATAGATCTTCTTTTCTAATCTCAATTAGTGCTTGTAATTGATCAATTCTCATAGATCCTAGATTCAACTTTGTGGTTTTGGATTCTATTAATTTCTTGAGAAGTTCATTTCTATTGTTGATTTTTGTTAATTGTTGTTAATTTCTTGCGTTGAGGTGCTTTTAATTCTAATTTCTTCTCATTCTTACTATGTCTTTCATCCTTGCTCATCAAGTGTTTGATAAAATGCCAATACTAGTTATGGAGTAAAAGTTTCTTACTTGGCATAGGGGTTTGGACCATTAGAGAATGTTGAATAATTTATGTCAATTGTTGATTGGGAATTAGGAATTGCTAATTGACTTGGAGTGCATTAAAGCTAGATTCCCTAGGGTAAAACTAGGACTTGTTACTCAAGTTAGTTAATCTCATTTGACTTTCCTCTATACCTAGGGGTTAACTAAATGAAGCAAAGCCTAATTGTTATCATCATTGAAGAAACTATAATGATAGAATTTCTAATGCCAACCCTAGGCCAAGTCTTCTAACATTGATAGTTTACCACCTATTCTCGCTAAACATCTAAAAGAACTATAACAAAGCTTCCTAATCAATAATATGCATTCTCTAGCAATTCCAAGGGAGGACGACTCGGGAGACTAGTACTCTCGGTTATAGATTGTAGGATTGTTTGATGCGAAGTTTTGAATATCAATTAGACTATACTCACGATCATATCCATTATTGAATTCTAAATTGGCATGCTAAATTTCGTTCATCACGCTCTCAAACGTGAATCACACTTTGTCACAACTTCGCACAACTAACCACCATGTGCACTGGGTCATCCAAGTAATACCTTACGTGAGTAAAGGTCGATCCCACGGAGATTGTTGGTATGAAGAAAGCTATGGTCATCTTGTAAATCTCAGTCAGGAAGATTATAATGATTATAATGATTTTCAAAAATAATAATAAACAAAGAATAAAATAGATGAAAGAGATACTTATGTAATTCATTGGTGGAAATTTCAGATAAACGTATGGAGATGCTATGTTTCTTTTGAATCTTTGCTTTCCTACTGCTTTCATCCAATTCTTCTTACTCCTTTCCATGGCAAGCTGTATCTAGGGCATCACCGTTGTCAATGGCTACTTCCCATCCTCTCAATGAAGATGGTCCAAATGCTCTATCACAGCACGGCTAATCATTTGTCAGTTCTCGATCATGTCGGAATAGAATCCATTGATTCTTTTGCGTCAGTTACCACACCCAACAATCATGAGTTTGAAGCTCGTCACAGTCATTCAATCCCTGAATCCTACTCAGAATACCACAGACAAGGTTTAGATCTTCCGGATTCTTAAGAATGGCCGCCAATAATTCTAGCTTATACCACGAAGATTCTGATAAAGGAACCCAAGAGATAATGATGATGATGAGTGTCACAGATCATCACATCCATTAGGTTGAAGGTGGTGGACGAAATTGTGATCACTTGTTCTTTTGTTTATAAAGGATGTATACTCTGAGGGCATTGTTTATTTCCTTCACAATCTCGTTCAACTAACCAGCAAGTGTACTGGGTCGTCCAAGTAATAAACCTTACGTGAGTAAGGGTCGAATCCACAGAGATTGTTGGTGTGAAGCAAGCTATGGTCACCTTGCAAATCTCAGTTAGGCAGATTAAAAATGGTTTATGGGTTTTCGAATAATTAATAATAAAGAGAAGAAATAATAAAAGGGATAGAACACTTATGCAGATTTATTGGTGGGAATTTCAGATAAGCGGAAGGAGATGCTGTAGAGCTTTTGGACGCCTGTTCTCCTACTCCTTCTACTCAGTCCTTCTTACTCCTTTCCATGGCAAGCTTTGTATAGGGGTTCACCATCAACTGTGGCTACTTTCATTCCTCACGGGGAAATAACCTGTGCGGCTGTCACTCGCACAGCTAACCAGTCTGGAGGCATCACCCATGGCTAATGGCTACATCCCATCCTCGCAGTGAAAACTA
>NC_029779.3:19828558-19836065 GCF_000817695.3 Arachis duranensis
TGAGTTATGACGTGTTTTGGGCGTTCAACTCCGGATCATGACGTTTTTCTGGCGTTTAACTCCAGACAGCAGCATGTACTTGGCGTTCAACGCCAAGTTACGTCGTCATTCTTCGAATAAAGTATGGACTATTATATATTGCTGGAAAGCCCTGGATGTCTACTTTCCAACGCCGTTAAGAGCGCGCCAATTGGAGTTCTGAAGCTCCAGAAAATCCATTTTGAGTGCAGGGAGGTCAGATTCCAACAGCATCAGCAGTCCTTTTGTCAGCCTTCTTCAGAGTTTTGCTCAAATCCCTCAATTTCAGTCAGAATTTACCTGAAATCACAGAAAAACACACAAACTCATAGTAAAGTTCAGAAATGTGAATTTATCATAAAAACTAATGAAAACATCCCTAAAAGTAGCTCAAACTTACTAAAAACTATATGAAAACAATGCCAAAAAGCGTATAAATTATCCGCTCATCAGAAGGGCAGCAAATATCTTAAAATAAGAATAAGCATGAATTGAATAGAAAATAGTAGTACTTTGCATTAAAACTCGAGGTATAGCAGAGCTCCACACCTTAATCTATGGTGTGTAGAAACTCCACCGTTGAAAATACATAAGTGATGGTTCAGGCATGGTCGAGTGGCCAGCCCCCATGAAGGTCTAAAATTGCATACGTTGATTGAAGATCAGTCCAAAAAACCTAGACACTAGTACAATAGTAAAAAATTCTATTTATACTAAACTAGCTACTAGGGTTTACATGAATAAGTCTAAGTGCAAAAATCCACTTCCGAGGCCCACTTGGTGTGTGCTTGGGCTGAGCTTGAGCTTTACACTTACAGAGGCTTCTTTTGGAGTTAAACACCATGTTGTAACATGTTTTTTGGCATTTAACTCTAGTTTGTGACGTGTTTCTGGCGTTTGACTCCAGAATGCAGCATAGAACTGGCGTTCGTCTAATCTTGAACAAAGTATGGACCATATATATTTCTGGAAAGCCCTGGATGTCTACTTTCCAACGCCATTGAGAGCGCGCCATTTGGTGTTCTGTAGCTCCAGAAAATCCATTTCGAGTGCAGGGAGGTTAGAATCCAACAGCATCAGCAGTCCTTTGTCAGCCTCCTATCAGACTTTTGCTCAGGTCCCTCAATTTCAGCCGGAAAATACCTGAAATCACAGAAAAACACACAAACTCATAGTAAAGTCCAGAAATGTGAATTTAGCATAAAAACAAATGAAAACATCCCTAAAAGTAGCTATATCCTACTAAAAACTACCTAAAAATAATGCCAAAAAGCGTATAAATTATCCGCTCATCAGTTGTTTTTCTCTCTCATCATTAAAAATTTAAAAATAAAAAAATATCTTCTCCTTATTTCTCTCATAAATTTCGAAATCTTTGGGTTGACTTAGTGAAAAATTTTTAAAATAAGTTGTCTCTTATTAGTCAAGTCAAGATTTCAATTTTAAAAACTTATCTTTTCAAAATATTTTTCAAAAAGCAAATCTTTTTCATTTTTTTCGAAAATTTTTAAAATTGATTTTCAAAATCTTTTTCTTATCTTTATTTCATAATTTTCGAAAACTTTACTAACAATTAATGTGCTTGATTAAAAAATTTGAAGTTTGTTACTTTCTTGTTAAGAAAGGCTCAATCTTTAAATTCTAGAATCATATCTTTTAGTTTCTTGTTAGTCATGTAATCAATTTTAATTTTAAAAATCAAATCTTTTTAATTTCCTTTTCAAATCTTTTTCAAAATAAATTTCAATCATATCTTTTCAAACATATTTTTTTTTCAAATCATATCTTTTTTCAAAATCAATTTCAAAATCTTTTCTAACTTCTTATCTTTCCAAAATTGATTTTCAAATCTTTTTCAATTAACTACTTAACTTTTTGTTTGATTTTAAAATTCTTATCTTTTTCAAAACCACCTAACTACTTTTCTCTCTCTAATTTTCGAAGATCACCTTCCTCTTTCCAAAAATCTTTTTATTTAACTAATTGTTTCAAATTTTAATTTTAATTTTATTTCTTCTCTTAATTTTCGAAAATCACTAACCTTTTTTCAAAAACAATTTTCGAAATTCTCTCCCTCTCGTCTCCTTCTATTTATTTATTTATCTACTAACAATTTTCTTCTACTCATAATTTGAACCCTCTTCTCTTCTCTCTCTGTGTTTGAATGTTTCTCTTCTCCTTCTCTTATTCTTATCTTCTTCTACTCGCATAAAGGAATCTCTATACTGTGACATAGAGGATTCCTCTTCTTTTTTGTTCTCTTCTTTTTCATATGAGTAGGAACAAGAACAAGGACATTCTTGTTGAAGCAGATCCTGAAACTGAAAGGACTCTGAAGAAGAAGCTAAGAGAAGCTAAAGCACAACAATCCAGAGAAAACCTTACACAGAATCTCAAAAAAGAAAGAGACATGGCCGAACCCAACAACAATGCAAGGAAGATGCTTGGTGACTTTACTGCACCAAATTCTAACTTACATGGAAGAAGCATCTCAATCCCTGCCATTGGAGCAAACAATTTTGAGCTAATGCTTCAATTAGTTTCTCTGATGCAACAGAATTGCAAGTTTTATGGGACTTCAATCAGAAGATCCTTTTCAGTTCTTAACTGAATTCTTGCAGATCTGTGATACTGTTAAGACCAATGGGGTTGATCCTGAGGTCTACAGGCTTATGCTTTTCCCTTTTGCTATAAGAGACAGAGCTAGAGTATGGTTGGACTCTCAACCTAAAGATAGCATGAACTCTTGGGATAAGCTGGTCACGGCTTTCTTAGCCAAGTTCTTTCCTCCTCAAAAGCTGAGTAAGCTTAGAGTGGATGTTCAAACTTTCAGACAGAAAGAAGGTGAATCCCTCTATGAATCTTGGGAGAGATACAAGCAACTGACCAAAAAGTGTCCTTCTGACATGCTTTCAGAATGGACCATCCTGGATATATTATATGATGGTCTGTCTGAATTGTCCAAGATGTTATTGGACCATTCTGCGGGTGGATCTATTCACCTGAAGAAAATGCCTGCAGAAGCTCAAGAACTCATTAAAATGGTTGCAAATAACTAGTTCATGTACACTTCTGAAAGGAATCCTGTGAGTAATGGGATGCCTTAGAGGAAGTGAGTTCTTGAAATGGATGCTTTGAATGCCATATTGGCTCAAAATAAAAGGTTGACTCAGCAAGTCAACATGATTTCTCAAAGTCTGAATGGATTGCAAAATGCATCCAACAGTACTAAAGAGGCATCTTCTGAAGAAGAAGCCTATGATCTTGAGAACCCTACAATAGCAGAGGTGAATTACATGGGTGAAGCCTATGGAAACACCTATAATCCCTCATGGAGAAATCATCCAAATTTCTCTTGGAAGGATCAACAAAAGCCTCAAAAAGGCTTTAATAATAGTGGAAGAAACAGGTTTAGCAACAACAAGCCTTGTCCATTATCTTCTCAGCAACAGACAAAGAATTCTGAGCAGAGTCTCTCTAGCTTAGCAAACATAGTCTCTGATCTATCTAAGGCCACTCTAAGTTTCATTAATGAAACAAGGTCCTCCATTAGAAATTTGGAGGCACAAGTGGGCCAGCTGAGTAAAACAATCACTGAAACTCCTCCTAGTACTCTCCCAAGCAATACAGAAGAGAACCCCAAAAGAGAGTCCAAGGCCATAACCTTACTTGGTGTGGCCGAATGCACAGAGGAGGAGGAGGACGTGAATCCCAGTGAGGAAGACCTCTTGGGACGTCCTCTGGACAAAAATGAGTTTCTAATTGAGGAATCTAAGGAATCTAAGGCTCACCTAGAGACCATAGAGATTCCATTAAGCCTCTTTTTACCATTCATTAGATCTGATGACTATTCATCTTCTGAAGAAGATGAAGACATTGTTGAAAGGAAAGTTGCCTAGTATTTAGGAGCAATCATGAAGCTGAATGCCAAGCTATTTGGTAATGAGACTTGGGAGGATGAGTCTCCATTGCTCATTAATGAACTGAATACCTAGGTTCAGCACACTTTATCTCAAAAGAAGCAGGATCCTGGTAAATTTCTAATTCCATGCACCATAGGCACCATGACCTTTGAGAAGGCTCTATGTGACCTGGGGTCAGGCATAAATTTAATGCCACTCACTGAAATAGAGAAATTGGGAATCTTTGAGGTACAGGCTGCCAAATTCTCATTAGAGATGGCAGACATTTCTATGAAAAAGGCTTATGGACACGTAGAGGACGTGCTAGTAAAGGTCAAAGGCCTTTACATCCTTGCCGATTTCATAATCCTAGACACTAGGAAGGATGAGGATGATTCCATTATCCTAGGAAGACCCTTCCTAGCCACAGCAAAGGCTGTGATTGATGTGGACAGAGGAGAGTTAGTCCTTCAATTGAATGAGGACTACCTTGTGTTTAAAACTTAAGGATCTCCCTCTGTAACCATGGAGAGGAAGCATGAAAAGCTTCTCTCAATACAGAGTCAAACAAAGCCCCCACAGCCAAACTCTAAGTTTGGTATTGGGAGGCTACAACCAAACACTAAGTTTGGTGTTGAACCCCCACATTCAAACTCTAAGTTTGGTGTTGGGAGGTCCCAATAATGCTCTGAATATCTGTGAGGCTCCATGAGAGCTCACTGTCAAGCTATTGACATTAAATAAGTGCTTATTGGGAGGTAACCCAATTTTATTTATCTATGTTATTTTCTTTTTCTTAGGTTGATGATCATGTGGAGTCACAAAAATAACTGCAAAAATTAAAGAAAAATAAAAAATAGCATTAAAAATAGCACACCTTGGAGGAGAAACTTACTGGCGTTTAACGCCCAGTCTGGCACCATTCTGGGTGTTAAACGCCAGAAAGAAGCACCAGACTTTCGTTAAATGCTAGAAACAGGCTACAATCTGGCGTTAAACGCCAGAAACAGGTTGTAACCTGGCGTTTAACGCCAGGAAAGGAATAAAAGCTGGCGTTTAAAAGCTAGGATTGCACAGCAAGGGCGTTTTGTACGCCTAATAAGAGCAGGGATGATACATCCTTGACCCCTCAGGATCTGTGGACCCCACAAGATTCCCACCTACCCTACCCCTCTCTCTCTCTTACTCACTAATCAAATCATATCCTCTTCCCTATATTCTCTTCACCAATCACCTCCATATCTCTTCCCTAAAAAAACCCCACCTATCTCACTTTAAAAATTCAAACACTTTTCCCTCCCAAACCCAACCCTAATGACCGAAACTCAAGCCTACCCTCACCCTTATATAAATCCCTCACTACTCCTTCATATTCACACAACACAAACACCTATCCCCCCTCTTGGCCGAATCACATATCTCCCTTCATCTCCTCCATTTTCTTCTACTTCCCCTTCTTTTTTTCTTCTTTTGCTCAAGGACGAGCAAACCTTTTAAGTTTAGTGTGGTAAAAGCTTTGCTTTTTATTTTTCCATAACCATTTATGGCACCTAAGGCCAGAGAAACCTCTAGAAAGAGGAAAGGGGAGGCAAAAGCTTCCACCTCCGAGTCATGGGAGATGGAAAAATTTATCTCAAAGGTCCATCAAGACCACTTCTATGATGTTGTGGCCAAGAAGAAGGTGATTCCTGAGGTCCCTTTCATGCTCAAGAAAAATGAGTATCTGGAGATCCGACATGAAATCCGAAGAAGAGGTTGGGAAGTTCTTACCAACCCCATTCAACAAGTCAGAATCTTAATGGTTATGCCAATGCATGGATCACTAGGAACCATGATCAAAGTATGAACCCGAATCCAAAGAATTGGCTTACAATGGTTTGGGGAAAATACTTAGATTTCAGTCTGAAAAATGTAATGTTGGCATTCCATTTGCCAATGATGCAAGAAAATGCACATCCTTACACTAGAAGGGTCAACTTTGATCAAAGGTTGGACCAAGTCCTCATGAACATATGTGTGGAAGGAGCTCAATGGAAAAGAGACTCAAGAGGCAATCAGGTTCAATTGAGAAGACCAGACCTTAAGCCTATGGCTAGAGGATAGTTGGAGTTCATCCAACGCTCCATCATTCCTACTAGCAATCGATCTGAAGTGACTGTGGATCGGGACATCATGATCCATAGTATCATGATTGGGGAGGAAGTGGAAGTTCATGAGATCATACCTCTAGAAATCTACAAGGTGGCTGACAAGTCATCCACCTTGGCAAGGTTAGCCTTTCCTCATCTCATTTGTCATCTATGCAATTTAGCTGGGGTTGACATAGAAGGAGACATCCTCATTGAAGAGGACAAGCCTATTACTAAGAAAAGGATGGAGCAAACAAGAGAGCCCATTCATGGATCTCAACAAGAGCATGAGGAAGATCCTCATCAAGAATTCCCTAAGATGCCTCAAGGGATGCAATTTCCTCCACACAACTATTGGGAACAACTCAACACCTTGGAAGGCTTGAGTTACAACATGGACCAACTAAGGGTGGAGCACCAAGAGCACTGGTGGACGAAATTGTGATCCTCTTTGTATTTGCATGAGATTTAAAAATTGGCTCTATTGGAATTAATGAACACAACTTCATTCAAATTAACCAGCAAGTGTACTGGGTCATCCAAGTAATACCTTACGTGAGTAAGGGTCGATCCCACAGAGATTGTTGGTATGAAGCAAGCTATGGTCACCTTGTAAATCTCAGTTAGGCAGATTAAATGGTTATGGGTTTCGAAAATTAATAATAAATAGAAAATAAAAAGGGATAGAGATACTTATGTAAATCAATAGTGGGAATTTCAGATAGGCGTGTGGAGATGCTAGAATCCTTTCGAATCTCTACTTTCTTATTGCTCTCATCCAATCCTTCTTACTCCTTTCCATGGCAAGCTGTATGTAGGGCATCAACATCATCAATGGCTACTTTTAATCCTCTCGGGAAAATGGTCCTATGCGCTGTCACTGCACGGCTAATCGTCTGGAGGCATCACCCTTGTTGATTGCTACATCCCATCCTCTCAGTGAAAATGGTCCAAATGCTCTGTCATAGCACGGCTAATCATCTGTCGGTTCTCAATCAGGTTGGAGTAGAATCCCTTGATTCTTTTTCGTTTGTCATCACGCCCAGCCTTCAGGAGTTTGAAGCTCGTCACAGTCATTCAATACCAGAATCCTACTCGGAATACCACAGACAAGGTTAGACTTTCCGGATTCCCGGGATCCTACTCGGAATATCACAGACAAGGTTAGACTTTCCGGATCCCCATGAATGCCGCCATCTATCTAGCTTATACCACGAAGATTCTGTTGGGGAATCTAAGAGATATGTGCCCGGCCTAGAGTAGAACGGAAGTGGTTGTCAATCACGCACGTTCATAGGTGAGAATGATGATGAGTGTCACGGATCATCACATTCATCAAAGTGTTGTGCAACGTATATCTTGGAAGAAGAATAAAAGAGAATTGAATAAAAAGTAATAGTAATTGTATTGAAACTTGAGGTACAGCAGAGCTCCACACCCTTAATCTATGGTGTGCAG
>NC_029779.3:19836112-19836612 GCF_000817695.3 Arachis duranensis
TGAGGCTTTTCTTGGAGTTGAACGCCAAGTTATAACGTGTTTTGGGCGTTCAACTCCGGATCATGACGTGTTTCTGGCGTTTAACTCCAGACAGCATCATGTACTTGGCGTTCAACGCCAAGTTTCGTCGTCAATTTCGGAATAAAGTATGGACTATTATATATTGCTGGAAAGCTCTGGATGTCTACTTTCCAAATCCGTTGAGAGCGTGCCATTTGGAGTTCTGTAGCTCCAGAGAATCCATTTTGGTGCAGGGAGGTCAGATTCCAACAGCATCAGCAGTCCTTTTGTCAGCCTTTTACAGAGTTTTGCTCAAGTCCCTCAATTTCAGCCAGAAATTATCTGAAATCACAGAAAAATACACAAACTCATAGTAAAGTCCAGAAATGTGAATTTAACATAAAAACTAATGAAAACATCCCTAAAAGTAGCTTGAACTTACTAAAAACTACCTAAAAACAAGGCCAAAAAGCGTATAAATTATCCGCTCATCACAACAT
>NC_029779.3:19836745-19838703 GCF_000817695.3 Arachis duranensis
TTTTTCCTTTGAAGTTTAGAATGATTGGCTTCTCTAGGAACTTAGAATTTTGGATAGTGTTATTGACTTTCCTAGTTAAGCATGTTGATTCTTGAACACAGCTAGTTATGAGTCTTGGTCGTGGCCCTAAGCACTTTGTTTTCCAGTATTACCACCGGATACATAAATGCCACAGACACATAACTGGGTGAACCTTTTCAGATTGTGACTCAACTTTGCTAGAGTCCCCAGTTAGTGGTGTCCAGAGCTCTTAAGCACACTCTTTTGCTTTGGATCACGACTTTAACGACTCAGTCTCAAGCTTTTCACTTGGACCTTCATGACACAAGCACATGGTTAGGGATAGCTTGATTTAGCCGCTTAGGCCTGAATTTTATTTCCTTGGGCCCTCCTATCCATTGATGCCCAAAGCCTTGGATCCTTTTTACCCTTGCCTTTTGGTTTTAAGGGCTATTGGCTTTTTCTGCTTACTTTTTCTTTTTCTTTCTATTTTTTTCGCCATTTTTCTCTTTTTTTTTCGCAAGCCTTGTTCTTTCACTGCTTTTTCTTGCTTCAAGAATCAATTTCCTAATTTTTCAGATTATCAATAACATTTCTCTTTGTTCATCATTCTTTCAAGAGCCAACAGTTTTAACATTCATAAACAACAAGATCAAAAAATATGCACTGTTAAAGCATTCATTCAGAAAACAAAAAGTATTGTCACCACATCAATATAATTAAACTAAATTCAAGGATAAATTCGAAATTCATGTACTTCTTGTTCTTTTGAATTTAAAACATTTTTCATTTAAGAGAGGTGAGGGATTAATGGGATTATTCATAACTTTAAGACATAGTTACTAACTACTAATGATCATGAAGTAGAGACACAAAACATAGATAAACATACAACATAAAAACCGAAAAGCAGAAAGAAATAAGAACAAGGAATGAATCCACCTGAGTGAGGGTGGCACCCTCTTGAAGGTCCAATGGTGCTTTTTGAGCTCCTTTATGTCTCTTCCTTGCTTCTGTTGCATGATCCCTAGTAATTTTGGTGTTCCTATCCTTAGTTGCTCCCAATAATTGTGTGAAGGACAATTTATCCCCTGAGGTATCTCAGGGATCTCTTGATTTGCAGTCAAATTTTCTACCACTGAGCTATAAACCCTTTACATGAGTCTTTCCATCTCCCATGACTCAGAGGTGGAAGCTTTTGTCTTCCCTTTTTTTTCTCTTCTTCTTCTTTTTTTTTTTGAGATTTCTCTGGCCTTAGGTGCCATTAATGGTTATGGAAAAAACAAAAAGCTATGCTTTTACCACACCAAACTTAGAAAATTGCTCGCCCTCGAGCAAGAGAAGAAAGAAAAGATGAAGAATAAGAAGAAGATATGGAGGAGATTGAGGGATGTTTGTATTCGGCTATATGGGTGGGATTGGGTGGTAAAGAGAATTTGAATTTTAAAGGTAGGTGGGGTGTATGGGGAAGAGTGGATAGATGTAGGTGGTGAATGAGAAACAGAAGGGATTGAAGTTGTTGGGACGTGTGTTTTGGGGAAGAGTGGAATGTGATTAGGAGGTAAGGTGGGAATATGTTAGGTGGGGATCCTGTGGGGTCCACATATCCTGAGGTGATCCTGTGGGGTCCACAGATCCTGAGGTGTCAAGAAATTCCATCCCTGCACCAAATAGGCATGTAAAATGCCATTGGACACCATTCTGGCGTTTAAACGCCGAAGTGATGCACATTCTGGGCATTCAACGCCCATGTGAGGCATGTTCTGGGCGTTGAACACCAGTTTCATGCTTGTTACTGGCGTTCAGCACCAGCTTTTCCTCTAGGCACATTCCTGGCGTTCAGTGCTAGAATGTTGCTTGTTTCTGGCGTTCAGCGCCAGATTCATGCTCTGTTCTGGCGTTGAATGCCAGCATGTGCTTCCTCCAGGGTGTGATTTTTCTTCTGCTGTTTTTGATTA
>NC_029779.3:19839087-19839554 GCF_000817695.3 Arachis duranensis
TTAAACACAAGGTAGTCCCCATTCAATTGAAGGACTAATTCACCTCTGTTGACATCTATCACAACTCCTGCTGTGGCTAGGAAATGTCTTCCAAGGATAATGCATTCATCATCTTCCTTCCTAGTTTCTAAGATTATGAAATCAGCAGGGATGTAAAGGCCTTCAACCTTTACTAACACGTCATCTACTATTCCATAAGCTTGTCTTAATGACTTGTCTGCCAATTGTAATGAGAACAAGGTAGGTTGTACCTCAATGATCCCCAGCTTCTCCATTACAGAGAGTGGCATAAGATTTATCCCTGACCCCAGGTCACACAGAGCTTTTGCAAAGGTCATGGTGCCTATGGTACAAGGTATTAAGAACTTGCCAGGATCTTGTCTCTTTTGAGGTAGAGTTTGCTAAATCCAGGTGTCTAGTTCATTAATGAGCAAGGGAGGTTCACTTTCCCAAGTCTCATTACCAAA
>NC_029779.3:19839799-19840745 GCF_000817695.3 Arachis duranensis
CTTCCTCACTAGGATTTTCGTCCTCCTCCTCCCTTGTGCATTCGGCCATATTGATTATATCAATGGCCTTACACTCTCCTTTTGGATTCTCTTCTATATTGCTTGGGAGAATACTGAGAGGAGTTTCAATGACTTTCTTACTCAGCTGGCCCACTTGTGCCTCCAGATTTCTGATGGAGGATCTTGTTTCACTCATGAAACTGAAAGTGGCCTTTGACAGATCAGAGACTAGATTGGCTAAATTAGAAGTGTTTTGTTCAGAATTCTCTGTCTGTTGCTGAGAATATGATAGAAAAGGCTTGCTATTGCTCAGCCTATTGCGTCCACCATTGTTAAAGCCTTGTTGAGGCTTTTGTTGATCCTTCCATGAGAAATTTGGATGATTTCTCCATGATGAATTATAGGTGTTTCCATAAGGTTCACCCATATAATTAACCTCTGCCATGGCAGGGTTCTCAGGATCATAAGCTTCTTCAGAAGCTGCCTCTTTAGTACTGTTGGATGCATGTTGCCATCCATTCAGATTTTGAGAGATCATGTTGAACTGTTGAGTCAACACTTTGTTCTAAGCCAATATGGCATTCAGAGCATCAATTTCAAGAACTCTTTTCTTCTGAGGTATCCCATTATTCACGGAATTCCTCTCAGAAGTGTACATGAATTGGTTGTTTGTAACCATGTCAATGAGTTCTTGAGCCTCTTCAGGCATTTTCTTTAGGTGAATAGATCCACCTGCAGCATGGTCCAATGACATTTTCGACAATTCAGATAGACCATAATAGAATATATCTAATATGGTCCATTCTGAAAACATGTCAGATGGGCACCTTTTCGTCAGCTGCTTGTATCTTTCCCAAGCTTCATAGAGGGATTCACCATCTTTTTGTTTGAAGGTTTGAACATCCACTCTCAGCTTGCTCAGCTTTTGAGGAGGAAAGAATTTATC
>NC_029779.3:19840998-19841274 GCF_000817695.3 Arachis duranensis
TTGCAGTTTTGTTGCATTAAGGCAACTAGCTGAGGTTTTAGCTCAAAGTTGTTGGCTCCAATGGCAGGAATGGAGATGCTTTTTGAAAAATAGGTGAGATATTTTCGAAAATTAGAGAGGGAAAAGTAGTTAGGTGGTTTTGAAAAAGATAAGAAACAAACAAAAAGTCAAAGAGTTAGTTGAAAAAGAAATTAAAATCAAATTTTAAAAAGATAAGAAGATAAGAAGTTAGATAAGATATTTTGAAATCAAATTTTGAAAAAGATAAAATTTTTA
>NC_029779.3:19841374-19841687 GCF_000817695.3 Arachis duranensis
TAACAAGAAACTACAAGATAAGATTCTAGAACTTAAAGATTGAACCTTTCTTAACAAGAAAGTAACAAACTTCAAATTTTTGAATCAATCACATTAATTGTTAGTGAGTTTTCGAAAATGTGATATAAAGATAAGGAAAAGATTTTGAAAATAATTTAAAAAAGAATTTTTGAAATTTTTGAAAAAATAATAAAAAAAATAAAAAATGAAAAAGATATAATTTTTAAAAAATATTTTAAAAAGATAAGATTTTTAAAATTGAAAATTTGACTTGACTTGTAAGAAACAACTAATTTTGAAAATTTTTGACTAA
>NC_029779.3:19841743-19869767 GCF_000817695.3 Arachis duranensis
ATTTTCGAAAATTTGGAGAAAAATAAGGAAAAGATATTTTTTTGATTTTTGAATATTTTAATTATGAGAGAGAAAAACACATACATCACCCAAAACATGAAAATTTTGGATCAAAACACATGATGCATGCAAGAACACTATGAATGTCAAGATAAACACCAAGAACACTTTGAAGATCATGACATCAAGAACATATTTTTGAAAAATTTTTGATGCAAAGAAAACATGCAAGACACCAAACTTAGAAATCTTTAATGCATGGACTCTAACAAACGAAAATTGCACATGAAAAACAACAAACAACACAAAACAAGAAATCATCAAGATCAAACAAGAAGACTTGTCAAGAACAACTTGAAGATCATGAAGAACACTATGAATGCATGAGATTTTCGAAAAATGTAAGAAAAATTTTTAAAGCATGCAATTGACACCAAACTTAAAAATTGACTCAAGACTCAAACAAGAAATACAAAACATTTTTGGTTTTTATGATTTTATGAAATTTTTTTTTTGTATTTTCTTTAATTTTTTTCGAAAAACATTATTAGAAAAACAAAAAAGAAAAGAAAAATTTTGAAAAAGATTTTTTGAAAAGAAAATTACCTAATCTGAGCAACAAGATGAACCATCAGTTGTCCAAACTCAACAATCCCCGGCAACGGCGCCAAAAACTTGGTGGACGAAATTGTGATCCTCTTTGTATTTGCATGAGATTTAAAAATTGGCTCTATTGGAATTTATGATCATAACTTCATTCAACTTAACCAGCAAGTGTACTGGGTCATCCAAGTAATACCTTACGTGAGTAAGGGTCGATCCCACAGAGATTATTGGTATGAAGCAAGCCATGGTCACCTTGTAAATCTCAGTTAGGCAGATTAAATGGTTCCTATCCTCTCAGTGAAAATGGTCCAAATGCTCTGTCACAGCACGGCTAATCATCTGTCGGTTCTCAATCAGGTTGGAGTAGAATCTATTGATTCTTTTGCGTTTGTTATCACGCCCAGCCTTCAGGAGTTTGAAGCTCATCACAGTCATTCAATACCGGAATCCTACTCGGAATACCACAGACAAGGTTAGACTTTCTGGATTCCCGGGATCCTACTCGGAATACCACAGACAAGGTTAGACTTTCTGGATCCCCATGATGCCGCCATCTATCTAGCTTATACCATGAAGATTCTGTTGGGGAATCTAAGAGATATGTGCCCGGCCTAGAGTAGAACGGAAGTGGTTGTCAATCACGCGCGTTCATAGGTGAGAATGATGATGAGTGTCACGGATCATCACATTCATCAAAGTGTTGTGCAACGTATATCTTGGAATAAGAATAAAAGAGAATTGAATAGAAAGTAATAATAATTGTATTGAAACTTGAGGTACAGCAGAGCTCCACACCCTTAATCTACGGTGTGCAGAAACTCCATTGTTGAAAATACATAAGTGAAAGGTTCAGGCATGGCCGAATGGCCAGCCCCCTAAAACGTGATCAATAGCCTCCTAAGATGAAGAATAAAACAAAACTGAGACCAAAGATGAAACTTGGTCAAAAGACGACTAATACATTAGTAAAAAGTATTATTTATACTAAACTAGCTACTAGGGTTTACATGAGTAAGTAATTGATGCATAAATCCACTTCCGGGGCCCACTTGGTGTATGTTTAGGCTGAGCTTGATCTATCCATGAGCTGAGGCTTTTCTTGGAGTTGAACGCCAAGTTATAACGTGTTTTGGGCGTTCAACTCCGGATCATGACGTGTTTCTGGCGTTTAACTCCAGACAGCAGCATGTACTTGGCGTTCAACGCCAAGTTACGCCATCAATTTCGGAATAAAGTATGGGCTATTATATATTGCTGGAAAGCTCTGGATGTCTAATTTCCAACGCCGTTGAGAGCGCGCCATTTGGAGTTCTGTAGCTCCAGAAAATCTATTTCGAGTGCAGGGAGGTCAGATTCCAACAGCATCAGCAGTCCTTTTGTCAGCCTTTTGCAGAGTTTTGCTCAAGTCCCTCAATTTCAGCCAGAAATTACCTGAAATCCCAGATAAACACACAAACTCATAGTAAAGTCCAGAAATGTGAATTTAACATAAAAACTAATGAAAACATCCCTAAAAGTAGCTTGAACTTACTAAAAACTACCTAAAAACAATGCCAAAAAGCGTATAAATTATCCGCTCATCAAGCACTCCATCATTCTCCATGAGATTAGAAAAGATCAAAGAGCTAAGAGGGAGGAACAACAAAGGCAAGGAAGAGACATAGAGGAGCTTAGGAGCTCCATTGGTTCTTCAATAGGAAGACACCACCCATACTAAGGTGGACTCATTCCTTAATCTCCTTGTCTATGTATTTTTCTGTTTTCGGTTTTTATGCTGATTGTGTCAGCTATGTTTTGTGTCTTTATTACATGATCATTAGTGTCAAGTGTCTATGTCTTAAAGCTATGAATAATTCCATGAATACTTCACCTTTCTTAAATAAAAAATGTGCTTAATTACAAAATGAATGCTTGAACAGTGCATATTTTTGATCTTGTTATTTATGAATGTTAAAATTGTTGGCTCTTGAAAGAATGATGAACAAAGAGAAATGTTATTGATAATCTGAAAAATCATGAAATAGATTCTGGAAGCAAGAAAAAGCAGTGAAAAAAACTATATGGCAAAAAAAAAGAGAAAGAAAAAGAAAAAGCAAGCAGAAAAAGCCAATAGCCCTTTAAACCAAAAGGCAAGGGTAAAAAGGATCCAAGGCTTTGAGCATTAATAGATAGGAGGGCCCAAAGAAATAAAATCCAGGCCTAAGTGGCTAAATCAAGCTGTCCCTAACCATATGCTTGTGTCATGAAGGTCCAAGTGAAAAGCTTGAGACTGAGTGGTTAAAGTCGTGATCCATAGCAAAAGAGTGTGCTTAAGAGCTCTGGACACCTCTAACTGGGGACTTTAGCAAAGCTGAGTCACAATCTGAAAAGGTTTACCCAGTTATGTGTCTGTGGCATTTATGTATCCGGTGGTAATACTGGAAAACAAAGTGCTTAGGGCCACGGCCAAGACTCATAAAGTAGCTGTGTTCAAGAATCAACATACTTAACTAGGAGAATCAATAACACTATCTAAAATTCTGAGTTTCTATAGATGCCAATCATTCTAAATTTCAAAGGATGAAGTGAGATGCCAAAACTGTTTAGAAGCAAAAAGCTACTAGCCCCGCTCATCTAATTGGGACTAAGTTTCATTGATATTTGATGGTGTTTTGTGGACAAACGAATTCCCAACACACAAATCTAACCTGCAAGTGTACCGGGTCGCATCAAGTAGTAATAACTCACTTAGAGTGAGGTCGATCCCACAAGGATTGATGTATCAAGCAACTTTAGTGGGTGATTAGTTTAGTCAAGCTAACATTAAAGTGAAATTGGATGAAATGTAGCCAACAGAAAGTAATTTGACAAGAATTGTAAATGACAGAATGTAAATAGAAAGAAAACTTGAAGAGCAAGAAATGTAAATTAATAGAATCTTAAATGACAAGAAATATAAATTGCATCAAATGTAAAGGGGGCTGGGGTGTTGGAAATTAAAGAGAGCAATGAAGTAGAATTAAGAACTATTGACAGAAAAGGAAATTGCAGGAAAGTAAATTGGAAGCAATGTAACAGAAGAGTTGAATTCAAGCTCAATGTAAATTGACGTGTATAATTGCAGAAAAGTAAAGTTGCAGAAGAAGTAGAAGTGTAGAAGAGCAAATCAAGTTCAATGAAAATGAAACTGTGAATTTTGCAGAAAGGGAAACTTGCAGAATAAGGAAAATTGAAACAGGAAGGAAAGAAAACTCAGATTTGATTTTTAGTTCTCAAGTTCAAAAAGGAAAATGTAAACAAAGAGCTCTTTATTCTACTCCTAATGCTCCCTAATGGAGCCAGCCTCTCACAAAGTTGAAAATGATGCCTTATATAGGATTTACAAAGTGAAAATGAAAATGAAATTGAAAACAAATTAAAATTAAATGAAATCCTAATCTAACTATTTCTTGTGCCTTTGAGTGATGATAATGGGCTTTGCTTGCTTTGGATTTGAAGAAGAGTGGATTGATTTGGATTTGGCCTTTTCAAATTGGTGAAGAATTGGCTACCAATTGGTTTTTGAGTGAAACTGGCCCATGGTGCTGGCTCCAAGGCAGCACTCAGTTAGAATTTTCTAACTGAGCACCCATGCTTGTGTCCTTGGCGTGTCTTGGTGTGGCCTCCTTCATACTGGCACTCAGTGAAAATGTTTTAACTGAGGCTCCTTGCCTTAGTGTAGCGCCTCCCTTGGTTCCATCAGGTGCTTGGTTCGAGCCTTGGAGGTTGCATTTTGGTGCCAATTTCCTTGGCCAAGTGGAGTGCCCCTTCCTTGCAAGAGAGGAGCTCCTTGGTGAAGAGTAGCAAGTAGCGCTCCCTTAGTTCCCTCATGTACAAGGTTCGATCCTTGGCTCCCCCACTTTTGCTTGCTTGCACCTTGATTTCTTATTGGAGAGGCACGAAAAAGGTAGAAGAAGTTAACTGAGCGCCAATGCTTCCTTCCATCCTCTTGGGTGCCCAGTTAAGTAAGTTAACTTAACGCTGTGCCTTGGTTTCCTTATGCTCCCCCTTCGAATCTTGGTGAAGCCAGTTTGGTTGGTTTTTGCTTTGTTTTTAGTCCTTAAAAATGCCTTTCACTTGTGCTTCAATTTTATGCCAAATATAGATTGCTATATATCGTTGGAAAGCTCTGGATGTCAACTTTCCAATGCAACTGAAAGCACATCAATCAGACATTTGTAGCTCAAGTTATGACCCTTTCAAGGAGGCATGGTGATGCTGTCACAATGCTGGAAGAAAAACCGAAAAAGTTAAGTTAACTTATTTTAACTGAGCGCTCTCTTCAAATTGGGCGCTGGCCTTTGTTCCTTGTGTTCATGGTCATCGGCCACGCTTTTAAAAGCGTGGCCTAAGGCATCAAAATGTGTCCTAACTTCAAAGTGTGCCCCAAAACTCTTTTTTTCTCCTTTTTAGCTTATTTTATACTTTTTTGCTTCTTTTTCTTCTTATTTCCTACAAAGTTTATAAAATCAAAAGATCAAGGAAATCTACCATTTAAACACAAAAGAATGCAATATTTAAGCACTAATTATAAATTTCTTGTATCAAAAAACATAGAAAAACATGACATGATGACATGTCATCAATATTGTGAGATTCATTGTATATTCTCTTCTTTTTATCCTATTTTGTTTTCAGTTGCTTGGGGACAAGCAACAATTTAAGTTTGGTGTTGTGATGAGCGGATAATTTATATGCTTTTTGGTATTGTTTTTATATATTTTTTAGTATATTTTATTTACTTTTTAGTATATTTTTATTAGTTTTTAAGCAAAATTCACATTTCTGGACTTTACTATGATTTTGTGTGTTTTTCTGTGATTTCAGGTACTTTCTGGCTGAAATTAAGGGACCTGAGCAAAAATCTGATTCAGAGGCTGACAAAGGATTGCAGATGCTGTTGGATTCTGACCTCCCTGCACTTGAAATGGAATTTTTGGAGCTACAGAAGTCCAAATGGCGCGTTCGCAACTTAACGGTTAGGTGAACCATCACATCAAAAAAAGCCGGAGGAAAAACGGTCTCTAATTTACAAAGTGTGATTGCAATCTGGGTTTCAAGTTTGTCTAGAACGTCCACCTTCAATTCTTTGGAACAAAGCTCTCCAAAGTAAATACTTAGATGTATCAACGGTTCACAAACTTCTTTGGGTAAAAGCTCATGAATTGTAATTGGTAGCAGCCGTTCTATTAGGACATGGCAATCATGGCTCTTCAAGCCATAAATTTTGCAATCTTCAACGTGCACACACCTTCCAATATTTGATGAATACGAATCAGGCAACTTGAGTTCTTTCAAGAACTGACAAAGAAGTTGCCTTTCATTCTCCTTCCTAGTCTTTGACAAAGTATATTTGGCTATCGGCATCACAAACTTGTTGCCCACTCTACGAGGATGAAGGTCTCTCTTGATACCCATAAGTTGAAGATCAAGCCGTGCATTAAGATTGTCCTTTGTCTTTCCATCTATATTCAATAGTGTACCCAGTATATTATCGAACACGTTCTTCTCTATATGCATTACATCTAAATTATGACGTAACAATAATGTCTTCCAATAAGGCAACTCAAAGAAAATGCTTTTCTTTTTCCAATTTCCAGCCACCTTGTCATGCTCAGACTTCTTTCTCTTTTTAGTATTGTTCCCAAACTCTGTTTGTTCAAAAGTCTTGAATTCTTCTACGACATCATAACCAGACAGTGGCTTAGGTGCTTCGCCAAGTTCCCTGGTATTGTCGAAAGAACTCTTATTTCTTCGCCACGGATGATCATGCGGCAAATAGTGGCGATGACCCATATAGCAATGCTTGTGTCCATGTTTCAGCCTCTTAGAACTAGTTTCCCTGTGGCAACACGCACATGCTAGTGCACCTTTAGTGCTCCAACCGGATAACATAGCATAGGCTGGATAATCATTTATTGTCCATAAAACTGCAGCAGACAACTTAAAGTTCCGTCTCTAAACCACATCAAATGTTTCAACACCCCCTTCCCACAATTCTTTCAACTCTTCAATTAACGGTTCTAAGTATACATCAATAGAATTGCCAGGGGATTTAGGGCCTGGAATAAGTAGAGATAACATCCAATTTGAATGTTTCAAAGCCATCCAAGGAGGATAGTTATATGGGATGAGAACAACTGGCCAAGTACTATAGGAAATATTCATATTGCCGAACGGATTGAATCCATCACTAGCAACTCCAAGCCTGATATATCTAGCGTCACGTGCAAACCATTTGTGCTCCTCATCGAATGTCTTCCATGCCATCGAATCTGCTGGGTGTTTTAGGACTCCATCATCAAGTCGTTTCTCTTTGTGCCACCTTATTGCTCGCGCTGTTTCTTCACACATGAAGATCCTTTGAAGCCTAGGTTTTAACGGAAAGTATCCTAGTATCTTCTGGGGTACCTTCTTCCGAAGGTTATCCTTTTCATTCCCCCTCCCCTTCACCCATCTAGATTGCTTACACTTTGGACATTCATCATGATCAGCATATTCTTGCCCCCGAAACAAAATGCAAGCATTCACACAAGCATCTATCTTCTCGTAATCTAATCCCAAATCTCGAATCACTTTTCGAGCATTATAAAATGAAGTTGGGCAAGAGTTTTCCTTTGGAAATATGCTTTTTAGAAAGAGCAACAAAGCATCAACTGAATTGTTGCTCCATCCATAGCGACATTTCATTTGAAACAACTTGACAATGAAAGATAGCCTTTATATCCCACTGTCCGGATACAGGCTTTGCTCATAATCCCTCATTAGCCTCTGGAACCTCTTTGCCCCTTGATGAGGTTCTTCTTCTATATTTTCATCTACGTTGGTAGCAAAATCTCTCGGCATCTCCCCTAGTGTTTCTCCTCTAAAGCTCTACATCCAAAGGAGCATTTTGTCTTGTAACAATACCCACTTCAGATGCAAACAGATCAGCATGGATGCCATTAGGAGCTAAGTTCTCCATAGAGATCGGCAATTCCAATTTCCCATTTGTCCTTGTTTTGATAACCCTATTTGTTGCAATCCCACGCGAAGGTCCCCTTTTACCAATACGCCTATCATTCACCCATTTCCATTGGACTAATTTTTGCAGGAGACGAGAATGGATAGAAGGATGTAAAGAGTGAAAACAAAAAGCGGGGCATGACATAACATAGCATCACAGCGGCTATCACTTTCAAAATCACCAAAAAAAGTGCAAAAAATAGAACCAAAATAATAAAGCCCAGAAATAAAAAATAGAACAAAAATATCAACTCTCCCAATAACCTAAAAATCAGATAATCAACCATGTTACACACCAATACTTTCAACCACAACAACATCAGCATAATCAACCAACAATACTCAAATAAACTGAAGTTACCTTCAGCAGACTCAATGTTCAATATTTCAGCTAAGATTATCAGATAGCAGCATATTTAACAATACTCAAATAAACTGAAGTTACCTTAAGCAGAAATGTAATCGGACCAGACCAGACCAGCAGGAGAAGAAGGACACCCGAATCAGACCAGCAGAGGCAAAGGACAACGCCGGATGAGCAGAGCAGCATAAACTATCCTAATTCAATGCAATGTAAAATACACAACATTATTAACAAAATTTAATCCATATCTCTATGTTACTAAGGATCAAATAGTTACCTACTTTACTCTATTCACAAACACAAAAGTAAAAAAAAAAAACAAAATCGAACAGAGTTAAAAGAAAGCAAAAGCTAATAACACTAATATAGTCCAACAGATATAAAACTAATATCTTCAGTCACAACATCAGCAGAATCAAGGTTCATCTACATTAAACTGGACTTACCTTTAGCAGAGGAGACGATCGGAGCAGACCGGCAGTAGACCAACGAAGCATGGCAGAACCAGATGAAATTAAAGACTGCAACACAATACCAGAAGAAGACCCTTTTATTAAATCTTCATCATTTCACTATCAAGCTAGGAGACAAAGAAATTAGTGCTAATAAAAGCTTCTTCTTCTTTATTATGTAACTCAGGTTTTCCAACATAAGTATACAAGCCTCAACAAAGAAAAAAGAACAAACAGAACAACATATTAAATCATCTACTTTTACATATAGATACAGTTAGGAATTAGCATCAATTTTTCTCTTCTAAACCTACAATAAAACAGCAACAATGAAGTCCACAAAATTACTGTACAATAACTACATATAAGAAAAAAATCACCTCTACAGTGAAGAATGTCAGCAGTAGAACCACACTGAGTGAAAGGTTGGGGCCGTTCCATCGTCGAAGACGCAGGCCACAGGCGAGGACAGTTGACAGCACGATTAGAGCTTTGGCACGAGCAGAGCTTCGGCACGGACAGAGCACAGCCAGCAGAGGAGCCACCCAACAAGACGACCACAGAAATGGAGGTAGTAGATACAGAAGAGGTACGACACAGAGGCGGAGAAGGCAGAACGCAGGGGAGCATAGACGGCCAGGACGACACGGACAGAGGTGAGCAGCGGCACAGACGAAGCAGATTTGAGGAGCGAGTGGAGGACCACGACGCCGCCGAGACGTCTCCCAGGGGCTAGGCCGGCGACTCTTCCTCCGGCAGCAGCTCCATTCTCCCTCGTAGATAGGGTTTTGACGGCGCGATGGTTTGAGAGTGGCTGGGTGTGAGGCTTCGAGTGAGGTGGGGAATGGGGGAACTTAGGGTTTTTTTACTTTTTACATTCACTATAGATATTAACTCTTAGGTTTTTACACTGCATTTTGTTTTTTTAATTTTTTTTGGAATATTTTTAATTACTGTTATTTGTAGTTATAAATTAATAAAAAAATTTTAAATTTCACAAATTAGTTTTAAGTTATCTTAAAATTCTGATTATTAAAAATTATATACTAATTTTATAAAGGCATATAAATTAATATTTACATCATTTAAAAATTAATGAATATGTAAAAAATAATATAAAAAATATATTTCAAATGATTTATATAAACAATTTCTTTAATTTCTGAAACAAAATACAATTATTTTAAAAAAATATATAGAAAATTTTTTTAATTCTTAAAGTTTTTAACATTTTGAAAAGAAAATTATAAATTATACATATATTTTGTGACACAAAAAAAAACTTGTTACAAACAATGTTGAATTTGGTGACAAATGAATTTTTTGTTACAAAATAATTTGAGTTTTTCAGACAAAAAAATATTTTGTTACAAAATATTTGATTTTTTGAAACAAAAAACTATTTTGTTACAAAATACTACGAGTTTTTGCAACTATTTAACTTTTTGTTACAAAATATTATAATATTTTGTAACAACACAATACGGCGTTACGAAAACTACCATAATTTGTAACAAAATAAAATAGATTGCTACAAAATATCTGGATGTTTTGTAACAATTTGTAATATTGTTACAAAACATATTTTTTTGTAACAATCAGCAACTATTATTACAAAAAATGGTTTTTTGTAACAATTTTAAATTTGATACAAAATTTTTGTTACAAATGTTCCATTTTCTTGTAGTGCGGCAAGTGTACCGGGTCGCATTAAGTAGTAATAACTCACTTAGAGTAAGGTCGATCCCACAGGGATTGATGGATCAAGCAACTTTAGTGGGTGATTAGTTTAGTCAAGCTAACATTGAAGTGAAATTGGAAGAAATGTAGCCAACAGAAAGTAATTTGACAAGAATTGTAAATGACAGAATGTAAATAAGAAGAAAACTTAAAGAGCAAGAAATGTAAATTGATAGAATCTTAAATGACAAGAAATATAAATTGCATCAAATGTAAAGGGGGTTGGGGTATTGGAAATTAAAGAGAGCAATGAAGTAGAATTAAGAACAATTGACAGAAAAGGAAATTACAGGAAAGTAAATTGGAAGCAATGTAATAAAAGAGTTGAATTCAAGCTCAATGTAAATTAAAGTGTATAATTGCAGAAAAGTAAAGTTGCAGAAGAAGTAAAAGTGTAGAAGAGCAAATCAAGTTCAATGAAAATGAAACTGTGAATTTTGCAGAAAGGGAAACTTGCAGAATAAGGAAAATTGAAACAGAAAGGAAAGAAAACTCAGCTATGATTTCTAGCTCTCAAGTTCAAAAAGGAAAATGTAAACAAAGAGCTCTCTATTCTACTCCTAATGCTCTTTAATGGAGCCAGCCTCTCACAAAGATGAAAATGATGCCTTATATAGGCTTTACAAAGTGAAAATGAAAATGAAATTGAAAACAAATTAAAATTAAATGAAATACTAATCTAACTATTTCTTGTGCCTTTGAGTGATGATAATGGGCTTTGCTTGCTTTGGATTTGAAGAAGAGTGGAATGATTTGGATTTGGCCTTTTCAAATTGGTGAAGAATTGGCTACCAATTGGTTTTTGAGTGAAATTGGCCCATGGTGCTGGCTCCAGGGCAGCGCTCAGTTCTAACTGAGCGCCTATGCTTGTGTCCTTGGTGTGTCTTGGTGCAGCCTCCTTCATACTGGCGCTCAGTGAAAATGTTTTAACTGAGCGCTCCTTGCCTTAGTGTAGCGCCTCCTTTGATTCCATCAAGTGCTTGGTTCGAGCCTTGGAGGTTGCATTTTGGTGCCAATTTCCTTGGCCAAGTGGAGTGCCCCTTCCTTGCAAGAGAGGAGCTCCTTGGTGAAGAGTAGCAAGTAACGTTCCCTTGGTTCCCTCATGTACAAGGTTTGATCCTTGGCTCCCCCACTTTTGCTTGCTTGCACCTTGATTTCTTCTTGGAGAGGCACGAAAAAGGTAGAAGAAGTTAACTGAGCGCCAATGCTTCCTTCCATCCTCTTGGGCGCTCAGTTAAGTAAGTTAACTTAACGCTGTGCCTTGGTTTCCTTATGTCTCCCCCTTCGAATCTTGGTAAAGCCACTTTGGTTGGTTTTTGCTTTGTTTTTAGTCCTTAAAAATGCCTTTCACTTGTGCTTCAATTTTCTTCCAAATATGGATTGCTGTATATCATTGGAAAGCTCTGGATGTCAGCTTTTCAACGCAACTGGAAGCGCATCAATCGGACATCTGTAGCTCAAGTTATGGCCCTTTCAAAGAGGCTTGGTCATGCTGTCACAAGGCTGGAAGAAAAACCGAAAAAGTTAAGTTAACTTATTTTAACTGAGTGCTCTCTTCAAATTGGGCGCTGGCCTTTGTTCCTTGTGTTCATGGTCATGGGCCACGCTTTTTAAAGCGTGGCCTAAGGCATCAAAGTGTGTCTTAACTTTAAAGTGTGCCCCAAAACTCTTTTTTTCTTCTTTTTAGCTTATTTTGTGCTTTTTTGCTTCTTTTTCTTCTTATTTCTTACAAAGTTTATAAAATTAAAAGATCAAGGAAATCTACCATTTAAACACAAAAGAATGCAATATTTTACATCGTCAATTCCCAAATAAAGTATGGACTATTATATATTTCTGGAAAGCTCTAGATGTCTACTTTCCAACGCCGTTGAGAGCGCGCCATTTGGAGTTCAGTAGCTCTAGAAAATCCATTTTGAGTGCAGGGAGGTCAGATTCCAACAGCATCTATAGTCCTTTTGTGAGCCTTTTTCAGAGTTTTGCTCAAGTCCCTCAATTTCAGCCAGAAATTATCTGAAATCACAGAAAGCATCCCTAAAAGTAGCTTGAACTTACTAAAAACTACCTAAAAACAATGCCAAAAAGCGTATAAATTATCCGCTCATCAATGACTTATCAGTATTTGAAGACTCATTCAGCTCCTATCTTGACCATCTAGCACTTGTTCTAAAGAGGTGCCAAGAGACTAACCTAGTTTTAAACTGGGAGAAATGTCACTTTATGGTGACTGAAGGAATTGTCCTTGGGCACAAAATCTCGAACAGGGGAATAGAGGTGGATCAAGCTAAGGTAGAGGTAATTGAAAAAGCTAAGCTGGTTACAGCACCAGTCATCTTTGCACCAGACTGGACATTACCTTTTGAATTGATGTGTGATGCCAGTGACCATGCCATTGGTGCAGTGTTGGGACAAAGGCATGACAAGCTTCTGCACGTCATTTACTATGCCAGTCATGTTTTAAATGACGCACAGAAGAACTACACAACCACAGAAAAAGAGCTGCTTGCAGTGGTTTACGCCATTGACAAGTTCAGATCCTATTTAGTAGGATCAAAAGTGATTGTGTACACTGACCATGCTGCTCTTAAATACCTGCTCACAAAGCAGGATTCAAAACCCAGAGGGTGTTGCTTCTGCAAGAGTTTGATATAGAAATAAGAGACAGAAAAGGGACAGAGAATCAAGTAGCAGATCACCTGTCCCGAATAGAACCAGTAGAAGGGGCGTCCCTCCTTCTTACTGAGATCTCTGAAAACTTTTCGGATGAGCAACTCTTTGCCATCCAGGAAGTGCCATGGTTTGCAGACATTGCGAAATACAAGGCAGTGAGATTCATACCCAAAGAATACAGTAGGCAGCAATCAAAGAAGCTGATCACGGATGCAAAGTATTATCTTTGGGATGAGCCGTATATCTTCAAGAGATGTGCAGACGGAGTAATCCGTAGATGTGTGCCTAAAGAAGAAGCACAGAAGATCCTATGGCATTGCCATGGATCACAATATGGAGGACATTTTGGAAGTGAGCGAATAGCCACAAGAGTCCTCCAATGTGGCTTCTACTGGCCTACTCTCTATAAAGACTCCCGAGTGTTTGTACTTAATTGTGACAGTTGCCGAAGATCTGGCAACCTGCCTCACAGTTATGCCATGCCTTAACAAGGGATCTTAGAGATTGAGTTGTTTGATGTATGGGGTATTGACTTCATGGGGCCTTTCCCACCATCATACTCAAACACTTATATTCTGGTAGCAGTGGATTATGTATCCAAATGGGTGGAAGCTATTGCAACACCCACTAATGATACTAAGACAGTGCTAAAATTCCTCCAGAAATACATCTTCAGCAGATTTGGTATCCCTAGAGTACTAATCAGTGATGGGGGCACTCACTTCTGCAATAAACAGCTTTATTCAGCTTTGGTTCGATACGGAGTTAGCCACAGAGTGGCCACTCCATATCATCCATAGACAAATGGGCAAGCTGAAGTCTCTAATAGAGAACTTAAAAGAATCCTGGAACGGACTGTAATTAACCGTAGAAAGGATTGGGCAAAAAGCTTGGATGATGCTCCGTGGGCATACAGAATAGCATTTAAGACCCCTATAGGGACCTCTCCATACCAGCTTGTGTATGGAAAGGCATGTCACTTGCCAGTGGAACTGGAACATTAGGCCCATTGGGCAACCAGATTTCTAAACCTTGATGCCAAGTTAGCTGGAGACAAACAATTACTCCAGTTAAATGAGCTAGAGGAATTTAGACCCAATGCTTTCGAGAATGCAAAAATTTACAAAGAGAAAGCAAAAAGATAGAGCATGATAAGAAATTGTCATTCATAGTCTTTGAGCTAGGGCAGAAAGTTCTGCTATTTAATTCTAGGCTCAGATTATTCCCTGGGAAATTGAAGTCCCGGTGGAGAGGTCCATATGAGATTACAAGCGTGTCACCATATGGATACGTAGAGCTTCAGGATAATGATTCTAATAAAAAGTTCATTGTTAATGGACAGAGAGTCAAACATTATCTTGAAGGCAATTTTGACCAAGAATGCTCAAAACTGAGGCTTGATTAAAGCTCAGTAATAGTCCAGCTAAAGACAATAAAGAAGTGCTTGCTGGGAGGCAACCTAGCCATTAACAAAGTTTATTTTTCAATTATTGATTTTTATAGATTCATATTAATTTTCTTCAAGGTAAAATGGCAATTGCATGAGTTCACAGAGTTACAAAAGGCCTCGCAAGATAAAACAGTAAAAAGGATGCTCACTGGTGCGAAAAAGCCAGTAAAAGCTGTTTTGGGCATTGAATGCCCAAAAGAAGCATCCACTGGGCGTTCAACGCCAGCAAGGATAGCTATCTGGGCGTTAAACGCCAGAAAGGAGCATCTTCTGGGCGTTGAACGCCAGAAAGAAGCACCTTCTGGGCGTTTAACGCCAGATTGACAGCATCCTGGCGTTTAGAAAAACGCTCAGTGACAAAGGACTTCCTGGCGTTCAACGCCAGAAAGAAGCAACAGTTGGGCGTTGAACGCCCAGGAGAAGCTGCACATTGGCGTTAAACGCCCAAAACATGCAGCGTTTGGGCGTTTAACGCCAGGATTTTGGGGAGGAGGTAATTTCGTTTTCAATTCAAATTTTTTTTCCAATTTTTCATGTTTCAATTCATGATTTCTTGCATAAACATGTTACAAACTCTCATCTTTCAACTTCAATTTCAAAAAAATTTTTAATCCTGAACATATTTCTTGATTTTTCTTTAATTTCTTTTCAAATATTTTTCAAAACTCATCTATCTTTTTGAATTCTTTTCAAATCTTTTTAATTTCTTCTCATATCTCTTTCAACTCATCATATCCTTTGAATTTCGAAATTGCCTCTCCTTCTATTCCTATCCTTTCCTTTCTTTTGCTTGAAGACAAGCAAAACTCTAAGTTTGGTGTGATTTGCCATGATCACTGAGCTAAAACTCATCAAGATCATGGCACCTAAGGGAACAGGAAAAGCAAGGATGTGACTTGAAGGAACTGAAGCGTCAGAAATTATCTCTTGAAGGACCAAGCACCCCACAGACTAGAGGAACATCCACTTCCCAAATTAAAGGTTGTTGAGTCCTAATCTTTGCCTTAACTCTGTGATAACTATTCTTATTAGGAATTTACCTTAGAAGTTATATATTAGTAGTAGTAATTAGTATCTCTATTTTGATTTTATTTCCAATTAAGCTATAAATTATTTTTCTCATCATCATCAAACATGAATAAAATAGTAGATTTTTAGCATAAAGAGGCAATTTAATTTCGAGTTCTTAATAAGGAAAATTCTAATTATTTATATGTGGTGGCAATACTTTTTGACTTCTGAATGAATGCTTGAACAATGCATATTTTTTATATTGAATTTCATGAATGTTAAAATTGTTGGCTCCTGAAAGAATGATGAACAAGAGAAATATTATTGTTGATCTGAAAAATCATGAAATTGATTCTTGAAGCAAGAAAAAGCAGTGAAAAAAATTGGCAAAAAAAAAAATATAAAAAAAAGCAAGCAGAAAAAGCCAATAGCCCTTAAAACCAAAAGGCAAGGGTAAAAAGGATCCAAGGGTTTGAGCATCAATAGATAGGAGGGCCCAAGGAAATAAAATCCAGGCCTAAGCGGCTAAATCAAGCTGTCCCTAACCATGTACTTGTGGCATACAGGTCCAAGTGAAAAGCTTGAGACTGAGTGGTTAAAGTCGTGATCCAAAGCAAAAGAGTGTGCTTAAGAACTCTGGACACCTCTAATTGGGGACTTGAGCAAAGCTAAGTCACAATCTGAAAAGGTTCACCCAATTATGTGTCTGTGGCATTTATGTATCCGGTGGTAATATTGGAAAACAAAGTGCTTAGGGCCACGGCCAAGACTCATAAAGTAACTGAGTTTAAGAATCAACATACTAAACTAGGAGAATCAATAATACTATTTGAATTCTAAGTTCCTATGGATGCCAATCATTCTGGATTTCAAAGGATAAAGTGAGATGCCAAAACTGTTCAGAAGCAAAAAGCTACTAGCCCCGCTCATCTATTTAGAATCTGGGCTTCACTTAAAACTCCGAGATATTATTGCTTCTTAATTTTTTTTTATCCTATTTTATTTATCTAGTTGCTTGGGGACAAGCAACAGTTTAAGTTTGGTGTTGTGATGAGCAGATATTTTATACGCTTTTTGGGGGTAATTTCATGTAAATTTTAGTATGTTTTAATTAGTTTTTAGTAGAATATTATTAGTTTTTAGGCAAAAATTATATTTCTGGACTTTACTATGAGTTTGTGTGTTTTTCTATTATTTCAGGTATTTTTTGGCTGAAATTGAGGGAGCTAAGCAAAAATCTAATTTAGGCTGAAAAAGGACTGCTGATGTTGTTGGATTCTGACCTCCCTGTACTCAGAATGGATGTTTTGGAGCTACAAAAGTCCAATTGGCGCGCTGTCCATTGGGTTAGAAAGTAGACATCCAGGGCTTTCTAGCAATATATAATAGTCCATACTTTGCATGAAAATAGATGACGTAAACTGGCGTTCAACGCCAGTTCCATGTTGCTGTATGGCGTTCAGCGCCAGAAACACGTTACGAACCAGAGTTGAATGCCAAAAACACGTTACAACCTGGTGTTCAACTCCAAAAACAGCCCAAGCACGTGAGAAGCTTAAGTCTCAGCCCCAGCACACACCAAGTGGGCCTAAGAAGTGGATTTGTGCACCAATTATCTTAGTCTACTCATTCTCTGTAAACATAGGTTACTAGTTTAGTATTTAAACAACTTTTAGAGATTTATTTTGTATCTCATGACATTTTTAGATCTGAATTTTATACTCTTTGACGGTATGAGTCTCTAAACTCCATTGTTGGGGGTGAGGAGCTTTGCAGTGTCTTGATGAATTAATGCAATTATTTCTGTTTTCCTTTCAAGCATGCATGTTCCTATCTAAGATGTTCATTCGCGCTTAATTATGGAGAAGGTGATGGTCCGTGACATTCATCACCTTCCTCAATCCATGAATGTGTGTCTAACAACCACCTCCGTTCTACATCAGATTGAATGAGTATCTCTTAGATTCCTTAATCAGAATCTTCGTGGTACAAGCTAGATTGATGCCAGCATTCATGAGAATCCGGAAAGTCTAAACCTTGTCGGTGGTATTCCGAGTAAGATTCTGGGATTGAATGACTGTGACGAGCTTCAAACTCGCGATTGTTGGGCGTGATGACAAATGCAAAAGGATCAATGGATCTTATTCCGACATGATCGAGAACCAACAGATGATTAGTCGTGCTGTGACAGAGTATTTGGACCATTTTCACTGAGAGGATGGGAAGTAGCCATTGACAACGGTGATTCCCTACATACAGCTTGCCATGGAAGGAGCCTTGCATTTATGAAAGTGAGTAAGCATTATGTTGCAGGGATTCAGAGGACAAAGCATCTCTAAAACCCCAACATATTCTCCATTACTGCACAACAAGTAATTATTTCACGCTCTTTTATTTTTTAGTAATTCAAACTGATAATTATAATTGATATCCTGACTAAGAATAATAAAATAACCATAGCTTGCTTCAAGCTAACAATCTCCGTGGGATCGACCCTTACTCACGTAAGGTATTACTTGGACGACCCAGTGCACTTGCTGGTTAGTTGTGCGAAGTTGTGACAAGAATTGTGATTTCCAATTTCGTGCACCAGCAATGCTAGTTGGTCCAACGTTAGTGACAAAAGTGAGTGTCACTAACGTTGGCTTTTGTTTTCCTCTTCCACATTAGAGTTCACGTTAACTAAGTTAATGTGACTCTTAACCTGGATCATTGCCAAGTTATCCAACGTTAGTGGTGTTCACGTTTTCTCTTAACGTTGGAGTTCCTTTTTCTTCTACGTTAACTACCACGTTAACTTAGTTAACGTGGCAAGTAACGTGAGCTTTGGATGGCTTTGCAGGCGTTATTGGTGATCACTTTTCTCATTAACGTTGCAAGCTTTACCATTCCACGTTAGTGTTCACGTTAACTAGGTTAACGTGAATACTAACATGGTTCTTCCTTGCTTCCTTTGCCCTGAAAACAAGTAATTAAAGTGCATCAAAGCTCTAGCCAAAGTCATGAGATTATGCATCATCAATTTATCATGCAATTCTAGCAAAATACTCATGAAATTATGCGAAGTTCACAAAAGTTGCTTGAATCAAGGTGTAAGTGTAATTTCATCCAAAACTTGCCTTATTCACTAAAAAATTGCATGAAACTACCCTAAAACAGTAAAGAAAAGGTCAGTGAAACTGTCCTAGATGCCCTGACATCACAACACCAAACTTAAAGCTTGCTTGTCCCTAAGCAAGTACTGAAGCATAAGAAGAATGAAATGAAATAACAAGAAGATAAAATAGAAGTAGCATTCCTGGTTTATGGGGTTTCATGCATAGCAACTTAGGTTCTTTCCCTTTAGGTTTCAAGCCTTTATCAAATCCTTAGTCACTTTTTTGATTGCACTCTTTGAGACTTCTTTCTTATTGATCCTTCTTTCTTTTTCAAAGTTAATTTTCTTTTTGCTAAGTGCTTTGTAAGAGGGCGACTCTTTATGATAAGCTTTCAGCCAACACTCCCGAACCAGTTGGTTCAAGGTGCTAGGTGTTAAGACACGCCTAAGGACTTACTCCCTCAAGTCTATTTCCCTCATACATACACACCACAGGCATATGGTTTGTTATTTTTCCTTTCTTGAGACCTTGGTGTCCAGCACCTCTTTGTGTTACCAAGTGTTTTGTAGCAAAGGTTACTCTTGATAATGGACTGTCAGCTGATAATCCCGGATTAGCTAATCCAAGTTACCAAGTGATAATGCACCCCTAAGAGCTTATTCATCCAAGTATATCCTTTGTACATAAACACCACAGACACATGCCTCAATTTTGAAACCCTTGATGCCTAGCATTGTTTCTTATTGTGTTTCTTTCCTTTTCACTTTTATTGCTCTTCCTCTTTTCTTATTGGGATCTTATCATTTAGCTAGTCTCAAAGGGTGTGTCTCAAACAAAGGACTTAGGATAGATAGTTGCTTTCTTTCCTTCTTTGGTGAACCAACTTAGCTTACTAATCAACCTACCACAAACATTCAGAATGCACTTCACAAAATACTCCACTCTTGTTCTTTCATAACATTTTCTTTTTTTTTATTAACTTAAAGAGACAAGCATACAAGTAAGAAAGATGAAAGTGAACACTCAAGACATTAAGCTAGCACACTTAACCTAAGCAATGAAACTTAAATGCAGAATTGAAATTCCTAAACTACTCATGGAAGCATGTTCTATTTCATACATGATTTTTCTTATTTAAAGCTTTGAAAAAGGTAAACTAAGAAGGAACTTCACCACCTTTCACTTATTGGTATGCTCATGTTCTTCTGCTCCCTTAGGATTCTCCTTGATTACTTGAGTCTCCATTCCCCTTGCGCTTCCCCATCAGCTTTTTCCAGAAACTGGCATCCTCCATCTTCTTCTTCAATGCTTCCTTTTGCTGTTTCACCTTCCCCTCTTCTTGTTCTATTAAGTTCTTGCGAACTTCCTCATAACTTGGGATGTCGGGGTGCAAGTGATGCATATGCTCAGTCATATAGTTTAACCTTGCCTGAGTGTTGATGCTGAATTTTTCTCGATGCAATTGCCTTCCTTCATTGAGCACACTGAATTTGTTGAATACTTTCATCTAAGTCATCTGGAATTGATTGAGTTCCTGGGCGTTTATCTTAGCTTTCTTGCCTTTCAGACACTTGACTGATGGCTTGAGTGAGCTGAGAGTAATACTCTTGTTGCTGCTCCATTAGCTGTTTCTGCCATTCCCTTTGTTGATTCATCCAATTTGTTAGCATTTCCTCTTGACGATCCATTCTCTAAGATTGAAATTGCAACTATTGTTCTTGTCCTTCCATGTATATTCTTGATAAATCGTCAATGGCTCTTCGGATGTGACCCAAATTGATGTTGGTTGGGTCATAATACCCTTCTTGATGATGTTCTGTTGGTTGGGTTTCTTCTTGGATAGGTTCTTCCTCTTGTGCTTCTTCTGATGTCCTCTTCCTTAGATGGGATCTTTTTTGCTATTGAGCTGGAGTCACATGGGTTATGCCAACCTTGGCTTTCATGGATAATCTAAGGATGGTGCTGGGGTACCAAAGTCTAGCACCCGAATCTTTCTTCTCGGCTGATTCTTGGATTCCTTCAGCTATAATTTCATGCACGTTGATGCTTCCACCCTTTATTAAACAATGTACCATGGTAGCTCGAGCAATATTGACCTCAGAATTGTTTGCGGCTGGAAGGATAGATCGTCTCACAAGCTCAAACCATCCCTTGGCTTCTGGGATGAGGTCTCCTCTCCTGATGAACCGGGGCCTCATATTCGAATACCTTTCCCAGTCAGATCCCACAATGCATATGTCACCTACAATTTCTTCCAGTTCATCATTGTCGGGGCCATTGTTCATTCTTTCTTGGTACCCGAGCTCAACAAATTGTGGTGATTTCAGATGAAGAGTTCTAATTATAGCATTTGGACTGAAATCTACCTCTGTTCCTCTTACATAGCTTTTGAAGGTGGGGGTTATGGTCTTGTCTTCTCTAACCACATTTGCATAAAATTCCTTGATGAGAGTTGCATTTACCCTTGCTTCCGGGTTAGTGAGCTTTTGCCAACCCCTTTTCTCAATCTTCTTCCGAATTTGTGGACATTCATCTTTATTGAACTGGAATGTTGATTCGGGTAGTATCTTCTTGTCCTTTATTCTTTCAAACTCGAGCTCATGGAAGGCTGTTTTGAATCTCCCAGCGTCGAAGGAAGGTTGCTGCATTGGTTCCTTTCCTCTTCGCCTCTTGAAACTTGATGATGCCATGAGTGAGAATTGAATTGAAAAGATAGTAAAGATTAGGGGTTTGAAGATAGAGTTAGGTTGGGTTGAGGCAGAATGTGTCTTGGAGAAATGTGTTTTGAGAGAAGGAAGAGAAGTGGGTTGGATGAATATTTGAGAGGGGCTAGATTGGTGAGGGTTCTTTTTATAGGCTGGTGGTGATAGTTGAATGGTGTAGATCAATGGCACGGCCTTGATAGTGAACAGTTGGGGTTTGGTGCAAGGTGAGCACAAGAATCATCATATTTATGAACTGATTGCTTCGGTTTTCAAGATGACCCTTTCTCATCCTTTCATGACAACATTTTCCAAGGGGATCTCCTTGAAGACAAGTGTATAACCCCCTTGACTAAAGTGGTCGAACCTCCTTCCATTAGTTGTTCCATCAATCTACTTCAATCCCCTTCTTTTTCATTTCCTATATATGACAAAAAGGAATACAGAAAGTTAATTGAAATTTTGGTGGGAAGATTTAAAATATGAATTAGCTATCGAAAAAAAATATTTATTTTTTTTGTATGATCTTTATGAAGACAAGACAACTGACTCCCTTAATGCTCATATATGCACATTGGTGACACCAAACTTAGTTTGTGTTCATGTGGTGTTCAAGGATTTACATCAAGATTCTCAGCCCAAATTGACATAATTTGTGTTCATGCCATCTTGATGTACCTTGAACACCAAACTTGTTGTTCACTATATGTTGCATATAAGAATTTTGTTAAATGTTTGTCAAGTTGTTTTGAAATTCATGCTCTTACTTTATTACTAACACTAAAGAACTCAAAAGAAGAGACAAGAATCATGGGTTGCCTCCCATGAAGCGCTTCTTTAACGTCATTAGCTTGACGGTTGACCCTTGTCAGGGTGGTTGGTGGTGCTTGAAATCCGCCCTTCTTGTAGTGTGTTTGTCTCCAGTGGATTTGTTGAGAAGTTCATCTCCTGGGGAAAAATCTTCTGTAGGGATCTTCTTGTTTCTCCATCTTCTAGGTACTTTCTTCCTTGTTTCCATTGATGTTGTCTTGTTTTCTATAGACTCTTTCTCTAAGGATTCCTTGTTGCTTGCTTTGCATGATTCTAGTGGGCTTAACTCCCCTTGGGTTACCTTGAAATTAGGTTCTTCCTGAATACATGGCTTGCCAACCAATGGGATTTCTAGTTGTGTTGTTTGTGCTTTACTGCTTGTATCTTGCATCAGTGCTTCATTCTGCACTCCTCTTGATTCTTTGTTCTCTTGACTTGATTCTTGTGAGAGGTTGAAAATATTGAAAGTAAGCTGCTCATCATGTATTCTCAACACTAGCTCTCCTTGCTCTATGATGACCGGATAATTTATACGCTTTTTGGCATTATTTTTAGGTAGTTTTTAGTATGATCTAGTTACTTTTAGGGATGTTTTCATTAGTTTTTATGCTAAATTCACATTTCTGGACTTTACTATGAGTATGTGTGTTTTTCTATGATTTCAGGTATTTTCTGGCTGAAATTGAGGGACCTGAGCAAAACTCTGATAGGAGGCTGACAAAGGACTGCTGATGTTGTTGGAATCTGACCTCCCTGCACTCAAAATGGATTTTCTGGAGCTACAGAACTCCAAATGGTGCGTTCTCAAAGGAGTTGGAAAGTAGACATCCAGAGCTTTCCAGCAATATGTAATCGCCAATACTTTATTCGAGATTTGACGACGTAAACTAGCGCTCAACGCCAATTCCATGCTGCATTCTGGAGTCAAATGCCAGAAACACGTCACGAACCAGAGTTGAACGCCTAAAACACGTTACAACTTGGCGTTCAACTCCAAGAGAAGCCTCAGCTCGTTGATAGATCAAGCTCAGCACAAGCACACACCAAGTGGGCCCCGGAAGTGAATTTATGCATTAATTACTTACCTCTGTAAACCCTAGTAGCTAGTTTAGTATAAATAGAACTTTTTACTAGTTTATTAGATATCTGGGATTGTATTATTCAATCTTTGAACGTTTAGTTCTTAGATCTGGGGGCTGGCCATTCGGCCATGCCTGGACCTTTCACTTATGTATTTTCAACGGTGGAGTTTCTACACACCATAGATTACTTAGACCGAGCGCATATCTCTTGGATTCCTTAATCAGAATCTTCGTGGTATAAGCTAGAATTGATGGCGGCATTCATGGGGATCCGGAAAGTCTAACCTTGTCTGTGGTATTCCAAGTAGGATTCCAGGATTGAATGACTGTAACGAGCTTCAAACTCCTGAAGGCTTGGCGTTAGTGACAGACGCAAAAGAATCACTGGATTCTATTCCAACCTGATTGAGAACCGACATATGATTAGCCATGCTGTGACAGAGCATTTGGACCATTTTCACTGAGAGGATAGGATGTAACCATTGACAACGGTGATGCCCTCCATACAGCTTGCCATAGAAAGGAGTGATGAAAAACTAGAAGGAAGAAGTAGGAAAGCAGAGATTCAGAAGGAACACAGCACCTCCATACACCTATTTGAAATTCCCACCATTGAATTACATGAGTAACTTTATCTTTATTTTCTGTTTATTTTATTATCTTTATTTAAACTAATAATCTCTTAATCCAGTTAAATCCGCCTGACTGGGATTTACAAGATGACCATAGCTTGCTTCATGCCAACAATCTCTGTGGGATCGACCCTTACTCACGTAAGGTATTACATTGGACGACCCAGTACACTTGCTGGTTAGTTGTGCGGAGTTGTGACAAAGTGTGATTCACGTTTGAGAGCACCAAGCCTTTGGAGCCATTGTTGATGATCACAATTTCGTGCGCCAAGTTTTTGGCGCCGTTGCCGGGGATTGTTCAAGTTTGGACAACTGACGGTTCGTCTTGTTGCTCAGATTAGGTAATTTTCTTTTTATTCTTTTTTCAAAAAGTTTTCAAAAAATTTTTTCAAATTTTTTCCCTTTGTTTTCGAAAATTTTTCAAAATTTTTTTTAGAATGAATTCTAGTGTTTCACGAAGCAGGTTGAAGCTTGGCTGGCTGTAAAGCCATGTCTAATTCCTGGGGTTTTGATTGAGGACTATGAATTCATTACTTCCTTTTTCCAACATATGTTTTCGAAAAATTTATTGAGAAAATACAAAAAATCATAAAATCATAAAAACCAAAAATATTTTGTGTTCTTGTTTGAGTCTTGAGTCAATTTTTAAGTTTGGTGTCTATTGCATGTTCATCTTATTTTTGCATTTTTTTTCAAAAATTCATGCATTCATAGTGTTCTTCATGATCTTCAAGTTGTTCTTGGTAAGTCTTCTTGTTTGATCTTGACGTTTTCTTGTTTTGTATTTTTTGTTGTTTATCATATGCATTTTTTGTTTGTTAGAGTCCAAGCATTAAAGATTTCTAAGTTTGGTGTCTTGCATGTTTTCTTTGCATAAAAAATTTTTCAAAAATATGTTCTTGATGTTCATCATGATCTTCAAAGTGTTCTTGGTGTTCATCTTGACATTCATAGTGTTCTGGCATGCATCATGTGTTTTGATCCAAAATTTTCATGTTTTGGGTCATTTTTGTGTTTTTCTCTCTCATCATTAAAAATTCAAAAATAAAAAAAAATTATCTTTTCCTTATTTCTCTCAGAAATTCGAAATTTTGGTTTGACTTGGTCAAAATTTTTTAAAATAAGTTGTTTTCTTGTTAGTCAAGTCAAAATTTTCAATTTTAAAAATCTTATCTTTGCAAAAACTTTTTCAAAAATCAAATCTTTTTCATTTTTTTATTTATTTTCGAAAATTTTAAAAATCTTTTTCAAAAATCTTTTTCTTAATATTATTTCATAATTTTCGAAATTACACTAACAATTAATGTGATTGATTTGAAGTTTGTTAATTTTTTGTTAAGAAAGGCTCAATCTTTAAATTCTAGAATCATATCTTTTAGTTTCTTGTTAGTTAAGTAATTAATTTTAATTTTAAAAATTAAATCTTTTTCAACTATATCTTTTTATCATATCTTTTATATCTTTTCAAAATTTTATCTTTTTCAAAAAAAAATTGATTTCAAAATATCTTATCTTATCTTCTTATCTTCTTATCTTTTCAAATTTGATTTTCAAATCTTTTTCAACTAACTGTTTGACTTTTTGTATGTTTCTTATCTTTTTCAAAACCACCTAACTACTTCTCCCTCTCTAATTTTCGAAAATATCTCCCCCTTGATGTGTGGAAAACGATCCAACACAAAACTCACCGGCAAGTGTACCGGGTCGCATCAAGTAATAATAACTCACATGAGTGAGGTCGATCCCACAGGGATTGAAGGATTGAGCAATTTTAGTTTAGTGGGTGATTTAGTCAAGCGAATCAAGTTTTGGTTGAGTGATTTGTGTCTAACAGAAATTAAATGACAGTAAATGTAAATGGGGAAGGGGAAAGTGCAGTAAATTGAAGAACAGAATTGTAAAATTGCAGAATCTTAAAGAGCAAGAAAGTAAATGACTGAAACTTAAAGTGCAAGAAACTTAAATTGCAGAAACTTAAATGGCAAGGAAGATAAATGGCTTGAATATAAAAGGGAATTGAGGAATGGGATTGCAAAATATAAACAAAGCAGAAATAAATTGCAGCAAGAGATTGAGCAGAATTTAAATCAGAAGCAATAAACACTCAAACAGAATTTAAAGGAAAACAGAATTTAAAGGGGATGCTGCAGAGGTTCACAGAAGAACCCAAAATAAGTTGTGATCTCAGGATCCCAAGGGCTTAGGTAGCAGAGCCTAATACCCAATTTCCTTCCCAGATCTGGATTCACTAAGCAATTGACAGAAAATTAAATAAGAAGCAATTGAAGAACAGAATTTGAATTTAATTATGCAGAAAATTAAATGCAAAGAGCTTGAATGGGAATTGGGACAGAATTTCCCCAATTTCACACACCCAATACTCAGAAAATAGAAGAGTAGAATTGCCCAAGGGAAATGAGGAAGAAGATCTGCCAATTCTTCCTTGATCCTCTTAGTGCTCGGTCAATTCTCTCAAGAAAGCTCAAAGACAAAATTTCAAAGCTCAAAATGAAAGCAAAAATTCAAAAGCTTAAAGTAAAGGTAGCTAAAAGGTCCTAATTACATCAAACTAAGTCCTATTTATACACTTTCTATTCTTGGATAATGGGATTTGGATGGGCTTTTGGATTGGTGAAGAAATGAATTCAAAATAATTTTTAATTTGAATTTTGGCCCAAAAGCCACTCCCAGGAGGCTGCCCTGCCCTTGTGGAGGGCAGGGCAGAAAATTGATGCATGGTGCAGAAGCTTGGTGCAGCCATGTTGCATGTTGGTGCGAGTTGGTGCGCAGGGGGGCGTTTGGCGTGCGCTTGGTGCGTTGGAGGCTGCCCTGCCCGCGCCAAGGGCAGGGCAGGATCGGTTTGGTGCGCCAGGGAAGGAACGCGCGCGCCAGGATCGTGCCAAGGAAGGAATTGGTGCGCCAGGAATCAATTTTGGTGCGCCAGAAAATTTTGTGTGGTGCGCTATTCCAATTGCTGCCCTGCCCGCGCCAAGGGCAGGGCAGGATCCTTCTTTCAAGTCGTGGGTTCGATCCTGGGGGCTTGCAAACACGCTACTTATTTTCTTGGTCTCTTGGCACGCTAGTCACCCTTAGTCTTTGGCTTCCTCATGGTTCTTGGTTCGAACCTTGTGGCATGCATGGGAGCTATTTTTCCTTGGATTTCTTTCCTTTAAGAGCCCGATCCTGCTCTCCACAAGGGCAGGGCAATGTTCTCTTCTCTTGGCTCCAAGGCACCATTTTGTGCTCTGCCCTTGGAGTGGGCAGGGCAAGGTTGCCTTTTCTTGTTTGGTCACCAAATGTTGCCCTCCCAGAGAGCAGTCTGCCCTTGTGGAGGGCCCTAATGTTGCTCTCCTAGAGGGCAGTCTGCCCTTGTGGAGGGCAAGGTTGCTTCCCTCATTAGTTGCGGCACGCTTCTCTCCTCTTTGGCCACGCTTTCCTTTTCTTGTGTCACGCTTCTTAGGCCACGCTTTTCATTTTCTTTTCTTTTCTTCACCTAAAATAAACCAAACAACCACTCAAAGTATCACTAAATTCAAGAGGCTTATAAATCAATTAAAATGCAATTAAAATTAGCTTAAACCTCATAATTTAACATTAATTTCATAGTGGTTGCTTGATTTAGAGAAGATGTGCATTTTCACTCCAAATCACTTACTTAGGATGCAAGAAAGTGCATAAATGCTAACAAAACAAGTGAAATTAGCTTGAAAAATGGGTATATGATGACTTGTCATCACCCCTTTTTCAAAATTATTCTTAAATTAATTAATTGTTTCAAATTTTAATTTTAATTTTAATTCTTCCTATAATTTTCGAAAATCACTAACTCTTTTTCAAATTAATTTTCGAATTCTCTCTCTCATCTTCTATTTATTTATTCATTTACTAACACTTTTCTTCACCTCTCTTCATCTTCAATCACTGCCTCTATCCTTACCCTTGTGTTTGGATTCTCCTTTCTTTATTTTGTTCTTCTTCTACTAATAATAATAAGGATCCTCTTTACTGTGACATAGAGGATTTCTCTTCCTTTTCTTTTTCTCTTCTCTTTCATATGAGCAGGAACAAGGAAAAAGGCACTCTTGTTGAAGCTTATCCTGAACCTGAAAGGACTCTGAAGAGGAAACTAAGAGAAGCTAAATTACAACAATCCAGAGGCAACCTTTCTGAAATTTTCGAACAAGAGAAGGAGATGGCAGCCGAACCCAACAACAATAATGCAAGGAGGATGCTTGGTGATTTCACTAAACCAATGTCCAAGTTTGATGGAAGAAGCATCTCAATTTCTGCCATTGGAGCAAACAATTTTGAGCTGAAACCTCAGTTAGTTGCTTTGATGCAATAGAACTGCAAGTTTCATGGACTTCCATTTGAAGATCCTTAT
>NC_029779.3:19869989-19870815 GCF_000817695.3 Arachis duranensis
ATAAATTCTTTCCTCCTCAAAAATTGAGCAAGCTTAGAGTGGATGTTCAGACCTTCAAGCAAAAAGATGGTGAATCCCTCTTTGAAGCTTGGGAAAGATACAAGCAGATGACCAAAAAGTGTCCTTCTGACATGTTTTCAGAATGGACCATATTAGATATATTCTATTATGGTCTATCTGAGTTTTCCAAAATGTCATTGGACCATTCTGCAGGTGGATCCATTCACCTAAAAAAACACCTGCAGAAGCTCAAGAACTTATTGACATGGTTGCAAATAACCAATTCATGTACACTTCTGAGAGGAATTCCGTGAATAATGGGACGCCTCAGAGGAAGGGAGTTCTTGAAATTGATGCTCTGAATACCATATTGGCTCAGAACAAAATATTAACTCAGCAAGTCAACATGATTTCTCAAAGTCTGAATGGATGGCAAAATGCATCCAACAGTACTAAAGAGGCATCTTCTGAAGAAGAAGCTTATGATCCTGAAAACGCTGCAATAGCAGAGGTAAATTACATGGGTGAACCTTATAGAAACACCTATAATTCATCATGGAGAAATCATCCAAATTTCTCATAGAAGGATCAACAAAAGCCTCAACAAGGCTTTAATAATGGTGGAAGAAATAGGCTAAGCAATAACAAGCCTTTTCCATCATCTTCTCAGCAACAGACAAAGAATTCTGAGCAGAGCCCCTCTAATTTAGCAAATTTAGTCTCTGATCTGTCTAAGGCCACTTTAAGTTTCGTGAGTGAAACAAGGTCCTCCATCAGAAATTTGGAGGCACAAGTGGGCCAGCTGAGTAAGAAAGTCATTGAAACT
>NC_029779.3:19870895-19884338 GCF_000817695.3 Arachis duranensis
AGGAGAGTGCAAGGCCATTGATGTAATCAATATGGCCGAATGCACAAGGGAGGAGAAGGATGAAAATCCTAGTGAGGAAGACCTCCTAGGACGTCTCTCAAACAAGAAGGAGTTCCCTATTGAGGACCTAAAGAAATCTGAGGCTCATATAGAGACCATAGAGATTCCATTAAATCTCCTTCTGCCATTCATGAGCTCTGAAGATTATTCTTCCTCTGAAGAGGATGAAGATGTAACTGGAGAGCAAGTTGCTCAATATCTAGGAGCCATCATGAAGCTGAATGCCAAGTTATTTGGTAATAAGACTTGGGAAGGTGAACCTCCCTTGCTCATTAGTGAACTTGATACATGGGTTCAGCAAACTCTACCTCAAAAGAAATAAGATCCTGAGAAATTCTTAATACCCTGTACCATAGCCACCATGACCTTTGAAAAAGCTCTATGTGACCTAGGGTCAGGCATAAATCTTATGCCACTCTCTGTAATGGAGAAACTGGGGACCATTGAGGTACAACTTGCCTTATTCTCATTACAATTGGCAGACAAGTCAGTAAGACAAGCTTATGGATTAGTAGAGGACATGTTGGTAAAGGTTAAAGGCCTTTACATGCCTGCTGATTTCATAATGTTAGACACTAGGAAGGAGGAGGATGAATGCATCATCCTTGGAAGACCTTTCCTAGCCAGAGCAGAAGCTGTGATAGATGTTAACAGAGGAGAATTAGTCCTTCAATTGAATAGGGACTACCTTGTGTTTAAGGTACACAACTATCCTTCTGTAACAAGGGAGAGTAAGCATGCAGAGCTTCTCTTAGTACAGAGTCAAACAGAGCCCCCACAATCAAACTCTAAGTTTGATGTTGGGAGGCCACAACCAAACTCTAAGTTTGGTGTTGAACCCCCATATCCAAACTCTAAGTTTGGTGTTGGGAGTCCACAACATTGACCTGATCACCTTTGTGGCTCCAAGAGAGCCCACTATCAAGCTAGTGACACTAAAAGAGCACTTGTTGGGAGGCAAACCAATTTTTATTTATCTAATTTTATTTTATTTTCATTGTTCTTTTATGTTTTATTAGGTTCATGATCATCTGGAGTCACAAAAAAATATTAAAATTAAAAACAGAATCAAAAATAGCAGAAGAAAAATCACACCCTGGAGGAAGGACTTACTGGCATTTAAACGCCAGTAAGGAGCATCTGGCTGGCGTTCAACGCCAGAACAGAGCATGGATCCAACACTGAATGCCAGAAACAAGCAACATCCTGGCGTTTGAACGCCAGGAATATGCCATGAGGAAAGCTGGCGCTGAACGCCAGTAACAAGCATGCAACTGGCGTTCAACGCCAGAAACATGCCACACATGGGCGTTGAACGCCCAAAATGAGCATCACTTCGGCGTCTAAACGCCAGAATTTCATGCAAAGACATTTTACATGCCTAATTGGTGCAGGGATATAAATCCTTGACACCTCAAGATCTGTAGACCCTATAGGATCAACTCAGGATCTGTGGACCTCATAGGATCCTGATGAATTAGATTTTTGCTTCAGCTTGATGAGTGATGATTGGATTTTTGACGGTTTAGAATTTCACTAATGAAATCTCGTTGTGAATTATAGTTTCTAAACCAAACAATAATCCTTTCATACAAAAAGTTGTTTGTCACTAGTACAAACCCCTAAAATTTATAAACCGAAGTATTCAAACCTCGGGTCGTTCTCCCTAGGATTTACAATAAAGTGTCTTGTTATTGGTTAGAAATGTGTTTTGGGGTTTTGGATAAGAAGCATGAAAGTAAATGGCAATGAAAACAGAGATCTAACTACAAAGGCAAGAGGTCCACAATAGAAAACCAAATCAATCATGAAACAACAAAGAACTTACCAATTGCATTGAAGGAGAAATGTAGATCTACAAAAGAGAATTCACAAACTACAAACAAAGGAATTACATTAGAAGAAGAATTCTACAACTACAATAGAGGAGAGGAACAAAAATTGGAAGAGAGAAGAAGAAGAAATAGATCTAGATCTAAGAACTAACATAATCCTAATTGTAGAGAGAAGAGAGAGCTTCTCTCTCTAGAAACTAACTAAAAGCTAAACTAAACTAATTGGTAACTAACTTCCAAAGTATGAAAAGTATCCCATTCCCCCTTTAATCCTTGGCTTAAATAGCATCAGAAATGAGTTGGATTGGACCCACAAGGCTTTAGAATTCGCTGGCCACGTTTTGCCTTAAGTGAACCAGGTGGCAGCAACGGCGCGTGCGCATACTATGCACGTACGCGTCACCATGTGCAGTTCAACCATAGCAAATCTTATATAGTTTTGAAGCTTCAGATGTTAGCTTTCCAACCCAACTGAAACCGCATCATTTGGACCTCTGTAGCTCAAGTTATGGTCGATTAAGTGCGAAGAGGTCGGCTTGACAGCTTTTGTGTTTCCTTTATTTCTTCATGAGTTCTCCATTTCTACATGCTTTTCCTTCATTCCCTTGGTCCAATCCTTGCCTCCTAAATCTGAAATCACTTAGCAAACATATCAAGGCATCTAATGGAATCAAGGAGAATTAGATTTAGCTATTTTAAGACTTAAAAAGCATGTTTTCACTCTTAAGCACAATTAAAGAAGAATATACAAAACCATGCTATTTCATTGAATAAATGTGGGTAAAAGGTGATAAAATCTCCTAAATCAAGCACAAGATAAACCCTACAAATGGGGTTTATCAACCTCCCCACACTTAAACCAAGCATGTCCTCATGCTTAAACCAAAAATGAAGTAAGGGTATGGCATTTATTCAATGGAAACTAACTAAATACAATCTACCTATATGTAACTATCTACATGAATGCAATTGCTTGGTCAAAATAAATCAATTCCCAAGAATACATATATAAGCACAAGGGCTGAAGGTATTAACAACCATGCCAAACCACAATTGAGTTGAGCTATTAAATATTTTTACAAACCTGCATGAAAGGAGATGATCATAGGTGGAAACATGTAATTGAGCATCAAACCCTCACTGGATGTATTTGCACTCTATTCGCTCAAGTGTTTAGGGTTGATTTACTCAATTCTCTTCTAATCATACTTTCCAAGATTTGTTTTCCATCTAACAATCAACATTTATTCCATGCATGCATACATCTATCATGAGGTCTTTTCCTTAGGTTGTAATGGGGTTAGGGTCAAGGTAGGATGCATATATGATTAAGTGAGCTTGGAATTTGAATCTTTGATAAGTTTAAACTTTCCACTTAACCTATATAATAACCTATACAATTAAGTTCTACTCTAACTACCCATTTTTCTCACTTTTTCACATACTCATGCATCCCTTTTCATTTCACAACACTTATGCATTGATTTTATTGAGCTTCACTTTGGGGCATTTTGTCCCCTTTTTATTACTTTTCTTTTTCTTTTTTTTCTTTCTTTTTCTATTTTTTTTCATATTGTTTTTTTTCTTTCTTTTTTCTTTTTTCTTTTGTTTTTCTCATTTTTTTCTTTCTATATACAAGAGCATCAATGCATAAGGTTTTACATTTGATCAATACATGAGTATGTACCCAATTCTCAATATTTTCAACAAAATACAAAATAGACCCTTTTATTCACCCAATGTCCCAAGTTTTCCTACTCTTGAATGATGCTCACACACACTATCCTAAGCTAATCAAAGATCCAAATTAAGGACTTTTATTGTTTTTTGCTTTAAGGCTTGTAATGTGCTAAAATAAGAACAAAGTGGGTTAATCGTAGGCTCAAATTTGGCTGACAAAGGAAGATAAACGGTAAGGCCATTTGGGTAAGTGATCTAATGAAATGATGGCCTCAATCATATAAATGCATGTATACACAAAATAATGGACATAAAGAATCAAACAAAGCAAAGATTACAATCATAGAAAGAGAATAATGCACACAAGAATGAAAAATAAGTGGTTATAAGATGTAACCACACCATTAGGCTCAAATCTCACTTGCTTGTGTTCTTAGCTCAAAAACATGATCCACAAGATATATAATTCAAGCAAGTTTTATGAAAAGTATTCACTCAAATCAATTAAGGTGCCCTATAGATAGAAATCCTTGAAAAATTTCATTATTTTAACTAACCTTATTATGTATATATATGCAAAAATAAGAAAATGCAAGTAAAAATCCTAAAATCCTAGAATGAAATGCAAAAGTGTTGGGATTAGAATTTTGTCACACAAAATCACCGATCGGTCGGACGACCTCCCCACACTTAAAAGTTTGCACCGTCCTCGGTGCACTCAAAGATGAGCAAGGGGGTACGGCGAGTCTCTGGATTGCTGCGTGTTCTTAGTCTTGCTTCCATGTTTGCTTGTGGTGCATTCATCATAAAAAAAAACAAAAATATAACACCATAAGATGAGAAGATATAAAAGCAAGGAGGCGTACATTGTTGGAATGAGGTAAATCACTAGAAATGAGTGAGTGAATTAGTGTGACATTAATGACAAATAAGTGTGTGAATTCTAAATTAGGTGCCTTTTAGAACACACATTAGCATAAAAAGCTATGTCACAAAAGAAGCATGCACTTTACTCATTCTAGTATGCTTGAGATGCTTTAAGTGAACTTGTAAGGTAAAACAAGCATTAAAGAAGCACGAAAGCATTCAAGTCAGACACATATGGATGCATATAATCATGAAATACAATGCATTAAGGTAAAGGCACAACATCATCCATCAAGAGGTTTCCTAATCACAGAATAAGGCTCAAATCACATGGTGGCCAAATCATGCAATTCAAAAGAATTACAAGCTCGAAGACAATTCTCATCACTTGGTATTTTTCTAAAGGTAAGCATGAAAAACTCAAAACCAAGTAGCAAAATATAACCTCAATCATAGAATCCAACAAATATTATCTAAAAACATTCATGCTAAAATAGCATTTAGGCAATAAGGGGTAACAATGTATAGTAACAAAGTCAATAATCCAACACTTATAATGAAAAGAGAGAAAATAAAATGAAAACTAAACTAAAACTAACGAATTAACTAACCGACTAACTAATTAACTAACTAAAATAAATGGTTATCCATGGTGTTTGGAAGTGTTGGATGAGGGGTAGGAGGAGGGAAGAAGAAAGGAGAAGGAAAGAAATAGAAAGAGGAGAAGAAACAAAATATGGTGAAGGACGGAAATCCGCGCGTGCGGATGGTTTATTTCGAGAGTGGTGCGTACGCGTCATGTGCGCGTGCACGCGAGTGGGGTTGTGCCAAAGGCACAACGATGGTGCAGCGCAGGCACAACTCTCTGGAGAATGTATGGAATGTGGAACTTCTTAATCCACGCGTAAGCACGCATGGCGCGCGCGCGCGTGGATGGTCAAAAATGCTTGATGCACGCGTACGCGTACAGTGCGCGTACGTGTGGATGGTGCTTTGTTTTTCAAAAATTTTTGCTATGTTTTTGCACCAATCCAAGCATTCCAAACCTCCAACCAGCTACCAAAACAACATAAAACTTTATTTAACATACTAAACTACCAAATATACTCAACTAACTAAACAAAACATGAAATTAGACTAATTCTAGCAAATATTTACAAAAGAGAAAATGAAAAGATATTACCATGGTGGGGTGTCTCCCACCTAGTACTTTCATTTATTGTCCTTAAGTTGGACTTATGGGGAGCTCCTCATCAAGGTGGCTTGTGCTTATATTCATCTTGGAACTCCCACCAATGCTTGGTTCTCCATTGTGCCCCAAGATATCTTATGGATTGAGCCAAGTGTTGATGGAGTTCTTCACAAGCTTGGGGCTCCCAAAGTTGATCCTCTTCTTGTAATCCGGGATCCCACACTTTATTTTCATACCCTTTTAGAAGTTGATCATCATTATTAGTCCAACCGGGTGGTGAGTAAGGTGAATTCTCTATATAGTGGCCAACAATCCTCCTAGACCCATCTATTTGAGCACTACTCCAACTTTTATATCTCGTGTTTGATGCATCAACCATAATGAGCCTTAATTTGCAACGCCCACCACAAAACCTTTTCCGCTTACGCTTTATCCCACAAACTTCCCTAAGTTGGCCATCCGTTTCAAGCAAACCATATTCAAGTGGGATAATAAAGCTAATAGAAATGAATTTCACCCACTCAAATGAAGGTGTAGATGGCAACCTAGGCAAAGATGCTTCCAAAGATCTTGACAAAGCATAACCAACCCTCGTTCTTCTATTTGCAGGGACTTCCACCTCTTCACAAGATCTCTTAATCTCAATCCCTTGTTTAACAATTTTATCTAAACCTTTTCTTTTACTCAATTCATAATAGGGAGGGTGAGAAAAATTTACCTCCTCAACGCTTTCAAATCCAACCGGAGAAGGTTCTTCATGCTCAAAGGATTCTTCACCACTAAGACTTGATGCTTGATCTTCATCACTAAGGGAACTCAATTCTTTCTCTATTCCATCCAAGTCTTCGTATGGAATATGCCTTGGAAGGTGTGCACTTTCCTCCCTAGCATCAATTTCAATCATCTTGGAGGGGTTTTCTTCAACTCTATGTTCCCATGGAGGCTCCGCATCTCCTAAGTCTTCTACCACTTCTTCTGTGTCTTCAACAATTAAAGATTCCTCCAATTGTTCCAATACAAAGCAACTTCCCTCATTTTCCACCGGAGTTTCCAATCTCTCTTTCATGCTATGTTCTTCATTTGATTCTCCACATGTAGCCATGGGAGTTCCTTGAGTGTTCAAGCATTGGAGGCTAATTGATTTGTTACCGCATCCAAGGCGGCCATGAAATTTTGCACATCCCTTTTCATCTCTTCTTGTCCTTGAACAAGGACATCAAGGATGTCATTTATTGGGGATTGGGGTGGGTGGAAGGGTTCATCATTTTGGGGGAAGGGTTCATAATAGGAAGGTGGTTCTTTTTGGTAGAGTTGTAGTGGTTTAATATTTTCCACTCTTTTCACTTGTTGCACAACACACTTCTACTCTTTCCACTTGTTGTACAACACACTCCATGGTTGCTTGAAATCGATCCAATGCTTCTTTGAGATGATCCCTTGACTCTTATTCCTCTTGGATATCATGAGTAGGACCATAGGGCTCTTGGATTGAAGGACATGAGTATTCTTCCATGGGAGGTTGTGGTGGAAAGTAGTATTCATCTTGTGGTTGGAAATTTTCATATATTGGAGGTGGTTCATCTTGGTAATAATATGGAGGGGGTGGCTCTTGAAAGTGGTGATGTTAGAGTGGTGGTGGCTCTATGTGTGGTTCATATGGCTCATATGGTTGTTGGTAGGATGGATATGGATTAGGATCATATGAAGGTGGTTGGTAAGAAGGGGCTTGTGAGTATGGTTGAGAGTTATGTTGAGGATATGGATCATAGGCATATAGTGGTAGTTCTTGAAAGTCACAAGGAGATTCACCATAGCCATTGGATTGATATGCATCATAGAATGGCTCTTCTTCATAGTGCATTGGTGGAGGTTGTTGCCATGAGGATTGATCATATGCATATGGCTCTTCCCACCTTTGATTATCCCATTCTTGATACACATTCTCATCAAAGTTCCCATTACCTACAACATAGTTGTAACTACACTCATAGCCAAAGTGAGAATTCATAATGAAAAGAGAAAATAAAATTCAAAAGCTAATAGAAATCAAGAGAAACAAAATTCTACAACTAACAAATAAAGCAAAAAGCAAGATATTTACACTATTCACATATGTACAATAACCAATAACATAACACCATTGCAATTCCCCGGCAACGGCGCCATTTTGATGAATTGGATTTTTGACGGTTTAGAAATTCACAAATGAATTCTCGTTGCAAGTATAGTTCCTAAACCAACAATAATCCTTTCATACAAAAGATTGTTTGTCACAAGTAACAAACCCCTAAAATTAATAACCGAAGTATTCAAACCTCGGGCCGTTCTCCCTAGGAATTACAATAAAGTGTATTGTTATTGGTTAGAAATGTGTTTTGGGGTTTTGGATAAGAAGCATGAAAGTAAATGGCAATGAAAATAAACTAACAACTATAAAAGGCTCTTGGCAAGGTATGAAAATTAGAAGTCCTATCCTAGTTATCCTTCTCAATTGTGATGAGAATTGTTCATTGCTACCACTTAGTTAACCCTTACTAAATAAAGGAAAGTCAAGTGGATGAATTGACTTGAGCCACAAGTCCTAGCCAACTCCCAAGGAAAGACTAGCTTTAGTGCACTCCAAACCAATTAGCAATCTCTCCAATTACCAATCAACAAAGGAATTAGATAACTCAAGTGTCACTAATTACTCTACCTAGGCCAAGAGGAACAAAATCTAACTAATAGTTATAAGAGACATTTCATCAAACACATAGAGTGCAATACAAGTAAACACATGAATTTGCAAGAATTAAAGAGAGATCTAACTACAAAGGCAAGAGGTTCACAATAGAAAACCAAATCAATCATGAAACAACAAAGAACTTACTAATTGCATTGAAGGAGAAATCTAGATCTACAAAAGAGAATTCACAAACTACAAACAAAGGAATTACATTAGAAGAAGAATTCTACAACTACAATAGAGGAGAGGAACGAAAATTGGAAGAGAGAAGAAGAAGAAATAGATCTAGATCTAAGAACTAACCTAATCCTAATTGTAGAGAGAAGAGAGAGATTTTCTCTCTAGAAACTAACTAAAAGCTAAACTAAACTAATTGGTAACTAACTTCCAAAGTATGAAAAGTATCCCATTCCCCCTTTAATCCTTGGCTTAAATAGCATCAGAAATGAGTTGGATTGGGCCCACAAGGCTTTAGAATTTGCTGGCCATGTTTTGCCTTAAGTGAACCAGGTGGCAGCAACGGCGCATGTGCGTACACGTCACCATGCGTGGTTTAACCATAGCAAATCTTATATCATTTCAAAGCCCTGGATGTTAGCTTTCCAACCCAACTAAAACCGCATCATTTGGACCTCTGTAGCTCAAGTTATGGTCGATTAAGTGCGAAGAGGTCGGCTTGACAGCTTTTGCGTTTCCTTTATTTCTTCATGAGTTCTCCATTTCTACATGCTTTTCCTTCATTCCCTTGGTCCAATCCTTGCCACCTAAATCTGAAATCACTTAGCAAATATATCAAGGCATCTAATGGAATCAAGGAAAATTAGATTTAGCTATTTTAAGACCTAAAAGAAGCATGTTTTCACTCTTAAGCACAATTAAAGGAGAATATACAAAACCATGTTATTTCATTGAATAAATGTAGGTAAAAGGTGATAACATCCCCTAAATCAAGCACAAGATAAACCCTACAAATGGGGTTTATCAGATCCCCACCTACCTCACCCTCTTTCTCTCCATTCACGGTCATCCCTTCTATTTTCCACCACTCACATCCATCCATCTCTTCCCCACCCAAACCCACCCTACATAGCCGAATACACATCTCTCTCCCTCTCCTCCATATCTTCTTCTTCTTCTTTTTTTATTCTTTCTTCTTTTGCTCGAGGGCGAGAAACATTCTAAGTTTGGTGTGGTAAAAGCATAGCTTTTTGCTTTTCCATAACCATTGATGGCACCTAAGGCCAGAGAAACCTCATAAAAAAAGAAGAAAAAGGGATGACAATTGCTTCCACCTCTGAGTCATGGGAGATGGAGAGATTCATCTCAAGGGTCTATAGCTCAATGGTAGAACATTTGACTGCAAATCAAGAGATCCCTGAGATACCTCAGGGGATACATTTTCCTCCACACAATTATTGGGAGCAACTAACGGATAGGAGCACCAAAATCACTAGGGATCATGCAACGAAGCAAGGAAGAGACATAGAGAAGCTCAAAGAGCACCATTGGTTCTTCAAGAGGAGGATGCCACCCTCACTAAGGTGGACTCATTCCTTAATCTCCTTGCTCTTATTTTTCTATTTTTTTTTATGCTTCATGTGGGTTTATGTTTTGTGTCTCTACCTCATGATCATTAGTATTGAGGAACTATGTCTTAAAGCTATAAATAATTCCATGAATCCTTCACCTCTTTTAAATGAAATATGTTTCTAATTCAAAAGAACAAGAAGTACATGAATTTCGAAATTATCCTTGAATTTAGTTTAATTATATTGATGTGGTGACAATAATTTTTATTTTCTGAATGAATGCTTGAACAGTGCATATTCTAGATCTTGTTGTTTATGAATGTTAAAATTGTTGGCTCTTGAAAGAATGATGAACAAAGAAAAATGTTATTGACAATCTGAAAAATCGTAAAATTGATTCTTGAAGCAAGAAAAAGCAGTGAAAAAGCAAAAGCTTGCAAAAAAAAAGAGAAGTGGCGAAAAACAAATAGAAAGAAAAAGAAAAAGCAAGCAGAAAAAGCCAATAGCCCTTAAAACCAAAAGGCAAGGGTAAAAAGGGTCCAAGGCTTTGAGCATCAATGGATAGGAGGGCCCAAGGAAATAAAATCCAGGCCTAAGCGGCTAAATCAAGCTGTCCCTAACAATGTGCTTGTGGCATGTAGGTCCAAGTGAAAAGCTTGAGACTGAGTGGTTAAAGTCATGATTCAAAGCAAAAAAAGGGTGTGCTTAAGAGCTCTGGACACCTCTAACTGGGGACTTTAGCAAAGCTGAGTTACAATCTGAAAAGGTTCACCCAGTCATGTGTCTGTGGCATTTATGTATCCGGTGGTAATACTGGAAAACAAAGTGCTTAGGGCCACGACCAAGACCCATAAAGGTAGCTGTGTTCAAGAATCAACAAACTTAACTAGGAGAATAAATAACACCATCTGAAATTCTAAGTTCCTAGAGATGCCAATCATTTTAAACTTCAAAGGAAAAAGTGAGATGCCAAAACTGTTCAGAAGCAAAAAGCTAGAAGTCCCACTCATCTAATTAGAATTAATATTCATTGATATTTTGAGATTTATAGTATATTATCTTCTTTTTATCCTAATTGATTTTCAGTTGCTTGGGGACAAGCAACAATTTAAGTTTGGTGTTGTGATGAGCGGATAATTTATACGCTTTTTGGCATTGTTTTTAGGTAGTTTTTAGTATGATCTAGTTACTTTTAGGGATGTTTTCATTAGTTTTTATGATAAATTCACATTTTTGGACTTTACTATGAGTTTGTGTGTTTTTCTATGATTTCAGGTATTTTCTGGCTGAAATTGAGGGACCTGAGCAAAACTCTGATAGGAGGCTGACAAAGGACTTGGAATCTGACCTCCCTGCCCTCAAAATGAATTTTCTGGAGCTACATAACTCTAAATAGCGCGCTCTCAATGGAGTTGGAAAGTAGACATCCAGAGCTTTTTAGCAATATATAATAGTTCATACTTTATTCGAGATTTGATGATGTAAACTGGCGCTCAACGCCAATTCCATGCTACATTCTGGAGTCAAACGCCAGAAACACGTCACGAACCAGAGTTGAACGCCCAAAACATGTTACAACTTGGCGTTCAACTCCAAGAGAAGCCTCAGTTCGTGGATAGATCAAGCTCAGCCCAAGCACACACCAACTGGGCCCCGGAAGTGAATTTATGCATCAATTACTTACCTCTGTAAACCCTAGTAGCTAGTTTAGTATAAATAGAACTTTTTACTAGTTTATTAGATATCTGAGATTGTATTATTCAATCTTTGAACGTTTAGTTCTTAGATCTGGGGGCTAGCCATTCGGCCGTGCCTGGACCTTTCACTTATGTATTTTCAATGGTAGAGTTTCTACACACCATAGATTAAGGGTGTGGAGCTCTGCTGTACCTCAAGTTTTAATGCAATTACTATTATTTTCTATCCAATTCGATTGATTCCTGTTCTAAGATATCTGTTGCACTTCAACTTGATGAATGTGATGATCTGTGACACTTATCATCATTCTCACCTATGAACGCGCATGACTGACAACCACTTCCGTTCTACCTTAGATCGGGCACATATCTCTTGGATTCTTTGATCAGAATCTTCATGGTATAAGCTGGAATTGATGGCGGCATTCATGAGAATCCGGAAAGTCTAACCTTGTCTGTGGTATTTCAAGTAGGATTCCGGGATTGAATGACTGTGACGAGCTTCAAACTCCTGAAGGCTGGGCATTAGTGACAGATGCAAAAGAATCACCGGATTCTATTCCAACCTGATTGAGAACTGACAGATGATTAGCCATGCTGTGACAGAGCATTTGGACCATTTTCACTGAGAGGATGGGATGTAACCATTGACAACAGTGATGCCCTACATACAGCTTGCCATAGAAAGGAGTGATGAAAAACTAGAAGGAAGAAGTAGGAAAGCAGAGATTCAGAAGGAACACAGCACCTCCATACACTTATCTGAAATTCCCACCATTGAATTACATGAGTAACTTTATCTTTATTTTCTGTTTATTTTATTATCTTTATTTAAACCAATAATCTCTTAATCCAGTTAAATCCGCCTGACTGGGATTTACAAGATGACCATAGCTTGCTTCATACCAACAATCTCTGTGGGATCGACCCTTACTCACGTAAGGTATTACTTGGACGACCCAGTACACTTGCTGGTTAGTTGTGCGGAGTTGTGACAAAGTGTGATTCACGTTTGAGAGCACCAAGCCTTTGGAGCCATTGTTGATGATGACAATTTCGTGCACCACTCTACATCTATGAGTGATCTGGCTGTGGCTAGGAATGGTCTTCCCAGAATGATGGGGTAAATAGGATTCTTATCCATTTCCAGAACAACAAAATCTGTGGGAAGATAGTAGCTCCCAACCTTAACCAGCACATTTTCAACCACTCCTATTGCTTGTTTTTTAGTTTTGTCAGCCAATCTGATAATTACATTAGTAGGGGTTAGTTCATTGATTTGGAGCTTCTTCATGAGGGAGAGAGGCATTAAGTTGATGCTTGCTCCCAAGTCACAAAGCCCTTTGTCAATCATTGTTTCTCCTATGGCACAAGGAATGTGGAAACTCCCTGGATCCTCCTTCTTTGTGGGTGGCCCTGGCTGAATGAGAGCACTACAATCCCTGTTCATCTTTATTGTCTGTCTACCCTTTGATGAGCGGATAATTTGTACGCTTTTTGGTATTGTTTTTAGTATGTTTTTAGTATGATTTAGTTAGTTTTTAGTATATTTTTATTAGTTTTTAGTTAAAATTCACTTTTCTGGACTTTACTATGAGTTTGTGTATTTTTCTGTGATTTCAGGTATTTTCTAGCTGAAATTGAGGGACCTGAGCAAAAATCTGATTCAGAGGCTGAAAAAGGACTGCAGATGCTGTTGGATTCTGACCTCCCTGCACTCGAAGTGGATTTTCTGGAGCTACAGAAGCCCAATTGGCGCGCTCTCAACGGCGTTGGAAAGTAGACACCCTGGGCTTTCCAGCAATATATGATAGTCCATACTTTGCCCAAGATTTGATGGCCCAAACCGGCGTTCAAA
>NC_029779.3:19885303-19886237 GCF_000817695.3 Arachis duranensis
TTGGAGCAGTGATCTGCTAAGGCTTGGCTGGCCTCTGGCCATGTCTAGTGTTTTGGACCGAAGCTTTCTTTGAAAGCTTGGCTGGCTGTGAAGCCATGTCTAATTCCTGGACCGGAGTCTTAGACTAGCATTGCACTGATTCCTGGAATTCTCATTAAGAATTTTGATATCTTTTTCCATTTAATTTTTGAAAAACACAAAAAAATAAAAAAAATCATAAAATCCAAAAATTTCTTGTTTGAGTCTAGTGTCTCATCTTAAGTTTGGTGTCAATTGCATGCATTCATTCATGTGTCTTAAAGATCTTCAAGTAATTCTTGATGATTTTCGTGCTCTGATCTTTGAATTCTATTGACTTGAGTGTTTTGTGTGTCTCATATGCATTTTCATTCTGTTAGTGTCAGTAGTATACAAACTGCTAAGTTTGGTGTCTTGCATGCATTTTTAATTGATTTTAGTTGCATTTTGATTATTAAAAATCCAAAAATATTTTTAATTTGTGTCTTCTCAAGTCAATGATACAGAGAATTGAAGATTCAGAACATACAGCAGAGGAATTATACAGAAAAAAACTAGGCGTTCAAAACGCCCAGTGAAGAAGGACAGACTGGCGTTTAAACGCCAGCCAGGGTACCTGGTTGGGCGTTTAACGCCCAAAGAGGTATAGTTTTGGGCGTTAAACGCCAGAATGTGCACCATTCTGGGCGTTTAACGCCAGGATGGCACAAGGGGGAAGATTTTGTTTTTCAAATGCAATTTTTTAGTTTTCAAAATCTTTTTCAAATCAATTTCTCAATCAAATCTTTTTCAAAATCAATTTCTTACCTTTTTCAAAGATACTTACTATCAATTAATGATTTGATTCAACATTTCAAGTATGTTGCCTTTTCTGTTGAGGAAGGTTTAATGTTTGAATCATATCTTTTCTTGTTAG
>NC_029779.3:19886292-19886509 GCF_000817695.3 Arachis duranensis
TTCAAAATCAAATCTTTTTAAATGTTTTTCAAATCATATCTTCTCAATCACATCTTTTTAAAACTAATCATATCCTCTTAACCACATCTTTTTCAAAATAATTTTCAATCAAATCTCTTTGATTTCTAATTTCAACATCTTTTTCAAAAATCACTTTATTTCTTTCCTACTTTCATTTTCGAAAATTAAGTAATGTTTTTCAAAAATGTTTTCAAAT
>NC_029779.3:19886609-19887049 GCF_000817695.3 Arachis duranensis
TTTCTACTGATGATGTGTCTATGGAGCATCATTTTCAGTATATGGCGCGGAGCTGTGTCCGGATGGCTAGTCTTCATGCCGTTATTGCCCGGGAGTTCAAGAAATCCCCCCTTGGGGCGACTAGCTCCCGACTTGAGAAGGCTCAGTCCGAGTTTGATAGGTTTAGTCAACTGAAGGCTGCCAGGATTACTGAGTTGGAGGCCTCTTTGGAGAAAGAGAAAACTAAAGCTACCGCGGCTGTGGCGGCAGCGAAGACATCTGAGGAGATGGCGAAGGCGGCGACGGAGAATTATACTCAGATATATGCCGAGCTTGTGGAGACAAAGGAGAAGTTGCAATCTGCTCGGGATGTTTTTTACGAGCTAGAAGGTCATGTGGCCAAGGGTATGGATGCTATGTTTGAGAATTTGAAGGCTCAGGTCCGAGTTCTTGCTCCTGAC
>NC_029779.3:19893284-19902985 GCF_000817695.3 Arachis duranensis
GGGATGACTTCCAGGTCCCCGGCAACGGCGCCAATGTTCCGAGGGTTACCTGAAACGTGTAGCTCGGTCGTCTTGGAGAGGCCCGAGGTGGGGGTCAGGGACCCGAGCTTGATATGTGGAGTGGTTGGTGGTTGTACCTGCAATGACACTCCGATGCTTAAGTTAGCATGGGTTCAAGCAGATATGTGTAAAATGTGGAATGTGTGCCATACCTGGGTGCTCCAGTGTATTTATAGTAGTTGGCCGTGATCTTCCCTGGATAAGATATTCTTATCTTATCTTATCTTTTGGGAGTTTTATCTCTATCTTTGTGGAACCGCCTTTCCTAGGCCTTTTCGGCCTTTAGGTTTTGGGCTGCGTTCCTTTTGATGGGCCTTCTTAGCTTTATTGTCCGAGGTCCGACCTCAGGCGTGGGCCTTGGGACGAGGTCGGACCTTTCATGGATTTTGCCAAGTTGGAGGAGCCCGGTCAGGGTATGAACAGTTGGCTTGCTCTCAGTCACCTTCTTCCCCTATGTTTACTCCTTCTTGAGCTGATGATGAGGTGATGGCTGCTACAACTTGGTTCTCCTCCATCTTCTTAGTAAGATCTGCTAGCTTCTTGGTAATCATCTTGTTTTGAGCTAACAATACATCCATGTGGTTTAGCTCCATTACTCCTTTGGTGTTACTTCTTTCGGAGGCATAGAAGTAGTCATTTTCAACAACTGTTTCAATGACATCTATGGCTTCTTCAATGGTTTTCTTCTTGTTTAGAGAGCCTCCTAATGAATGATCCACAACCTTCTTTGACTCATAGGAAAGACCTTCATAGAAGATGTGAAGTTGGACCCACTCATTAAACATCTCTGGTGGGCATCTTCGTGTAGGCCTTTAAATCTCTCCCATGCTTCATAAAGTGTCTCACCATCTTGTTGTCTAAAAGTTTGCACCTCAGTTCTTAGCCTATTGATCCTTTGAGGAGGGTAAAATCTTGCCAAAAACTTGTTCACCACTTCTTCCTAATTAATTAAGCTTTCCTTTGGGAATGATTCAAGCCATTTGGATGCCTTGTCCCTGAGTGAAAAAGGGAACAAGAGCAACCTATAGACATCTGGATGGACTCCATTGAACTTCACAGTGTCACAAATCCTCAGGAGGGTGGTTAAATGTTGATTAGGATCTTCTTGAGCACCTCCTCCAAATGAGCAATTATTTTGCACAAGAGTGATGAGCTGGGGTTTTAGCTCGAAATTGTTGGCATGTATGGTGGGCTTCTGAATGCTGCTTCCACAGTTTCCTGGATTAGGATTGATATAGATCCTAAAACTTTCCTTTCTTGCCCAGCACGGTTTGCATGGCCTTCTCTGACATGATTATGGGCTTCTTCTTCATGATTGTTCTCCAAATTCTCTTCCATGTTGGGTTCAAAATACTTTTCCTCTTCTTCCTCAGCACCAATAATCCTTTTCCCTCTTGCTTCCCTTCTTAGTCTCCAAAGGGTTCTTTCAGGTTCTGAATCAAAGGATGTTGAAACTCCTTCTCTTCTCACTGTCATACACAGACAGATTGCACAACAAGAGATACAATGAAGAAACTATTCTAGTTAGAGTAATTGTTAGTGTGAGTGATGCAAATTATCAAATAGTTAGTGGGTTAGTGAGCAGAATTGTAATCAAAGAAAGAAATAATGAAAAAAATAAAAGAGGGTGCAGGGGGTGAGGAAGAAACTAAAATAAACTAAAAGAAATTAACTGAATAAACCAAACAAAAAGAAAAATGCTCAATCTAGTGATATTCAAACTTAATCATTGTTGATTCAAAATCAATCCCCGGCAACGGCGCCATAAACTTGATGCATGAAAACTTGTCTCTTAACAAATTTCCCTTCGACAAGTATACCGAATTATCGTCAAGTAAAACTCACAATAGAGTGAGGTCGAATCCCACAAGGATTGATTGGTCAAGCAACTTTAGTTAGAAGAATATGCTAGTTGAGCTAAACAGAATTTAAATTGAGATGCAGAAATTTAAATGGCTGGAAAGTAAATAACAGAAATTAAAGTGCAGAATCTTAAATGGTGAATTGGGGTAATGAGCATGAAGATAAATGGCAGAAAGTAAAGATAGTGGGTAAGATCGGAAATGGGGAAATCATTGGGTTCAGGAGATGTTGCATTCTCTGGATCAAGTTCATTCTCATCTCTTCCTCAATCAATGCATTCATTGATCTCCTTGGCAATCTTAAGTGATTGGATCCCAAATTCCTTGGCAATCCAATCTCTATAAGCTTGAACAATTGCCCAATTCCTTGATTTAATTGCTCATGGGAAGAGATAAAGTGTGGTCACTGATTATACCACATGTATTGCCAAATCAAAGTGTTGGGAGGATTACATGTCACTATATCCGCCCAAACCCCAATTTGGTCCAACATGAGAAAGCATTTCTAGCATGATCTCCTCATCCCTTTTTCAAGGCTCAAAGGAAATCCAATTATGGAGAGTTTCTTTTCCAAGACAACTAACCAATTGAATTAAGATCGAAAGCTTTCTAGTAAGATCAAGAGAAAAGAAAGAAGAAGAAGAATGAAAACTATAATTGATCCATCAAATTACAACAGAGCTCCCTAACCCAATGAAAGGGGTTTAATTGTTCATAGCTCTAGAAATGAAAAATGGCATAAAAGAAGAATCCATACTAAAAGTGCAGAAAAGTAAATCTATAGAGAGTAGTTCTCAAAAGTGCCAAGCTTCTCTATAGTTCAAAACTACTCCTATATATACTACTCCTCTTGATCTTCTAGTGAGTTCTTCAAGTCTTGGATGTGGGCTTTGGATCTTGAGTTGAAGCAGTTTTCATTTTCAGTGGGCCCAACTTGCAGAGAAATATGAATTAGGCTTTGGGTATTTGGTAAGATTTAACGTTGATTGCCATTGTGGGTTCGAGAACGTTAGTGGCATTCACTTTTTCAACTAACATTCCACCTTCATATATCCACGTTAAATCCAATGTTAGTGGTCTTAACGTGACCACTAACATTGCTTTCTCAAATTTTGGCCAACGTTATTAGGACTCACTTTTCCCAATAATGTTGGCTTGTACCCCTTCGCAAACGTTAATGGGAATCACTTTTCCCATTAACGTTGCTTAGTGCCTCTTTGTTCCTACGTTAGAGTCCACGTTAGTATAGCTAACGTGACACTTAACGTAGGTGTGATCCACCTTCGAGAGCGTTAGTGACACTCACCTTTGTCACTAACGCTCCAAATGCCACATTCTCTACGTTGGAACTCACGTTAACTAAGTTAACGTGGCTCTTAACATAGTAGTGATGCCATCTTCCAACGTTAGTGACAAAAGTGAGTGTCACTAACGTTGGCTCTTTGATCTCAACTCCACGTTAACTTTCACGTTAATAGTCTTAACGTGAAAGTTAACGTAGGCAATGCTAGTTGGTCCAACGTTAGTGACAAAAGTGAGTGTCACTAACGTTGGCTTTTGTTTTCCTCTTCCACGTTAGAGTTCACGTTAACTAAGTTAACGTGACTCTTAACGTGGATCATTGCCAAGTTATCCAATGTTAGTGGTGTTCACGTTTTCTCTTAACGTTGGAGTTCCTTTTTCTTCTACGTTAACTACCACGTTAACTTAGTTAAAGTGGCAAGTAACGTGAGCTTTGGATGGCTTCGCAGGCGTTATTGGTGATCACTTATCTCATTAACGTTGCAAGCTTTACCATTCCATGTTAGTGTTCACGTTAACTAGGTTAACGTAAATACTAACGTGGTTCTTCCTTGCTTCTTTTGCCTTGAAAACAAGCAATTAAAGTGCATCAAAGATCTAGCCAAAGTCATGAGATTATGCATCATCAATTTATCATGCAATTCTAGCAAAATACTCATGAAATTATGCAAAGTTCATAAAAGTTGCTTGAATCAAGGTGTAAGTGTAATTTCATCTAAAACTTGCCTTATTCACTAAGAAAATGCTTGAAACTACCCTAAAACAGTAAAGAAAAGGTTAGTGAAACTGGCCTAGATGCCCTGGCATCAGGTACTAGTCATCTTATTTTGTTATTTACTTTTTATATTTATTCTTCCATATTCTCAATCCCTCTAGAGTTGACATTGGATTATTTCTACAAGTTATAAATATAGACTATTTTTATTTTCAATTAATCCTTTTATTATTATTCATCATGTCTTCTTTTATTTTCACCATTAATTCTGTGAAATTTATAATTATGATGAGTGAGTAGTTCCATGACTTGATTGGGGGATGATAGAAAGGAACCCTTGAGTTGAATTACTCAAGAGAGAAATTATAATTGGATTTATTGTTGAATCACCCTCTAATCATTAACTCTAGTCCTTCCCAAGGGAGAGGATTAGGACTTATGACTAGAAACAAATTTCCAACTTGCTTGACTTTCCTTTACCTAGTAAGGGTTAACTAAGCAGAGCGACTTCCAATTATTAATTAATCTTGAGAGTATTTCAACAAGAATAGGGCTCCCAACTAATCTACCCCCAGTCAAGGCTTTTATTTAAAATTAGATAAATTCTCTAGATTAATTCCCTGCTTATTAACTAAACCATTTTTGAAAACGCCCGATTGATAAAATAGCACATCTCCTTACAACTCGTTGGGAGACGACCTGGGATTCATACTCCCAGTATTTTAATTTTCAATATTGTGACAACCTCTTTTAAATTGATAAGCGGATTTTCGGCTAGTTAAGGACTGTACTTGCAACGTGTCCCTATTAATAAATTCTTAACTCGCCAATTTCCGCCACGCCAATTTTTGGCTCTGTTGCCGGGGAGTTTCAACAGTGTGCTAGTTTATTGATTGGCATTTATTTAATTTCAATTTTTCTTTTTAATTTTGTTACCACGAGCTGTACGTTTCTCTCATTAAATGACGCGTTCACTTCCTGATCCAAGCTTGCCAACATTTGACCCTGAGATTGAGAGAACTATTTCACATATAAGGCAAGCTCGGCGCCGGCGAGTCCTCTTTGAGGACGAACCTGAACCGTCATCTAAGGAAGAAACAAGCTCTCTTTCTACTGATCTAGTTGATTTACGTGCAGGCGACATGGCAGCGCCTAGGAGAGTCACTATCCAGGAGGAAGGAGCTCCTGATTTTACGCTCCAACCATTCCAGGCACACCACTGGTGGACGAAATTGTGATCACTTCAATGTAGTATTCTTTGTTGTTGTATGGAATCATTAATACCCCAAAGAGATCATGGTATGATAAATTGGGATCTTAATAATCCCTGGTAATGGCACCAACAGCTTAGTGTTGTTGTTGTACCAAAAGAGTTACAGGCACTGTTAGAGAAGCTCACAACTCCGTTCAACTTAACCAACAAGTGTACTGGGTCATCCAAGTAATACCTTACGTGAGTAAGGGTCGATCCCACAGAGATTGTTGGTATGAAGCAAGCTATGGTCACCTTGTAAATCTCAGTTAGGAAGATTAAATGGTTTATGATGTGTTCAAAAATTTATAATAAATAGAAAATAAAATAGGATAGAAATACTTATGTAAATTAATGGTGGGGATTTCAGATAGGCGTGTAGAAATGCTAGAATCCTCTCGAATCTCTACTTTCTTATTACATTCATCCAATCCTTCTTACTCCTTTCCATGGCAAGCTGTATGTAGGGCATCACCATCGTCAATGGCTACTTTTCATCCTCTCTGGAAAATGGTCCTATGCGTTGTCACTGCATGGCTAATCGTCTGGAGGCATCACCCTTGTCGATGGCTACATCCCATCCTCTCAGTGAAAATGGTCCTATGCTCTGTCACAGCACGGCTAATCATCTGTCAGTTCTCAATCAGGTTGGAATAGAATCCCTTGATTCTTTTGCGTCTGTCACTAACCCCCAGCCTTCAGGAGTTTGAAGCTCGTCACAGTCATTCAATACCAGAATCTTACTCGGAATACCACAGACAATGTTAGACTTTCCAGATTCCTGGAATCCTACTCGGAATACCACAGACAAGGTTAGACTTTCCGGATTCCCATGAATGCCGCCATCTATCTAGCTTATACCACGAAGATTCTGTTGGGGAATCTAAAAGATATGCACCCGGCCTAAGGTAGAACGGAAGTGGTTGTCAGTCACGCACGTTCATAGGTGAGAATGATGATGAGTGTCACAGATCATCACATTCATCAAGTTGAAGTGAAACGTATATCTTGGAATAAGAATAAAAGAGAATTGAATAGAAAATAATAGTAATTGTATTGAAACTTGAGGTACGGCAGAGCTCCACATCCTTAATCTATGGTATGTAGAAACTCCACCGTTGAAAATACATAAGTGAAAGGTTCAGGCATGGCCGAATGGCCAGCCCCCTAAAATGTGATCAATAGCCTCTTAATATGAAGAATAAAACAAAACTGAGACCAAAGATGAAACGTGGTCAAAAGACACTGAATACAATAGTAAAATGTTCTATTTATACTAAAACTAGCTACTAGGGTTTACATGAGTAAGTAATTGATGCATAAATCTACTTCCGGGGCCCACTTGGTTTATGCTTGGGCTGAGCTTGATCTATCCACGAGCTGAGGCTTTTATTGGAGTTGAACGCCGAGTTATAGCGTGTTTCTGGCGTTCAACTCCGGGTCGTGATGTGTTTCTGGCGTTTAACTCCAGACAGCAGCATGTACTTGGCGTTGAGCGCCACTTTATGTCATCAATTCCCGAATAAAGTATGAACTATTATATATTTCTGGAAAGCTCTGGATGTCTACTTTCCAACGCCGTTGAGAGTGCGCTATTTGAAGTTCTGTAGCTCCAGAAAATCCATTTTTAGTGCAGGGAGGTCAGATTTCAACAGTATCAGCAGTCCTTTTGTCAGCCTTTTTCAGAGTTTTGCTCAGGTCCCTCAATTTCAGCCAGAAATTACCTGAAATCACCGAAAAACACACAAACTCATAGTAAAGTCCAGAAATATGAATTTAGCATAAAAACTAATGAGAACATCCCTAAAAGTAGCTTGAACTTACTAAAAACTACCTAAAAACAATGCCAAAAAGTGTATAAATTATCCACTCATCACAACACCAAACTTAAATTATTGCTTGTCCCCAAGCAACTGAAAATAAAATAGGATAAAAAGAAGAGAATATACTATAAATTTCAGAATATCAATGAATATTAATTATAATTAGATGAGCGGGACTTGTAGCTTTTTGCTTCTGAACAGTTTTGGCATCTCATTTTTTTCTTTGAAGTTTAGAATGATTAGCTTCTATAGGAACTTAGAATTTCGGATAGTGTTATTGATTCTCCTAGTTAAGTATGTTGATTCTTGAATACAGCTACTTATGAGTCTTGGACGTGGCCCTAAGCACTTTGTTTTCCAGTATTACCACCAGATACATAAATGCCACAGACACATGACTGGGTGAACCTTTTCAGATTGTGACTCAGCTTTGCTAAAGTCCCCAGTTAGTGGTGTCCAGAGCTCTTAAGCACACTCTTTTGCTTTGCGCAAGCTTTCTTTTTCACTGCTTTTTCTTGCTTCAAGAATCAATTTCATGTTTTTTTTCAGATCATCAATAACATTTCTCTTTGTTCATCATTCTTTCAAGAGCCAACAATTTTAACATTCATAAACAACAAGATCAAAAAATATGCACTGTTTAAGCATTCATTCAGAAGACAAAAAGTATTGTCACCACATCAATATAATTAAATTAATTTCAAGGATAAATTCAAATTTCATGTACTTCTTGTTCTTTTGAATTAAAACATTTTTTCATTTAAGAGAGGTGAAAGATTAATGGAATTATTCATAACTTTAAGATATAGTTACTAAACACTAATGATCATGAAGTAGAAACACAAAATATAGATAAACATGAAGCATAAAAATCGAAAAACAGAGAAATAAGAACAAGGAATGAGTCCACCTTAGTGAGGGTGGCGCCTTCTTGAAGAACCAATAGTGCTCTTTGAGCTCCTTTATGTCTCTTCCTTGCTTCTGTTGGATGATCCTTAGTAATTTTGGTGCTCCTATCCTTAGTTGCTCCCAATAATTGTGTGGAGGGCAATTTATCCCCTGAGGTATCTTAGGGATCTCTTGATTTGCAGTCAAATGTTCTACCACTGAGCTATAAACCCTTTAGATGAGTCTTTCCATCTCCCATGACTCAGAGGTGAAAGTTTTTGTCTTCCCTTTTCTCTCTCTCTTTTTTTTTTTGAGGTTTCTCTGGCCTTAGGTGCCATCAATGGTTATGGAAAAACAAAAAGCTATGCTTTTACCACACCAAACTTAAAATTTTGCTCGCCCTCGAGCAAGAGAAGACAGAAGAGAAGAAGAAGAACAAGAAGAAAATATGGATGAGAGTGAGGGATGGTGTTTCGGCCAAGGCGTAGAAGAGGGGGTTTGTGTTGTGTGAAAATGAAGTAGAATGGAAGGGTATATAGAGGGAAAGGGGAGAGGGTAGGTTCGGCCATGTAGGGTGGGTTTGGGTGGGGAAGTGTTTTTGAATTTTGAAGGTAGGTGGGGTGTATGGGGAAGAGTGGATGGATGTGAGTGGTGAAGGGGGTAATTGGGAAGAGAGATTGAAGTGATTGGTGAAGGATTTTAGGGAAGAGTGTTTATTGGGAGGAGAGATTCAGAGATTGAAGTTGTTGGGAAGAGGGGAGAATATGTTAGGTAGGGATCCTGTGGGGTCCACAGATCCTGAGATGTCAAGGATTTGCATCCCTGCACCAATTAGGCATGTTGAATGTCTTTGCACACCATTCTGGTGTTTAAACGCCAAGATGATGCACACTCTAGGCGTTCAACGCCCATGTGAAGCATGTTTCTGGCGTTGAATGCCAGTTCCATGCTTGTTACTGGCGTTCAGCGCCAGCTTTCCTCAAGGCACATTCCTGGCGTTCAAACGCCAGAATGTTGCTTGTTTCTGGCATTCAGCGCCAGATTCATGCTCTGTTCTGGCATTGAACGCCAGCCAGATACTTCTTACTGGCGTTGAACGCCAGTTCGTCCTCCCTCCAGGGTGTGATTTTTCTTCTACTGTTTTTTGATTCTGTTTTAAATTTTTATATTTTTTTCGTGACTCCACATGATCATGTACCTAATAAAACACAAAATAACAATAAAATAAAATAAAAATTAGATAAATAAAAATTGGGCTGCCTCCCAACAAGCGCTCTTTTAATGTCAATAGCTTGACAGTGGGCTCTCATGGAGCCTCATAGGTGATCAAGTCAATGTTGTATAGTCCCAACACCAAACTTAGAGTTTGGATATGGGGTCTTAACACCAAACTTAGAGTTTGGTTGTGGCCTCCCAACACCAAACTTAGAGTTTGACTGTGGGGGCTCTTCTTGACTCTGAACTGAGAGAAGCTCTTTGTGCTCACTCTCTTTTGTTATAGTGGGATGGCCATGTGCCTTAAACACAAGGTAGTCCCCATTCAATTGAAGGACTAATTCACCTCTGTTGACATCTATCACAGCTCCTGCTGTAGCTAGGAAAGGTCTTCCAAGGATGATGCATTCATCCTCTTCCTTCCCAGTGTCTAACATTATGAAATCAGCAGGGATGTAAAGGCCTTCAACCTTTACTAACACATCCTCTACTACTCCATAAGCTTGTCTTAATGACTTGTCTACCAATTGTAATGAGAACAAGGCAGGCTGTACCTCAATGATCCCCAGCTTCTCCATTACAGA
>NC_029779.3:19903103-19937644 GCF_000817695.3 Arachis duranensis
GAAATTTGCTGAATCCAGGTATCTAGTTCATTAATGAGCAAGGGAGGTTCACTTTCCCCAGTCTCATTACCAAATAACTTGGCATTCAGCTTCATGATAGCTCTTAAATATTGAGCAACTTGCTCTCCAGTCACATCTTCATCCTCTTCAGAGGAAGAATAGTCTTCAGAGCTCATGAATGGCAGAAGGAGATTTAAAAGAATCTCTATAGTCTATATGTGAGCCTCAGATTCCTTTGGATCCTTAATAGGAAACTCCTTCTTGCTTGAGAGACGTCCCAGGAGGTCTTCCTCACTAGGATTTTCGTCCTTCTCCTCCCTTGTGCATTCGGCCATATTGATCACATCAATGGCCTTGCACTCTCCTTTTGGATTCTCTTCTGTATTGCTTGGGAGAATACTGAGAGGAGTTTCTATGACTTTCTTACTCAGCTGGCCCACTTGTGCCTCCAGATTTCTGATGGAGGATCTTATTTCACTCATGAAACTGAAAGTGGCTTTTGACAGATCAGAGACTAGATTGGCTAAATTAGAAGTGTTTTGTTCAGAATTCTCTGTCTGATGCTGAGAAGATGATGGAAAAGTCTTGCTATTGCTCAGCCTATTGCGTCCACCATTGTTAAGGCCTTGTTGAGGCTTTTGTTGATCCTTCCATGAGAAATTCGGATGATTTCTCCATGATGAATTATAGGTGTTTCCATAAGGTTCACCCATATAATTAACCTCTGCCATTGCAGGGTTCTCAGGATCATAAGCTTCTTCAGAAGCTGCCTCTTTAGTACTGTTGGATGCATTTTGCCATCCATTCAGACTTTGAGAGATCATGTTGACTTGCTGAGTCAACACTTTGTTCTGAGTCAATATGGCATTCAAAGCATCAATCTCAAGAACTCCCTTCCTTTGAGGCGTCCCATTATTAATGGAATTCCTCTCAGAAGTGTATATGAATTGGTTATTTGCAACCATGTCAATAAGCTCTTGAGCTTCTGCAGGTGTTTTCTTTAGGTGAATGGATCCACCTGCAGAATGGTCTAATGACATTTTCGAAAATTCAGATAGACCATAATAGAATATATCTAATATGGTCCATTCTGAAAACATGTCAGAAGGACACTTTTTGGTCATCTGCTTGCATCTTTCCCAAGCTTCATAGAGGGATTCACCATCTTTTTGTTTGAAGGTCTGAACATCCACTCTAAGCTTGCTCAGCTTTTGAGGAGGAAAGAATTTATCCAAGAAGGCCGTGACCAGCTTCTCCCAGGAGTCCAGGCTGTCTTTAGGTTGTGAATCCAACCATATTCTAGCTCTGTCTCTTACAGCAAAAGGGAAAAGCATGAGTCTGTAGACTTCAGGATCTACTCCATTCGTCTTAACAGTCTCATAGATCTGTAAGAACTCAGTTAAAAACTGATAAGGATCTTCAGATGGAAGTCCATAGAACTTGCAGTTTTGTTGCATTAAAGCAACTAGTTGAGGCTTAAGCTCAAAATTATTGGCTCCAATGGCAGGAATGGAGATGCTTCTTCCATCAAATTTGGACGTGGGCTTGGTAAAGTCACCAAGCATCCTCCTTGCATTATCATTATTGGGTTCGGCTGCCATCTCCTTCTCTTGTTCGAAAATTTCTGAAAGGTTACATCTCCTTCTCTTGTTCTAATATTTCTGAAAGGTTACCTTTAGATTGTTGTAATTTAGCTTCTCTTAGTTTTCTCTTCAGAGTCCTTTCAGGTTCAGGATCAATTTCAACAAGAGTGCCTTTTTCCTTTTTCCTGCTCATATGAAAGAGAAGAAAACAAGAAAAGAAGAGGAATCCTCTATGTCACAGTATAGAGATTCCTTTATGTTAGTAGAAGAAGAAAGGGGAGAAGAGTGAAGAAGAATAGGTTTGGATTTTTAGATGAAGAGAGGTGAAGAGAAGTGTTAGTAAATAAATAATTAAATAGAATAAGAAAAGAGAGGGGGAATTTCGAAAATAATTTTGAAAAAGAGGTTAGTATTTTTGAAAATTAAATATAAGATAAGATTAAAATTAAAATTTAAAACAACAAGAATTTTTTTGAAAAAGAGATGAGATATTTTCGAAAATTAGAGAGGGAAAAGTAGTTAGGTGATTTTGAAAAAGAGAAGAAACAAACACAAAGTCAAAGAGTTAGTTGAAAAAGATATTAAAATCAAATTTGAAAAGATAAGAAGATAAGAAGTTAGATAAGATATTTTGAAAAAAAAAAATTTTTGAAAAAGATATGATAAGATATGTTTGAAAAAGATTTAATTTTTAAATTTAAAATTACTTACTTCACTAACAAGAAACTACAAGATAAGATTCTAGAACTTAAAGATTGAACCTTTCTTAACAAGAAAGTAACAAACTTTAAATTTTTGAATCAATCACATTAATTGTTAGTAAATTTTCGAAAATATGATATAAAGATAAGAAAAAGATTTTGAAAATATTTTGAAAAAGATTTTTGAAATTTTCGAAAAATCATGATGAACATCAAGAACATAATTTTGAAAAATTTTTGATGCAAAGAAAACATGGAAGACACCAAACTTAGAAATCTCTAATGCATGGACTCTAACAAACGAAAAATGCATATGAAAAACAACAAACAACACAAAACAAGAAAACATCAAGATCAAACAAGAAGACTTACCAAGAACAACTTGAAGATAATCAAGAACACTATGAATGCATGAAATTTTCGAAAAAATGCAAAAAATTTTTGAAGCATGCAATTGACACCAAACTTAAAAATTGACTCAAGACTCAAACAAGAAACACAAAATATTTTTGTTTTTTTATGATTTTATGATTTTTTTTGTATTTTTATTAATTTTTTTTTCGAAAATGTTCTTTTAGAAAAACGAAAATAAAAGAAAAATTTTGAAAAAATTTTTGAAAACTTTTTGAAAAGAAAATTACCTAATCTGAGCAACAAGATGAATCGTTAGTTGTCCAAACTCGAACAATCCCCGCAACGGCGCCAAAAACTTGGTGGACGAAATTGTGATCACTTCAATGTAGTATTCTTTGTTGTTGTATGGAATCATTAATACCCCAAAGAGATCATGGTATGATAAATTGGGATCTTAATAATCCCTAGTAATGGCACCAACAGCTTAGTGTTGTTGTTGTACCAAAAGAGTTACAGGCACTGTTAGAGAAGCTCACAACTCCGTTCAACTTAACCAGCAAGTGTACTGGGTCATCCAAGTAATACCTTACGTGAGTAAGGGTCGATCCCACAGAGATTGTTGGTATGAAGCAAGCTATGGTCACCTTGTAAATCTCAGTTAGGCAGGTTAAATGGTTTATGATGGGTTCGAAAATTTATAATAAATAGAAAATAAAATAGGATAGAAATACTTATGTAAATTAATGGTGGGGATTTTAGATAGGCGTGTGGAAATGCTAGAATCCTCTCGAATCTCTACTTTCTTATTACATTCATCCAATCCTTTTTACTCCTTTCCATGGCAAGCTGTATGTAGGACATCACCATCGTCAATGGCTACTTTTCATCCTCTCTGGAAAATGGTCCTATGCGCTGTCACTGCATGGCTAATCATCTGGAGGCATCACCCTTGTCGATGGCTACATCCCATCCTCTCAGTGAAAATGGTCATATGCTCTGTCACAGCACGGCTAATCATCTGTCGGTTCTCAATCAGGTTGGAATAGAATCCCTTGATTCTTTTGCGTCTGTCACTAACGCCCAGCCTTTAGGAGTTTGAAGCTCGTCACAGTCATTCAATACCGGAATCTTACTCGGAATACCACAGACAAGGTTATACTTTCCAGATTCCCGGAATCCTACTCGGAATACCACAGACAAGGTTAGACTTTCCGGATTCCCATGAATGCCGCCATCTATCTCGCTTATACCACGAAGATTCTGTTGGGGAATCTAAGAGATATGCGCCCGGCCTAAGGTAGAACGGAAGTGGTTGTCAGTCACGTGCGTTCATAGGTGAGAATGATGATGAGTGTCACGGATCATCACATTCATCAAGTTGAAGTGCAAGTACAGCAGAGCTCCACACCCTTAATCTATGGTGTGTAGAAACTCCACCGTTGAAAATAGATAAGTGAAAGGTTCAGGCATGGCTGAATGGCCAGCCCCCTAAAACGTGATCAATAGCCTCTTAAGATGAAGAATAAAACAAAACTGAGACCAAAGATGAAACGTGGTCAAAAGACACTGAATACAATAGTAAAATGTTCTATTTATACTAAAACTAGCTACTAGGGTTTACATGAGTAAGTAATTGATGCATAAATCCACTTTTGGGGGCACTTGGTGTATGCTTGGGCTGAGCTTGATCTATCCACGAGCTGAGGCTTTTATTGGAGTTGAACGCCGAGTTATAGCGTGTTTCTGGCGTTCAACTCCGGGTCGTAACGTGTTTCTGGCGTTTAACTCCAGACAGCAGCATGTACTTGGCGTTGAGCGCCACGTTACGTTGTCAATTCCCGAATAAAGTATGGACTATTATATATTGCTGGAAAGCTCTGGATGTCTACTTTCCAACGCCATTGAGAGCGCGTCATTTGGAGTTCTGTAGCTCCACAAAATTCATTTTGAGTGCAGGGAGGTCAGATTCCAACAACATCAGCAGTCCTTTTGTCAGCCTTTTTCAGAGTTTTGCTCAGGTCCCTCAATTTCAGCCAGAAATTACCTGAAATCACCGAAAAACACAAAAACTCATAGTAAATTCCAGAAATGTGAATTTAACATAAAAACTAATGAAAACATCCCTAAAAGTAGCTTGAACTTACTAAAAACTACCTAAAAACAATGCCAAAAAGCGTATAAATTATCCGCTCATCAACCACCCAGCAGTAGCTGCAGATTTTGAAATAAAGTCTTCACTACTCAAATTGATGCCTAAGTTTCATGGCTTACCTGCTCAAGAGCCTGTCAAACACCTGAGGGATTTTCAGTCTGCTTTTTCTACTATCAAGCGTAATGGCACTGATGAGATCTCCATTCTGTTAAAAGCCTTCCCCTTCTCTCTTGAGGGAAGGCAAGAGAGTGGTACTACACTCAACCCGGAACAACTGTATCCAACTGGGATACACTTAGAAGAGAATTTTCGGAGAAATTCTTTCCAGCTGAGGTTGCCGATAAACTGAGGAAAGACATGTCCATGATCGTTCAGGATGAATTTGAAACTCTTTATGAATACTTGGAACACTTCAATAATCTTCTAGAAGCATGTCCGCACCATATGATTGACAAGATAGTATTGCTCGGTTACTTTACACAGGGCTTGAAATCTCAAGATAGAACCACATTGGAAGGTGCTAGCAATGGGTCTATGAAAAAGTACAAGACTACAGAAGAAGCATGGCAATTGATCAGCGACTTAGCCGAATCTACCAGAAATCACAGACAGAAACAAGGCCGGTCAAGACCTGTTGCAGAGGTATCCATTAGTAAAGAGACTGCTGCTATAGCTCAGAGCTTATGTGAAATGACTAACTTGCTGAAGCAAATGCTGCTAAATAAACAACAGCCACAGCAAGTTCAGCCATCTACACCACAGCACAACCAGCAGTTGGTTCCACAAAGAGTATGAAGAATTTGTGCAGATTACAGTCACTATACCGATGAGTGTCCGCAACTCCAACCGGAAGACAACACTGTAGTAGCCACTCATAACTTTCATGACCGCCCCAATCAAGGGTACAATCAAGGTGGCGGCTATAACTAGGGATGGCAGGATAACTCTAACCAAGGCTGGAGAGACAATTCTAACCAGGGTTGGAGGGACAATCATAACAGAGGAGGCAGAGATAACAATAAAAATCAGAGGTGGAATAACAATAACAACTTCAGACAGCAGAATCAGAATCAGGCCTACAGAGTACCTCATCTAAGATAGTCTCAAAATTCTCAGCAAACCTCTCAGATCACTTATCCCTCTTCATCCCCTAATGATGAGTTACTACAAGCCATCGATCGGAGACAACAGGCTATGGAAAATAACTTTAATGCTACTCTGAATAGTTTGACTTCTACTTTGCAAGCCCTTGTCTCATAGGTTGGATTATTGACCAACTCCAACAATCAGTCCTCAAGCTCTGGTGGACTTCCCTCTCAACCATTACCCAACCCAAAGGGTGGTATTAATGCCATCACCCTAAGGTCCAGAACCACATTGTAAGAGAGGAATCAGGAAGAGCCAAATCCACCTGAACATGCCTCAGCTGAAGAGGTAGTGGAAATAGAAAATGTTGAAGAAGGGAAGAGCATGCAAGACATGGCTGAAGGAGAAGACGACAAATCACAGAAAAAATCACCAAAGGGCGCAGACACTATAGAGGACGCCGTTCCTATTCCATTTCCACAACTTGCAAGGAAGCCCAGGAAGCAGTTGGAACCTAATCCCAAAATGGTAGAAATATTCAAAAAGGTTGAGGTAACTGTTCCCCTTTTTGATGTCATTCAACAGGTACTTAAATATGCAAAGTTTTTAAAAGATTTGTGCATACATAAAGATAAAATTAATGAATTAGAAACTATTCCTTTAGGTAGTTCTATATCTGCTTTAATGGGAAATATACCTGAAAAATGTAGTGACCCAGACCCATGCATGATTAACTGTACAATTGGAGGCATCATATTTTCTGACTGCATGTGTGATTTAGGAGCATGTGTTAGTATAATGCCTTTATCTGTATATGATGTTTTGAGGCTCCCTCCCTTAAAACGGTCAGTAGCTCGTTTTGTGTTAGCAGATAAAAGTATTATTACAGTGGCTGGAGTTGCTGAAGATGTATTACTGGGTATCAAAAGTCTCACTTTCCCCATTGATTTTTACATCCTGGAGATACCCCAAAATGACTCAGAGAAGCCATCATCAATCCTACTCGGAAGACCTTTCTTGAAGACCTCGAAGTTCAAATTAGATGCTTTTGCAGGCACATACTCTTTTGAAATAGACGGCCGAGTAATAAGCTTCAATCTGAATGGAGTTATGAAGCACCCTTCAGAAGACCATTCTATCTTCCAGTGCGACATCATAGATGAAACCGTAGCTGAAGTTCACCAGGAAGAGGTTGAAGATAAGTACATTGGACAAGATCCAAGTGTGGGGAATTCCGAGGACAATGCAGGTACTCTACCACTGCCACCAGTTCCAGGTAATCCAGAGCCAGACCATGAACAGAAGTTAGAATTGAAACCCCTCCCTCCACATCTCAAATATGCTTACCTTGAGGACTAGCAGAAGTTTCCAGTTATCATTGCACGGGACCTCACTTCTCAGCAGGTTATCTTGAAGAAGGGCAGAAGTTTCCAGTTATTATTGCACAGGACCTCACTCCTGAACAGGAAGAGCAGTTACTTAGTGTGCTGAGGAAGCACAAGAAAGCAATTGGGTGGAGTTTAGCAGACATAGTAGGCATCAACCCTCAAGTTTGTGAGCACAGGATATTTTTAGAAGAAGGAGCAAGACCTGTTCGTCAACCCCAAAGAAGACTGAACCCCACTATTTTAGAGGTTGTCAAGAAGGAAGTGACCAGACTATTAGAGGCATGTATTATCTACCCCATCTCAGACAGTGAATGGGTGAGCCCAGTACAAGTGGTGCCCAAGAAGTCTGGAGTCACTACAGTGAAGAATGAGCATGGAGAGCTCATAGCAACCAGAGTACAGAATGCCTGGAGGGTCTGCATTGATTACCAGCGTCTCAACTAAGCTACTCGTAAGGATCACTACCCTCTTCCATTCATTGATCAATTGCTGGATCGCCTGTCAGGTAAATCACATTATTGCTTTTTAGATGGTTACACAGGCTATTTCCAGATTCATATAGCTACTGAGGATAAGGAAAAGACTACCTTTACCTGTCCTTTTGGGACTTATGCTTACAAGAGAATGCCATTTGGCCTGTGCAATGCACCAGCTACTTTCCAAAGGTGCATGATGAGTCTTTTCTTTGATCTTATTGAGGACTGTAAGGAGGTTTTTATGGATGATTTTAGTGTTTATGGTGATTCTTTTAACCTTTGCTTGGATAGTTTATCTAGAGTATTAGATAGATGTGTCAATACAAACCTTGTATTGAATTTTGAAAAATGTCATTTTATGGTAAGACAAGGAATTGTACTGGGACATGTTGTGTCTAATACTGGTATTTCTGTAGATCCAGCAAAGGTAGATGTTATTTCTAGTTTGCCTTACCCTTCCTCTGTGAGGGAAGTCCGTTCGTTCCTTGGACATGCAGGTTTTTACCAAAGATTCATTAAGGACTTTAGTAAGGTAGCACTTTCCCTATCCAGACTACTGCAGAAGGATATTAAATTCGAATTCAGTGAGGATTGCAAACAAGCATTTGATAAGCTGAAAACCGCCCTGACTCAAGCTCCAATTGTGAGAGGACTGGACTAGAGCCAGCCATTCGAAATCATATGTGATGCTTCCAACCATACAGTAGGAGCAGCGCTGGCTCAACGTGAAGGTAAGGACCCTTTTGTTATTGCTTATGCGTCTAAAACTTTAGACGCCGCTCAGTCCAATTACACTACTACTGAGAAAGAGCTTCTTGCTATTGTTTTTGCTCTGGATAAATTCCGAGCCTATTTACTTGGTACTAAGGTAGTAGTGTATTTAGACCACGCAGCTCTAAAGTATTTATTAGCTAAAAAAGAATCCAAACCAAGGCTTATACATTGGATACTGCTACTACAAGAATTTGATTTAGAAATCAAGGATAGGAGTGGTAACCAGAATCTAGTGGCAGACCACTTGAGTCGCCTTGAACACATTAAGGATGACTGCACTCCTATAGCTGATGATTTTCCATTTGATAACCTACAAGCAGTATTTGAGGTAATCCCTTGGTATGCACCTGTAACTAATTATCTAGTTAGCCGCACTTTTCCTCCACACTTTACTAAGCACCAAAGAGACAAGCTGAAAAGCGAGTCTAAATATTATATATGGGATGACCCATATTTATGGAGATGTGGCGCTGACCAGGTAATTAGAAGGTGTGTGCCTCAATCAGAATTCCAGTCCATTTTAGAGGCCTGTCACTCATCTGAGGGTGGAGGACATTTTGGCCCTCAAAGAACAGCTAGAAAAATCTTAGACTGTGGATTCTGGTGGCCCACCCTTTTTAAAGACGCTGTTGAATTTTGTAAATCCTGTCCCCCATGCCAAAGGTTTGGTAATATATCCTAGAGGGATGAAATGCCTCAACAAACTATGCTTTTTTGTGAAATTTTTGATGTTTGGGGCATTGACTTCATGGGTCCATTTCCAAATTCTAATGGCCACCTCTATATATTGTTAGCTGTAGACTATGTTTCTAAATGGGTGGAACCGATTCCTACTCGTACTGATGATGCTAACACTGTTGTTTTCTTTGTTAGAAACCACATTATTTGTCGCTTTGGATCACCACGAGCAATCGTGAGCGATCAAGGCACCCATTTTTGTAACAGGAGACTAACAAGATTACTGAAGAAGCATGGGATCATTCATAAAATAGCAACAGCCTACCATCCTCAGACTAATGGACAAGCTGAGGTGCCTAACAGAGAGATAAAGTGCATTTTACAGAAGATAGTCAAACCTCGTAGAAGAGACTGGAGCACCAGACTACAAGATGCACTCTGGGCATATAGAACAGCATACAAGACACCTATTGGGATGAGTCCTTTTCGCTTAGTCTATGAAAAGGCTTGTCATCTTCCAGTTGAGGTGGAGCACAAAGCTTTTTGGGCAGTAAAGGAATGCAACATGGGATTTGAGAAAGCTGGAGTTGAAAGGAAGTTGCAACTGCAAGAATTAGAGAGCCTTCGCCTAGAAGCTTATGAGAACTCAAGACTGTACAAAGAGAAAATGAAGGCTATACATGATCAACACATCAAGAGAAAGGAGTTCCAACCTGGGGATTTGGTCCTTCTTTACAACTCTAGACTGAGGCTCGTGCCAGGCAAACTGCGATCAAGGTGGGAAGGTCCATATAGAGTCGAGAGGGTTGAGCCGTACGGAGTTTTCCATCTAAGTCACCCTTCAAGCTCTGAACTCATCAAGGTTAATGGACATCATTTGAAGCTCTACCATGGTGAAAAGGCAACGAAAAACAAGGAGTTAGATATCTTCCTCCTGGAGGATCCACTCGCAACTGAAAACTGTGCTACTGAAGCGTCCAACTTGGGGACATTAAAGCAAAGTGCTAGGTAGGAGACAACCCACCACGGTATGATCGTTCCTCTTCTTCTCCTTCTCTTCCCTCATCTATAACTCTTCTCCATACTACTGCCTTTATCTTGCACCTCATTTGCATACTGCATTTGCATAAAAAAAAATCGCGACGCGACCGCATCATTGGCGCGTCCACGTCGCAAGTGGATCCGAGAGTATAAGAAAGTGAACAGAGAGTCACGCAGGAGCATGGCTGGAAGCGTGCCTTTGGCATGAATCATCACACGCGACTGCGTCACTAACGTGTCCGCGTCAAGTGCAAACATTGGCCTCCCCCGCGTCCGCATCACTCACGCGGCCGCGTGCCCTGGAATTCGACGTAAAAAGGGTGTACGACCGAAAGTTGTGCTAGAGTGGTGCTGGATTAGTGCTGAACGCACAAATTCTTCCCATGCGGATGCATGGCTCACGCGTCCACGTCATATCCTTCTAATAGCCACTCACACGATCGCATGACCCACGCGATCGCATCACCCAAAATTTGGCAAAAATAAAAATTCGAATAGAGAGTTGTGCGAGCGCGAGGCTGCCCTCGCGCCAGTAGCATAACACGTGTCACACGACCACGTGACCGACGCGTCCGCGTCGATTCACTTAATGCGCATTCGCGTGAATGCGTCTCTCACGCGTCCGCGTCGCTTGCGCCGCACAACTTATCCTAATTTGCTACACATCTTATCTTTCTCTTCCCCAAATCCTACTTTTTCTTTTCCCTCCTTCTTTCTTTCTTCCCCTTTCTTCCTTCTTCCCTCCTTCTCACTTTCTACTTTTTCTCTCTCTCACCACCATTATCAAAGTTTTTCTTTTCTTCTTCCCTCCTTACTTTTTTATTCTTCTTCTTTATTTATGTTTTCTTCTTCCTTTCTCTTTCTTTTTACTTTCATTGCATATGTTTTCTTTTTCTTTCTTTTTTATTGGTGTGGAAATTTATTTGGTCATTGTGGATTGTTGCAAAATTGTTTGGAAATTATATTTTTAAAGGGTTGCTTGCATGTTCAATTTATTATTTTCATTGGATTATTTACCATGCATGCTATGTGTTTGTGAAAAAGCCCATATGGCATCATGCACTTTTCTACATTATTCTATTCTACTATTCAATGCCTGCTTTTCACAATTCCCTTTACTATTGTATTAATTGAATTTAATTGTCAATACAAATGTGATAGTTTGTTACGAAGTGATGCTTGATCTATGCTACTCATGCCCTTGCTGGCATGCCAATAAACATCTTGCATCTACTTACCCTACCGTGCACTTGTTCTATTCCCTTTGATGAACTTTTCACATGTTGTCATGACCCTGTGTTCACTTCATTCATCTTTACCGTACACTGATTATCACTCATTCAATCCCCTTTCTTGCTCTATCTCTTTAGACTTAATTTACTTTCTCTTCCCTTTTTCAGAATGGCCACCAAGAAAGGCAAAGAGAAAGCTACCCCTAAACCCACAGCAAGGAAAGGAATGAAGAGAGCATTAGTGGCAAAGCCTTCTTCAACTGCAGTCAAGCCCTCAACAAAAGAATTAAAAGGATGATCAAGGTTGATAAAAAGGAGAGAGCCTTCCCAACAAAGGACACTGCACGATTTCCAAATCGCTACTGTGAGCAGATGTTTCCTATTCTGGCAGCTCATAATTACAACAATGAACACCTTCTTATCCTTCCACCTCGTATTGCCGAATTTGTTGAGCCACAAATTGCACTAAGACATTGGGGATTCCTATAGAGACAACCACGACAGGTTAATCTTTCTTGGGTTGTTGAGTTCTACTCCAACTTCCACCTGCTGACTCTGCAGTCCGTTTATTTATGCCAGAAGCAAGTCTCCATTACAGAAGAGGCCATTCAGCAAGCCTTAGAACTCCCCCTACTCTAGAAGGATTGGACGCTTTTCAAAAAGCCGCCATCAAACGCCAAGCGTACACCTTTGATTGGGACGCTGTTCTCAGAGTTATTGCTCAACCTAGCAGCAAATGGATCTTGGGATACCATCGTTCCCGTCCTAAGGAAATCTCGGCTTCCGCCCTTACCTTAGAGGCTCACGTATGGGCACAGATTATGTCCCATTACGTCTTCCCGAGCACTCATAAGTCCTCCTTCACGGCAAACATGGCCGTTCTACTATGGTGCATCCTTACATACCAGCCTCTAAATTTACCGAGACATATCCGGAATGCTATGGAACACGTGCAGATCGCGGGCAACCTACCTTTCCCCGCCTTGGTCTCTGATCTTATCTCAGCAGCCAGAGTCTCCTACAGAGCTGGAGACACCAAAGCCATACTTCCTTGGAATGATCAGTACGTCCCCAACGGGAGATATCTCAGGCAACCACTTGCCACTACCAGCCAGTCCGCAGAGGATGTTGCAGTTCCTCCACCATCTACTAGTCAGCTGCTGCATCAAATACTGACGCAGTTGGACCAACAAGAAAAGAAAGCAAAGCTCCGAGAGTGCCGCAACCACTGCCGTTTCAAATACCTCAAGGAGCTATTCACAGGCAATCACAGACCTGACGACGACCCAGGCACTCCGGACTCCACTTCCTTCACCAGCACAGGGAGCCATGACGGTTCCGACTGTGGAGACACTGCCACCAACCCACCATTGTTCCTGACAGACGGCACCGAGAATGGTGCAAATCCTTAAGTGTGGGAAGGTCTGTCAGTACCTGACGTTCGGAGTAATTTTTCTTCCCTAAACACCAATAAATTAGGATATTTAGTTAGTTTTTCTTTTGTAGAATAGGATAAATTGCATAGTAATAGATTAGTTGCATGCATGTTCTACTTGATTGAAAAGACAATAAGTTTCTTCTAAGACTCTAATTTTTTTGGAACAAAAATTTCACTAATTTTAATTAAATTTTTTTTGTTAAATTTGCTTGAAGCTGTATTTGGAACATGATTTTTTGAGCTAAAGAACTCACAACTTGTGAGATTTGAGCCTTTATGCTTGGTTACATTATTTAACCATAATTATTTTATTCTTGTGTGTTTACTTCTCTATGATTGTAATCTATATTTTGTTTCATCATATATGTCCAATGTTTGGTATATTTATATGCTGCATATGATTGAGGCCATTAATTGTTTAGCTCACTTATCCAAATTAAGCTACCCTTTCAATTACCTTTGTTAGCCACTTTGAGCCTTTAAATCCCATTTGTTCTGTAATTTACCACATTACTAGCCTTAAGCAGAAAAACAATTATATATCCCAATTTGAATATTTCGTTAGCTTAAGATAATGGGGACAAAGGATAATAAGGGAGTGTATCATGATAATATAATGGGAATTTGGACACCTACTCATGTGAAACTATAAGAATAAAAAAATCTATGTGCATTGATTAGCTATGTTTACTTTTTATGTTATGTTAAAAAAAAATTATTCAATAAATAAATAAGGGGACAAAAATTACCCCAATGCTGAGTTAAGAATCCAAAGATCAATGCATGTATGATAAAATTAAAATAAAAAGTTGATACATGAGTATGGAATGTGAAAGAGAATTTTGGGCAGCTAGGTACGAACTCCAAGGTTATATAAAATATATATAGGATACGTTAAAGCTTGAGTTAATTAAAGATTCAATTTATAAGCTCACTTAACCATATATGTATCCTTACCTTTACCTTGGCCCCATTACAACCTTGAAAAGACCTCATGATGCTGCATTGGTATATTAAATATTGTTGATTGGTTAGGAGAAGAACGAAATTTAGGGACCATGATTAGAGAAGGATAGAGTGATTACCCTATACACTGGAGAGATTAGAGTATACATACATCATCAGTGAGGGCTCAATGCTTAAAACTCTACGTTCCCCACTTTCATGAGCTACCTTCTTACATTTTTACCTGTTCTTACTAAATGAGAATTGAATTAGTGGAACTTGATTTGTAATTGTTTGAAGAGCTTATTTATTCTTGATCAAGTGGACAAGAATCATATAGTTGCATCCACATATATAGGTTGCATTGCATTGCATGAGTTTTTACATGTTCTTACTCATTTATTCTATCTCCTTCAACTAAGCATGAGGACATGCTAATGTTTAAGTGTGGGGAGGTTGATAAACCACTATTTTATGGTTTATAATGTGTTTAATTGTGTGGTTTTATCATGATCTTTACCCACTTATTCATATAATTAGCATGCATTTATATTTCCTTCCTAAAATTATTACATGATTGAAAACTTACTTCCTAGAGACTTTTAATTAGGTATTTTAATTCTCTTTTATCCCATTCGATGCCGTGATCTGTGTGTTAAGTGTTTCAGGCTTTATAGGGCATGAATGAATTGGAGATTGGAAAGGAAGTTTGCAAAAATGGAAGGAATACAAGAAATTAAGGAGATGACCAGCGAGAAGTGACGCGGCCGCATAGCTCACGCGACCGTGCGAAAGAGAGGAAATCGCAGTGACGCGCCCGCATGGCTCACGCGACCGCGCGGATTGGAAAAGCATAAGCAACGCGGAGGCATGGACGACACGCCCGCATGGAAAAGCAAAACGCCGAATGACGCGTCCGCGTGAATGACGCGGCCGCATGACGTGTGCGATCTACAGAATTTCAGAAGTTGCTGGCAGAGTTTCTGGGCCGGATTTCAACCCAATTTTTGGCTCGAAATCACAGATTAGAGCCAGGGAACATGCAGAAACGAGAGACACAATTCATTCTGCATGATTTTTAGTTTTAGATATGGATTTACTCCTCCCCTAGGTTTTTCACTCACTTGAGCATTCATAATTAGGATTGGAAGATTTTGGTTTTAACTTTTGAGAAGAGTCTACCTCCGGTACTAGTCATCTTATTTTGTTATTTACTTTTTATATTTATTCTTCCATATTCTTAAAACCTCTAGAGTTGACATTGGATTATTTCTACAAGTTATTAATATAGACTATTTTTATTTCAATTAATCCTTTTATTATTATTCATCATGTCTTCTTTTATTTTCACCATTAATTCTGTGAAATTTATAATTATGATGAGTGAGTAGTTCCATGACTTGATTGGGGGATGATTGAAAGGAACCTTGAGTTGAATTACTCAAGAGAGAAATTATAATTGGATTTATTGTTGAATCACCCTCTAATCATTAACTCTAGTCCTTCCTAAGGGAGAGGATTAGGACTTATGACTAGAAACAGATTTCCAACTTGCTTGATTTTCCTTTACCTAGTAAGGGTTAACTAAGCAGAGCGACTTCCAATTATTAATTAATCTTGAGAGTATTTCAACAAGAATAGGGCTCCCAACTAATCTACCCCAGTCAAGGCTTTTATTTAAAATTAGTTGAATTCTCTAGATTAATTCCCTGCTTATCAACTAAACCATTTTTGAAAACGCCCGATTAATAAAATAGCACATCTCCTTGCAACTCGTTGGGAGACGACCTGGGATTCATACTCCCAGTATTTTAATTTTCAATATTGTGACAACCCCTTTTAAATTGATAAGTGGATTTTCGGCTGGTTAAGGCTGTACTTGCAACGTGTCCCTATTAATAAATTATTAACTCGCCAATTTCTGCCACGTCAACCACCCACACATCAAACAACTCAATCTCGAGAATCTTCTGATGTGGCATCTCACGGTTGGTAGTGAGATTCTTAGCTCTTTCACATCTGTCACAGTTCTTCACAAATGTTCTTGTGTCTCGGAAGAAATTCGGCCAATAAAAACCGCTCTGCAGGACCTTTGTAGCTGCCCTTTCAATACAAAAGTGGCCTCCATAATCAGAGCCATGACAATGCCAAGAATCTGTTGTATTTCCTTATCTGAGACACATCTTTGGATTATACCATCTAAGCATCTTCTAAAAAGGTATGGTTCCTCCCAAAAGTAGTACTTTGCATCAGTTAGTAGCTTCCTCACTTATTCTTTACTGTACTCTTTTAGAATGAAATTCATGGCTTTGTAATTTGCAATGTCCGCAAACCATGGAGCCTGCTGAATGAGGAACAGTTGCTTATCCGAAAATGTCTCATTCACAGCTGTGGGTGGTTGCACGCTCTCTTCAGGTTCAATCCTGGAAGGGTGGTTAGCTACTTGATTTTCTGACCCTTTCCTATCTTCGATCTCAATATCAAACTCCTGAAGGAGTAGCACCTATCTGATTAATCTTGGTTTAGAATCCTATTTGGTTAGAAGGTACTTCAAAGTAGCATGATTAGTATAAACAATAACCTTAGAACCAATTAAATAGGATTTAAACTTATCAATAGCATACACAATAGCTAATAATACTTTTTCTGTAGTTGTGTAATTCTTTTGAGCATCATTCAACATACGACTAGCATAGTAAATGACATGCATAAGCTTGCCATGCCTCTTTCCTAAAACTACTCCTATAGCATAATCACTAGTATCACACATTAATTCAAATGGAAAATCCCAGTCAGGGGGCTATGATGGGAGCACAGATAAGGTTTGCTTTTAGAGTTTCAAAAGCATGCAGACATTTAGTATCAAATACAAAAAGAACATCAGCAACTAGTAGATTGCTCAATGGTTTAGCAATCTTAGAAAAATCCTCTATAAATCTTCTGTAAAATCCTGCATGACCCAAGAAACTCCGGACTGCCTTAACATTACTTGGTGGTGGTAATTTTTCAATTACCTCCACCTTGGCTCTATCAACTTCAATCCCATTGCTTGAAATCCAGTGTCCAAGAACAATACCTTTTGTAACCATAAAGTGACATTTTTCCTAATTTAAAACAAGGTTTGATTCTTAACACTGTTTCAAGACCAGGGATAGATGCTTAAGGTAGGATTCAAAAGAATTACCAAAAATAGAAAAGTCATCCATAAATACCTCAATAAGCTTTTCAACCATATCAGAAAAAATTGAAAGCATACACCTTTGAAAAGTTACTAGGGCATTAAAGAGTTCAAATGGCATTCTCTTGTAAGCAAATACTCCAAAAGGACATGTGAATGCCGTCTTCTCTTGATTCTTAGGGTCCACTGCAATTTGGTTATATTCAAAATATCCATCTTGAAAAAAGCATGACCAGTTAACCTCTCAAGCATCTGATCAATGAAAGGCAGGGGGAAGTGATCCTTCCTTGTAGCAGTATTGAGCCTCCTATAGTCTATGCACATTCTCCATCCTGTGACAGTCCTTATAGGAATTAGCTCATTATTTTAATTCTTGATCATTGTCATCCCTCCTTTCATGGGAACTACCTGCACAGGACTCACCCAAGGGCTATCAGAAATAGGGTATATAATGCCGGCTTCCCATATTTTCATTACCTCCTTTTGGACCACCTCTTTCATAGTTGGATTGAGTTTCCTTTGTGGTTGCACAACCAGTTTAGAATCATCTTCAAGAAGGATCTTGTGCATACACTTGGTTGGACTAATCCCTTTTAAATCACCAATGGTCCACCCAAGAGTTGTTTTATGGCTCTTGAGCATTGTAATCAGCGCCTCTTCCTCACCAGGTTTCAAGGAAGAGCTAATAATCACTGGATATGAATCATTTTCACCTATGAACACATATTTCAAAGAAGGAGGCAAAGGCTTTAGCTCAAGCTTGGGGACTTCTTCCTCCACCTTAGGCATGTTCACCGTGTTCTTCTGGGGTGGTGAATCATCAATCTCAAGTAATTCATACTCAGAGAGAGGATCCAGAATATCATCAAGTACCTTAGCTTCTAGTACTTCTTGAACAAATGGTTTAACAACATCAACTCTCACACACCTTTCAGAATCATTAGGGTTTTCAATGGCTTCAAACACATTAAGGACCACCTGTTCTTCATTGGCCCTCAGGGTTAATTCACCTTTTTGCACATCAATTAGAGCTCTACCTGTAGCTAAAAAGGGTCTTCCAAGAATAATAGAGGACTTTTTATCCTCTTCCATATCCAATATAACAAAATTAGCAGGAAAAATAAATGACCCCGCTTTCACAAGTAAATCTTCAACAACCCCCACAAGAAGTTTAATAGAAAGATCAGCAAGTTGAAGAGAAATATGAGTGGGTTTTACCTCCTCAATTTGGAGCTTTTTCATCACTGAAAGTGGCATGAATTGATGCTAGCTCCAAGATCACACAAAGATCTCTGAATAGTGACATCTCCAACGATGCAAGGGATAACAAAGCTTCTTGGATCCTGCATCTTCTCAGGAAGGTTATGTTGAATAACAGCACTGCATTTCTTAGTTAACACCACTGTCACTTTTTCCTTCCAATTCCTCTTGTTAGTCAACAGTTTTTTCATGAATTTAGCATAGAGAGGCACTTGCTCAAGAGCCTAAGCAAAAGGAATGTTGATTTGAAGCTTCTTGAAGACTTCTAAAAATCTGAAAAATTGCTTGTCTTTGGAAATCTTCTGAAGTCTCTGAGGATATGAAATTTTAGGCTTGTACTCAAGAGCCTTTGGCAATATAGGATGAGTGTCAAGAGAGACTGGGAATGGGTTATCTGCATGCCTAGAAGGGACGTGCTCCACCTCTTCTTTCTTCTCCTCTGGAGCTTCTTTTTCAACTAGCTCCTAATTGACCTTAGTCTAAGAACCAACTACTTTACCACTTCTCAATTGAATGGCCTTGCAGTCTTCTCTTGGGTTCACCATTGTATCACCAGGAAATGTACTTGGAGGCCTCTCAGGTATTTGCTTGCTCAATTGGCCTACTTGCACCTCCAAGTTTCTGAGTGAAGCTCTAGTCTCCTGCATAAAACTATTCAGTAGTGCTTCCAAATCAGTGTTCTTCTAGGACTGAGAATTTGTCTGCTGAGGTGGCTGTTGTTGATGAGACTGAAACTAGCGATTATTATAATTATTCTGCTGGGAACCGCCATGAGAATTATTGTTAAAATTTTGTGATCTTTGAGGTTGTTCTCTCCACCCCAAATTTGGGTAATTTCTCCACCCTTGATTATAGGTCTTAGAATATGGATCATTATTGGGGTTTCTAGGAGAATTCCCCATTTAATTGACCTGTTCAGAAGAAGATTGAGCATAATCATAATTCTCACCTGGCATAAAGCTACCAGTCATGTCATAAGAAGCCTCTTAAGGTGCATCTGAGTGTTAAAAGTTGAAACCTACATCCCACTCAATTGTTGAGTAATCAAATTCATATGTTGAGACAAAGTTTTGTTCTGAGAAAGAAGAGCATCAAAAGCCTCTACTTCCAAAATGCCTTTCTTTTGAGGGGTCCCAGAGTTTACAGGATTCCTGTTAGATGAGTATAAATATTTGTTGTTAGCAACCAACTCAATAAGCTCAGTAGTCTCCTCTGGTGTCTTCTTCATGTGCAATGAACCACCTACAGAATTATCTAAACACATTTTGGACATTTCACATAAGCCCTCGTAAAAGATATCCAGCTGAGTCCATTTAGAAAACATGTCCGGAGGACATTGCCTGGTCAGCAGCTTGAATCTCTCCCAGGCTTTATAGAGGGTCTCACCATCTTTATGTCTAAAGGTCCACCCTTAGCTTAGTCAGCTTTGGTGGTAGAAAAAATTTAGTCAGAATTCCAGTGACCACTTTGTCCCAAGTATCTAGGCTCTCCTTGGGTTGAGAATCTAGCCATATCTTTGCTCTATCCCTCACAGCAAATGGGAAGAGCATGAATTTGTAAACCTTAAAATTCACTCTATTAGTCTTCACAGTATCACAAATCTACAAGAAACTAGAAATAAATTGATTTGGGTCTTCCTGAGGAAGTCCATGATACTGACAATTTTGTTGCACAAGAGTGACTAGCTGAGGCTTCAGTTCAAAGTTGTTTGCAGCTATAGGAGGCACCACAATACTTTTCCCATAAAGATATGCATTGGGAGCAGTGTATGAGCCAAGCACTCTTCTAGGTTGTTCATTCCCATTCAGATTTGCCTCATTGTCATTGACAACATGATTATGATCCATAGTTGACTCTACAGCTTCCCTTTCAAAAGTTTCACTCAAATTTTCACTAGCCTTGTAAAGTTTAGCTTGTTGCAGGCGCCGCCTCAAAGTCCTTTCAGGTTCAGGATCAAAATCTGTAAGAGGTTCCTTGTCTTTATTCCTACTCATAAACAGTCAAAAGACAAGAAAAGTGAGATTCTCTACGTCAGAGTGTAGAGAATTCTCAGTGAGGTAACCAGTGTAAAGAAAAAGAATAAAACACAAACTAATTAAAGCTAAAAATTTTCGAAAATGATGACTAAAATTAAGCTAGGAAATTCAAAATTTATAAAGAAAATTAAACCAGAAAATTAAAATAAAATTAACTAGGTAACACCAAACTTAATTTCAGAAATTAAGAAAAAATAATAGTACTAAATTTTTGAAAATTATAAAGCAAAAATAAAATAAAATTAAACTAAAATGCCTAATCTAAGCAATCAAACAACTAATAGTTGTCAATCACAGTCAATCCCTAGCAACGGCGCCAAAAGCTTGGTGCGGAATTTATAACCCACAAACTAATCGGCAAGTGCACCGGGTCATACCAAGTAGTACCTCAAGTGAATGAGGGTCGATCCCATGAAGATTGATGGACTAAGCAACAATGGTTAAGTGATTTACTTAGTTAGACAAACAGAAAAGAGTGTTGAGAGTTCAATTGCATCAAACAGTAATTCAGAGAATCAGAAAACAAGCAGTAAATTCAGGTGAAATATATATGGAGAAAACAGTTAAGGCTTTAGAGATATCTATCTTCTGGATTGACTTTTCTTACTAACTATTTTAATCATGCAAGATTCAATTCATGACAAACTATATCTGACTAAACCCTAATTCCTTAGAACTTTTTAGTCTCCTCTAACCTTTATCAATCGCCAATTCCTTGGTCACTTAATTCCAATTAGAGGGTGAGGTTCAATTCTTGTTTATACGCCACAGAAACCCTAATTACCCAAATATAAGAAGATTATATGTCACGTTTCCCGTTAAGTCCAGATAATTAGAAATTTAGGAGAAATTGTTTTCAAGCTATTGTTCAAGTAAAGAGCTTTTCCAAGTTATACAAGAACTCAATTAGAACCAGGGTCATACTTCCGTTCCACCTAGATTCATAAGATAAAGAACGAAAATAATTCTTGAAATAGAAACCAGTACATGAATTAAAATAGAAAAATAATAGTATCGATCCATACAATAGACAGAGCTCTTAACCTTAACAGTGGAGGTTTAGTTGCTCATGGTTCAGAGAGAAAACTAGGGTTTTGTAAAACTGTAGAGTGCAGAATGAGGTAGAAGAGAAGAGAATAGATCGAACGGCTAATTCTTTTCCCTTTTAGGTCTAATCCTAATTAATGTAAAACATGTTTTCTAAAACTAAATAATATCTTTTCCTATTTTTAAATAAAATAAAGTTTAATAAAAAATCAATAGAGATCTTCATGCAAGCCTTGATGGATGAAAGGGGTACCACTTTGCTTCTTATTGTTGGCGCCTAACTTGGAGGTCTTGGTGCCTAACTTGGAGGTGGCCGAATTGCCTTGATTGTTGTTGATGTTGTTGGCGCCTAACTTGGAGGGTAGTGGTGCCTAACTTCATGCTGGCAGCAAAGAATAAGTGTTGTTGTTGTGTCTAGCGTCTAACTTGAGAAACTCCAAGTTAGGCGCCACCTTGGCCATGTCCTCTTTGAAACTTTTCCTTGTTCTGGCACTTAACTTGGGAAAAGCCAAGTTAGGCGTCACTCATACAACATGCATTTACAAGTGGAGTTTGTCTTGGCGCCTAACTTGGAGGCACCACCCTTGCAGAATTACTTGGGAAGAAGAAGTATGGAATATTATAGATCGTTGGAAAGTTCTGGAAGTTAGCTTTCTAAGGCTACTAAAATTACGTCAATTAAATTTTTGTAGCTCAAGTTATTCATGTTAGAGTGCAGGGAGGTCAGGGTTGACAGCATTATTTACTTTCTTATCTTTTTCTATAGAAACTCCATCAAATCCATCCGAATGCTACTTGAAATAAATAGAATTATACACGACTCAAAGTAACATCCATAGTGGTTAAAAGATAATTAATTCTTGATTAAATTCAATAATTTAAATACAAATTTATTAGAAAAAAATAAGAAAGATGGTTACACATCAACTCTGTGATACATTTCCAGCATGGCACGAAAATAGTCTTCCCCCGACCCTGCAAAGTGACGAACTCTAATGTTCTGGACCTCACGGTTTTCAAATCCAAGCAGAACATGGTGTTATTGGTTAGTGGGTGGAGTGACATCAGTTTCGTAACCATCATCTTGATGGTGTTCCTTAAAAGATGTGTTCGGGTTAATAACTGATTGAATTTTTTATCAGTCATGGAATCAACAATATAGACTCTCCACAAACGACGTCAGATGTTCGTACTTTTATCAAGATTCTGACTTGGTGAGATTTGGAGATCCTAACTTGCGAAGTTCTAATTCAAGGAGCGTGATATTGAATCGTTCTTCTAATTTTATGTTTTAATCATGTAAACAATGATAATCGGCAATATAATGTTTATTTAATTATTTGCATCATATTTGTCGTTTTTGTGTGATTGCACCGGCATATGACCCGTACGTGAGACGTGAGTATAACCTTTTGTGATTATTAAAATTGACATAGGTTTAATTTAATATTAAAAAATGTGATGTACACAAAGAATAATAATAAATTAGATATTATATATTTTTATATAAATATCTATATTATTTAATTTATTTTTATTATATATTTTGTTTTTTAATATTATTATATATTAATAATTGATTTAATTTTTAACTTTTAATATACATATAATATTATTATTATTCAAAAGTATTTTTGTTTTTTAAATTTAAAAGTTATTTAAATAAAATTATAAAGAATATATTGGAGATATGAAATTATCACCATTTTTTTATTTTGAGTTCTCAATGATCTTATTTGTTCCTTATTTCCAATAGTGAGAGTTAATAAATTCTATTTTATCATTTTAAATTGTGTTAAAGGTATGAAATTTATCCATAAATTTACTCAATTTTAACTTAATTAATTGAATTTTTTTAATCTTGTTTACGATAAATTTGTGTGTGAAAAATTTTCATTTTTTATTTCTGATCATTAATTTTTTAATGTCTTTTTGTGACATACAGTGCTGTAATCAAATTTATTTAAATTTTTTAGAGTTAAGGTGCATCAATGGCCTTAAAAGATCAAAAAGAATAGAATGAAAAAACAAATTCGGGAAGCAATTTGAAAGAAAAGTTATTTGGCAACTAGCTTATAAAAATTTTTCTCGCCCAAACAAGAATTTCACTTAAACGAGATTTTGTCGCCCAAACGAAAATCTACATGTAAGAATTTCCATGTTCAAATTATTAGCATGGGTCATGAGAGAAATTAAGATAAATATTATACTTGAGTGAATGTATTTAAAATTTAAAATGCTATTTGTATACTAAAATCAGTTACTGATGTATTTGTGTATAACTACATATGTAGTTTAATTTATTTTTAATGTGTATTTGTATTCCAACATGTATTTTATACTGGTGGCTAATTTTGATGGCTGATTTTGGTGTACACGCACTACAATATTTTTGTTTATTTGTGGTAGTTTTTTCTCTTATTTGTGGAGGTTTATAACCCCACCAAATAGTTTGTGGATATTTTTAAAACTCCCAAAATTTGAGGTGCCACGAGGTCTTTTGTGAAAGTTTTTAAAAGTACACATTCTATTCAGTGGGGTTTTGTGTGTTTAGTGGGGGTTATTGGACTTTTGTGGTCGTTTTAAATCACTTTTGTGGCAGATTAAAATCCCCCACAAATTGATTTTTGAATTTAACAAAAATTAACTATTTTATGAGATTTTCATCCACAAATCCTGTAATTATTTATTTCTTTTTAATTTCAAATCATTCATTAATTTCATCTCATTTACATATTCTTAATTTAGAAATTTATTTTTTTAATATCAAAATTTAGAAACTAAATCTTTTATAATAGACTTCTTTAATACAAGATATAACTTCATGTATAAAAAAATTCTTAATGTCAATAGTTCTAAACATAATTACATATGGTATTATTCTACATAATTATTATTTTTTTTAAATGTAAAATAAAATAACAACTTTAATATTTCATTGTCATCTAATTACATAAAAATCTCAAAATAAAAATATAAATGTAATCTCAAAAGATTTTTAGAAAATATTTTATATTTATGAATTGAAACAGAAAAACATCTGATAAACCTTAAAACTCATACTTACACAATTAAACAAATATTTTTAATGTTTGCAACCCTAACTTCATATAATAATAAAAAAGAAATCAAATTCATGCTGAATCAATTTAGTTATATATAGCTTTTGCAATTAGTACAACATATCAGGTAAGAACTTATATGAATACAGAGGCGTGGATATATGGAAGATAAGACTACTCCTTAAGTACACATCCTTGCCGTCCTTGCCTTTTCCATAATTGGCTCTTTCTCAAAGTCAGTATCTACCTGGAAATTTGATTGAAAGCTATTTGATTAAAGTCTAGAAACATGCCAGATCATCATGATTTTTGAAATTAAACCTCAATGATTGTTTACCAAAAACAAATAAAATGAAAATCCTACCAATGAAGGAACAATCTAATGAAACTTATATTAAATAAGAACTAGCATCCACAATACTTTAGTTTGTTACATGACATTCTCTGCAGAACAATCAAAACTTGTCCCACTAAATTAGATTAGCTACATAGATTAGGTGGCCCCAGAGTATCTACCTATGACATTTTATACAAAAGTAAGTTCCAAAGGCCGAAGCCAACCCATACTCAAATACTTTTTTTATTAAACCAAAACAAGGCAAAAAAGTGTATGTTTCATGACTTTGTTTTTGGTAGGAAAAGTATAATTAAGACCTTGATGGACCAGGTAAGAATATGCCAATTTAAGGGTCAGAATTTTATCCGTACAGCAGTTAGTGGAAATTATATTTCTGACTCAAAACCTGATGAAATTACAGACCAGTTCAACTTAGTCTGGTTCGATTTTAGTTATAAGACTTGGTTTTTATATTTTTTTAGACGAAATGGATCACTTTTTCTTTGTTCGTTATGGTCTTTGAAACATGGACTACCCTGATCCGCACAAGAAATATGTAAAACAAAATCCATACCCCAAAAATCACCCATAATTACGACGGATGTTCTAGCGGTCATCATCCCTACTCTGGTTGTGAAATGGCAATGAGTTTGGATGTTTCGTCGTCCGAACGGCGGCTACTGAGAGAGAGCGCCATATGCCGAGCGACAGAACTCGATGCTGCCGAGAGGGTTCGAGGATGGGAGATTGAATGGTAGAGGTGTATGACGGTCTTCTACAGAGCGGCGACGGCACCTAGTAAGGGTTGCATATCTTGGGAGATAGGACACAACCGCTTTGAAGACACAGCGAACTATGAGGATGCGATCGCACGAAACAGTGTTTCAAAGAAGAAGTTCATAAGACAGCGGTAATGGACAGGGGCAATGGAGGTTGAGATGGAGATACAAGACCCGCGTGGAGGAGGGGAACTTGTTTGGGGATGTGGAAGTTGTTGAATTCGGGTTGGATCGTCGTAATGGGCTTGGACTCCCGTAAAAAAAAAAGAGCCGAATACTATTCCACACGTTAAAAATGTTATCCCAACCCTCCTGTACAACTAGTCAAGTAGGACTTCTACATGGACAATTGGACATGTACCTGGAAATTCTTGATGTAGATGCAAATGTTGGGATATTCAATTGTAACTGATTTCAGGATTAACCTTAATTTGGGAGTTGGTGCATGAGAAATATTTATCTGTCCTTATTAAGTCGTTGTAATTACACCAAAAGTTAAAAGATATAGAATGCACATAATTGATAATGGAGCAACCAACTGAAGTAAAATAGGACTAGCATGTAATGTAAGCATTGCTAATGGAATTTAGTTTGGGTGACCAAGCCGCGATACAATATCAGATCGCAGTATGCAAACAACACCCCTGCGATATGTGGTTAATAGTAACTGTATCAAGAAACGTAGTACAATATTTTCCCAGGAATTAGTAGTAACGGAAACCTTCAAAAAGTGATACACAAAGATAATCCAAAAAATACAAGTCTAGATAACAACATAAGGATAGCAGGAGTCAGGAGCTTACAGCATCATTGCTCCATCGAACCTGCAGTACTGTGACTGGCTCAGTTGACATGACCTCGAAGATCCCCACACCTCCAGGCTCGAATTTGCACAGGCTAACAAAGTCTGACCAGCCTCCTGAAACGACCCCAAAGCTACTGTCTCACTTGCCATTAAATCTGGTGTTGGTTGCCTCGACCTTAACATGTCCGTGTGATAGGAAGAGTGTGTGCCTCTGACCAGTGAAATGGCTCAGATGAGAGACATTTAGCTGATTGTAGCATAGCAACAGATCATTAACAGAGAAAAAACTTATTCATGAAGACACGTACAAGAAAATGAAAGACGCGGCAAGTGAGGTCCATGACAAAGAATGGCCATTTGGTCTTGTGCGTTTCAGCTATCGCTTTTGACTTGTGTGAGGACGGGTTGTTGACACAGCGGGCAAACTGGTAAGTACCTTTTACTTCGTACGGTGGTTTTTTGGATGGTCAGGGCTGATATGTGTTTTCGCAGCCACCGAAGTCAAAGATACGATTTGGAATTCAGAGTTTCCCGTGTGCTTGAAAAGAAGAATAGAGTCTAGATTAATTTGGTACATCTGGTAAAACTCTACCCAACCATGGGTTAATGCGATGCTGCCATTTTGCTGTTGTTTCCATAAGCACCGATGGTCGATACCCCTACCGCCAGGGACCACCAGGTTTATGTAGGGAGTCCAGCTCAGGAGTTTGTCTGGACCAATTGGGAGGGCCTGCGAAACAACAGGCAAGTGTTGGCCAACACATTGATCATACAAGAAGTAATAACATTGGGTGTCTTGGGATGTACATGTTAAAGGAGGTGGCTTACCAATTTGAAGCATGCGAAGCTTATTATTGCCTTCAGAAAATGCAGTGACCGATGTTGCTGGTTTCGTTGAACGTCTGTTGCAGGTCACTTGCTCTTGTTCCTGGATGGAGACATGTTCACCTATTACAGAACAAATAACAGCTTGAGAGTCGTAATGTAGATGTGGTAAAATAGTATATCAACCAACAACACACAATAGTGAAGCTCCGTTATTGAATTTTCAATTAGATAAACATTGTCACAGCACGCGACCAAAATTTGAAGGAACCGAAAATATCATTAGGGTTTAGGGTTTCATCTATGAAGGCGAAAAAATGGAAGCAAACATCAGAAACATGTGCAAAAGCTTTAAAACGTAAATCAAGGGGTTTCGGAGGGAGTCATTTTTCTGCTAGTGCAACTTAGTGGTTCTACATGAGAATCGCAAAGTAAAGCAAACAGGCAGGCTGGCCATGGGACTAAGGAATGATAAAAATCGTCAAGATTGCATGTTAAATGAAACATGCAGAGAAGGTAGCAGGCACAAGATAGTCAAGGCAAGGCAAGGGTTCAGTAAACAGTGCACCCCCATGAAGAGTAATATTCTACCATATTTAAGAAGATTTTTTAATTAAAAATAAAAAAACTAGTTCGAAAATAGAGTAATTTTGTAGATTTTTAATTAAAAATACCCGTATTAGATATGGCTTATTCCGGTGCACCCGTGTATTTTTTGGAGACAATGATAATGGTTGCCATTGTTAAATATGGCTTGTTTTTCTTACTTCTTAATTTAGAAAAAAAATCCTTGAAGAAGCCATGCTTATTGTGTGTGTATATCTGTGTACTTCTAGGCTCCGTTTGGTTGATGCATACGATGAGACACAGACACAAAGACACATGCACTAAAGACATGGACAAAAAATATTTTGTGTCTATGCATTGTGTTTGTCAAAAATAAAGAACAAGACACACATATTTAAAAAAGACTGGAATTATCATTCAAATATTAAATATATCATTTTCCTTAAAAAGAGAAAACTAAAAGTCAGAATTTACGAAAGATTAATCAAAATTTAAATAAATAAAAAATTTAAATGTATAATTTAAATTTTAAAAACTCAATAATGGTAAAAGAGTAGAAAATCAGCCTCTCACACGTTGTGTCACAGTGTCTCAGCAAATTGTAGATACACAAATTTAGTATCGCTGGGATGACAAATCCGTATCCTTCCATGTCCTTCAAAAATCTGTGTCTTACCAAATCAAACAACAGATATGTGTCACGGTATTCATGTCTCACTGAGACATGGACATCAACCAGGCACTACCTTGTATAGTATTTTTAGATCTATATACTCTATAAAAATTATAGATTTCACTGGGGATAAGGTGAACTTGCTATTTATTTTAGAGTTTGGACGCCTTAACCATGAATCTCGCTATCTAAACCGTCCGCCATAACCCCCAGTAGTTTTGGTTTTGTAGACATTGACCCTAATCACTTGCATCTATCCCATGTGGCCGAAAACCCTAATCCCTAAATTCTAAACCGTAAACCTTAACAACTCAGTCCTTAAATCCTAAACCATAGTTCGTAAACCTTAAACCCTAGTCCGTAAATCCTAAAAATTGTTAATGTTGCAAGTGTGATAAATGTATGAAGTTAGTCTCACATCAAAGAAAGCAAGGAAGAGTGAAGAGTTTATAAGTCGAGAGACCCATTAACTTACTACATTAAGGTTTTGAGTTGGATGTGGCGTCTTCTCATCTTATATTCTCTCACTTGATTCCTTCTCGAAATCTCTCCGGTGGTCGAGAGCTCTCCACGGTTGCGCTATCAGGCGGTATCAGAGCCGATGGTTAATCGGCCTGGTGGTTTTAAGGGGTATTCAAAGTGAAGCATCGAAAGTCTTCCTGTAAAACCTAGACCGTAATCCAAAAACCCTAAGTCCTAAACCCTAAACCCTCAATGAAGTACTGTTAATGCCATACCCTTTGGGCCGTCAATCATGCAACCTGAACTATAGTCAGGACTGGAATTGGGTATTGTAGGTTAGGCTATATCCGCAGGGTGATAATTGGTCCGCCCTAACCCTATCTGCACCCTAGACTTGTAAGCCCTACCCTATTCGACCCTACTCGCCGGTTGAAAACTTTCTTAAAACTCTACCTTACCCTACCCGCGAGTTGATAATCTCTTAGCCCTAACCCTATCCGTGCCCTAGACTTATAAGGCTCACCCGATCCGATCCTACCCGCTGAAACAAAAAGTTTTTCAAACAAATATAAGCCATCCGTATTTAAATCGGAAAGCCAAATTCCGATTCCGAGTGACTGTATGTCTGGCAAGCCCAGTGGAATTTAATTAATGTGCACAGTAAAATAAATATCAAACTTTGTGGTATTTCAAAGTTTAAAGTAATATACTATATTACATTGCCACTAAAATTTATAATTATTAATTTTTAGGATTATGGGCAACAAATTTTGATGATTTGAGCAAAACTTTTAAATGCTTTGTGTCATAAATTTCTTTTTAATATATTAATAAGATGATTTGTCAGGCAAATTACAAAAACAACTATAGTTTTTACATATTTAGATATTCAAGAGAGACAAAATAATTATTTTATCAAAACTTTAATAACACATAAAATTTATCACAATGGATAAAGACAACATTGCATGAAAAATTTATTTATACATCAAATTAAATATTGATGAAAAAAAAATTTTGCTTCGATAACGTTTATATATAATTCAATTGTATATAATATTTGTAAATCTTTATCCTTATTTTGTTATATATTACAACATAAGAAATTTTTAATATTTTATTTAATTTAAATTTATAAAATTTAAAAATTCTAACAATTAAATAANNAAGCAGCTGAACAGGCATGATAGTGTTAATGTGAATTGTTGGATAAATCATGATATAATTAGTTGGTGGAATTTATTATTGTAATTATTAGTAAGTTAAGTATTATTTAATTTATTTCATTAATCTTTACTTAAATAATTACACAGTTATTTTATTATTATTAACCTTTAATTAAACAAAGATATAACCAATTAATATAACTAAAATATTTTTCTAATATATATGTTATGTATGTCAATTTGTCTTTTTTATTTATTTGCCGTGTGTCAAAGCTCTGTTGAAATGCAATAGGCCTTGTTAGAACGAATACCCCTTCTTGGTCCACGTTAAGGAACATGCCTGGTAACTTGAGTTTGAGCTCGATAACCGATGGAGATAGAGAACTACACTTATTCCTGTCGCTTCGTCAATCAGCCGAACGTCGCGGAACCCATTTCTACGAGTGTGGCGTTCCACTTGGTGAGTTGGCGAAGGAACTTATATATAACCCCCACGAGTGACACCGAATTCATCCTCATTAGAACGTTTTGGAAAACAATAATCACACAATCTGTCTAGCAGCAGCCGTTGGCACGCTAACAGCCTTCATCGTTACACAAGATGGAACCTGTCTCCGAATCCCACGACAGTAGGCCCTCGGAAGCATCAGTCCCCGAAACCGATGCGGGGCAGGCGAATGGAGCGTTGGGGATGGGCTGGTCGACGATGACCTCAAAGAGGTCGATGTAGGTACGCTCTCTGGCTAACAGCCATGGTTTTTGACTTATGGTTTCCTTAAGCGGCCTTTCCCGTCCTTGATTTTCGCATTCCAATGTCATCTTTTTCTCCCGTTGTAGGTTTTGCCCCCGAGTGGGACCCCAGGGAGTTCGTCATTGTGGAGGACCTAGAGGAGATACTGAAGGTGGCCTGCGCCAAGGTCGGCGTGGGACCGCGTGATTGTTTTCCTCTATCCCCTGTTCGTGTGGGGGGGGCAAGGATCACCACACTTATGGAGTCCACATGTTCAGCATCCCGACTGGGGTAAACTTCGGTGCATTTAGGGAGGATTCAACCGACGAATATGTCACAAGGCAAGACGCGACATTTGTCGCCATGGAGGTACTACTGATTGAAGCGGGAACCAAGGTTTGGGACTTTAATTACTAGGTCACCCTGCGGTACAAGGAACGTGTAGCTGAGTTGCAGCGGGAGTCGAGGTTGTGCTTGTTGGAGCGTGTGTTCCAGGTGGAAGAGGAGATTGTAGTCCTGAAACACAGGTTGCGCCATGACAAAGCCCGGTATGAAACGGCCAGGATGCTCGGGCAGGCGACATACATCAGAGTTTAGTTTTGCACAGTTAACATGGTGTGATTCCACATATTTTCTGTAATATGTGAATAGTTGGATGTGTTTGTACTTTGCTTCCTTTTTTTTTGTTTTTTTTCCCTTTTTTAACAAACCGTCACTATATTTGTCAGATTTCTCTATCTTGTTCTTCTCCTACGGTATTATGTGCAACCCAACCCATTCGGTATGATAAATAATTTTTTAATTGAGGTTAGATTGTACATTGAAAGGATTATGAGAATGGTACTGAGTTTTCACTTTACAGGCTGTCAATTTTAAATTGCATAGAAAAAATTTTCATACGTTGGATTTGTCGAATAAAAGGCGAGGTAGGAAAACAATAGTCATGTTTTAAATTTATCCAATTTTAAACTCATTAGAGTGTGACACTCGTGTACTTTAATTGACATCTAAATTTAAGCTTCAATTTAAGCTTCAGTATTACCCTAGAGAAATTTATTATTGAAACAAAAGTAATATCCATTTTTTTTTAATTATGGATATGCTTTTTTAACGAACAAAAGTAATATAGACTGATAAGACATTTTTTTTCTTAAAAAAAATTTATGCCAGATAAATTTTGTATCAATATATCAAGATTCATTTTACATGTAATATTCATTCACTTGACGGGTCATTCATGGAGTACCTTATAAAAAATATTACCATTAGTGTTAAATAGCGGATCAACAAGCACTATCGTGCCTGTTTAGCCGCTTTTCTGTTATTTTTAAGAAATTAACTTTTTATATTTTATTTTCAAAATTTTAAAATTAATAAAATTATTCAAATGTTATAAATGTTACTATATTTATTTATTTATTTTTAATAGTATTTTTTATTTTTACGCATAGTTCTAATTGGTAAAAAAAAAAATTTTTTTAAGTATATTATTCAGTTGTTAAATTTATAGATTTAATTTTATTATTTTTTTAAAGTGTTAACTTATATTTTTAGTATTATCTCAACGCCATTGTGATATTGTATGGTTCTCCTTTTTTGGCTTTTTTTTCTTTCACCTTCTCTTCACCCATGGTTAAAAATTATCACCAAGTATCATTATCACAATTTCTAATTTTGTCTATTACTTTGCTTTATAACAACCTATTCTGTTAACTTTTTTGAGTTGTTAAAGTTTTGTTAGAATTATTTCTGTGTCTTATGAATATCTAAATGTATAAAAGTTATAATTTTTTGCTTGTTGTGCGTGTTAGTTGTCTTATTTTATTCGATTAAGAAAAAAATTAAGTCAAAAAAAGATGCAAAGTTTTTGCTATATTATCAAAATATGACGTCAATAATTCTTAAAAATAATATTTTTAACTAAATACGTCATTTCTTCGAATTTTTTAATTAATAATTATAAATCGAAGTCGCAGCTTAATATAGTCACTAGGCCAAAAGGGCAATTATTGATTTATTGGTTTCCGCATTTGATGACTACTATATAGGTTTCATGTTTCTTTTATTGTGCACATTAATTAAACTGTACTTCATTGTTTTGTTTTGCATGTCTTGAAAAAATGTCATCGTATCATAAAGGTGAGATGAATTTATCATTTGATTAGATATTTAAGTATTACACAATTTAGTATTATGTATATCAATTAATTGAATATACTTGTTAGAGTATAATTAAGATCAACTAGATCAACTAGTATTATTCAACATATCTGAATATTTATTATAGGATATTATGTCTTTATACATTATACCGTGTATTTGAAGAGTTTCATCCTTTTTAAAATAAGTGTGACATTATATACTTTTTTCGATGCAAAGGGATAATGAAATTGAGGTGAGGGAGGGAGGGAGAGAGAGAGAGAGAGAGAGAGAGAGAGAGAGAGAGAGAGAGAGAGAGAGAGAGAACATACTTTGAGAAAAGAGACTCGGTAGGAGAATGGTGGTGACGGGCTCAACAGTGCCGGTAACGGGATAAGCAGCGATGTGAATATATATCCGGGGCAGGAACACCGTAACTCCAACCATGCTCTGTCCTGAGCAAAATCAGTCTCGACTCGGATCGCGTTATTACCCTCCTGAACAGGGTATTAATGGATCGGATATCCATGCATTTGGGTACTCCTGCCAAGTCTAACCACGTATTGATGCTCCATTCATTAAGGGTTTACCGCTAGCCAATGGATTGCTTTACACACAAGGCGAGATTCTAACTCCTAATAGTTGTTTAAGCGGATGAGTGAGATGGTCATTGAACAAATTCGAATTGATTAAAACGAATACTAATTATTTTTAATATTTTAATATTAAAAATATTGAGAGTTTGATTTTAATTATAACTTTGTAAAATATTTATAATAATAATTATTACATTTATTTTAATTAATTTTTAAATTTTTTTATATAATTTTATGTATTGTTCCATATAAAGTACAGAAACATACACTAGTTCTATATAATAAGTATCATTTTCTAATGCAAAACATGTCACATCTTTTTATTTATCCTAAAAGTTAAAGTTAATTTGTGTTACTTTTCTACTTTCTTTTGGTTTTCAGTATTAGCCTTTATATTATCAACTTATTTCTTTTATTTATGCAATAATTTTTTTCTGCTAGTGGTTATTCATTAATAAATGTTAAACTACCCAAATTCAAATCTATTCTCTTAAAACACTTTTTAATCATATGGTTGAATCGTTTGAACAGTAGATCTTTGAACTTTAAAGTTTTCAAAGTAAAAAAAAAAATACAATAAAATAAATTAGAATGCCTAATAACATAAAATAATTCAAAAAATAAAAGATATATAAAAGACTAATAAAGTAAAGCTTATATGCCTGCAAATTATTTAAAAAATGAAAAATAATTTATAAAGGCCTCTATATTATCACATTTTAATGTTATCCTATTCTATTTATTAATCATTCTTATAGCTTGATATTTAAAAATAAAAAAATAAGCATTTTTTTCTTTTATTTTTTCACTATTTATAGGATAATAAAGGACTCTTCATTTCCAATTTAATATTTTAGCCTATCATTTAATTAAAATGCAGACAAATATGAACATTTATGACATTTAAGTAAAATGATATTTTATAAATAACTAAAGTGTATTTTGGTTTATATATATTCTTTTTTGAATTTGGCTAATATTGTTATCATTATCTTTTGAACTATGAGTTTTTTGATAACATATATATATAT